>NW_012136525.1:4476735-4540354 GCF_000956105.1 Propithecus coquereli | reverse complement strand
CCCAGAGATAATGCCTGTCAATGTCTTGGTAAAATTATTCCAGATTTTTTATGTGTATGTGTGTGTGTCTTGTACATATAGAATACTTAGTTAACAACAAAATCAAACTTCAAATTGCTTTGCTACCTTTTTTAACTTAACAATGTATTCTGGACATCCTTTCATGTTCATAATAAGTATACATCACAAAAATTACAATTTTAACTCTGCATACATTTGAACAGAAACACCATAACTATTTAACCATTCTTCTATTAATTCAGTTTTTAATGATTATAAGCAACACATCAATAAATATCCTTATCTGTACATGTTTACCTTTTATCTTATGATTTCTTGTGAATAAATCCTTGGAAATGGAATTTCTATGCTGAAGATTATTTATGCTTTGAAGACTTTGACATGTGTCACTAAATTGTCCTCTAGAATATCGTACCTGTACTGGGTAGGCTTGTCAGATAAAGTATAAGATGCCCAGTTAAACTCAAATTTCAGATAAATAATGAGTAATGTCCCAAGTTATTACAAAATGTAAAAATATCCCAAATATTGCAAAATAATCTAACTGGGGGTCTTATATTTTATTTGCTAAATCTGGCAACCACAAGGCTGGGTATAAGTCTCAGTTCACATACCTGATAGTGTTTCTGCAGCTTCCATGCTGGGTGCCCCATGCCTCAGAGCTAGTGAGCTCAGTACACAGACTAGCTACTCCCTCCAAAATCTGGCATCTCCAAAGATGCTATGATCTAGTGGTGTCTGGGTCCCTTCCCTTTCCCTACTGCTAACCTCTAACCCTTTTTTTTCCAGGTGTAGGGGAAGACTCTTGCTTCTCATATTTTATCAGTTTTCTCAGGCTGCCATAACTAAATATCACAGACTGGGTGGCTTCAACAACAGAAATTCTTTTTTAACGGTTCTGGAGGCTAGACTTCCATGATCAAGGTGTCAGCAAATTGATTTCTGGTGAGGGCTCTCTTCCTGGCTTGCAGACGGCTGCCTTCTCATTGCATGACTTTTCCTCTGCTCACAGAGTGAGAATGAGCTCCAGTGTTCCTCCCCCTTTTATGAGGACACCAATCCCATCAGACCAGGTCCCCCCATGGTCTCATTTAACTTTCCTTTTACTTCTTAGAGATCTCATCTTCAAACGCAGGCACCCTAGGGGTTCGGGCTTCAGCATATGAATTTTTGGGAACCACAGACATTCAGTTCATAGCACATATCCTTGAAGGTGTTCTCCTCTTCTTATATTGCTTTCAATGGCTCTTAAGGAGTTTAGGCTTTTGTAAAAAAAAAAAAAAAAAGGCAAACTCTGCAAGTGGAACTCAAAAGCTTAAGGAAGAACTTGATTTAAAGATTTATGATATTAATGGAGTACAGTTGACCCTTGAACAACACAAGTTTGAACTGCACAGATCTGCTTATACATGGATTTTCTTCTGTCTCTGCCACCTGGGACAGCAAGGCCAACCCCTCCTCTTCTTCCTCCTCCTCAGCTGCTCACCATGAAGACAAAGAGGAGGAATACCTTTATGATGCACTTGCATTTAATGAATAGTAAACGTATTTTCTCTTCCTTATGATTTTCTTAATAATGTTTTCTTTTCTGTAGCTTACTTTATTGTGAGATTACAGTATATAATACATATAACATACAAAATGTGTGTCAGTTGGCTTTTTATGTTATGGGTAAGGCTTCTGGTCAACCGGACGCTATTAGTAGTTAAGTTTTGGGGGAGTCAAAAGTTATGCTCAGATTTTCAACTGCACAGGGATTGGCACCCCTAATCCCAAGGGTCAACTGCACTTATTTATCAAAGCAAGGTGTTTTCTAAATGATCGTCATTCAGCACACAAAAGCCACTTTGTGAAAGCGAAAAGTGCACATTGACATGTATGATGTATATACGCCTAGGAAAAAGACTGGAAGCATATTAGTAACAACAATAGTCATAGCCACCAGTTACTGGACCCTGTGCCTTATCCCAACATTACATCTTAAATCCTCACTCTGGGGGTAGCTTCAGTCATTTTTTCCATTTATCAGGTGAGGCCACCAAGGAAGTAACTGGCCTAAGACCAGGTTTGTGTGACTCCAAAGGCAAAGTGTTTTTTTCTGGGTAGAAGGGACGTTCGTGATTTTTCATTTCTTTTTTTTTTTTTTTTTACAGTTTTCTGAAGTGCATTAATTGTTAACAATGAGTGTGTATTTTTTAGGATCAGAAAAAATTTCCATCTAGAAAAATTACAATGGATGGTTATAGAAATTAAGAAACAAACTGATGGAAGAAATCTCCAACTCTGCATGAAAGTGTTTATGTTATCCTTGAATATTCTATTTGGAGACGGGAACTATTAATCTGATTATCATAAAATGATACCTTGTTTAACTTGCATTTAACTAATGGTTATTGCATACACGTGTTCTTAACGATAATGGTGAACACAGGCCCTGAGAGTGTCCTGACGATTTTCCTGCGGGTATCTGAAGCATAATCTGTAGCTCCATTGTGTTGCACGCCAACTCCCCACGCCTTGGAAAATGCACAGGGCTTTGGTAACGTGCTCGACAGGAGTAGAAAATTCTACCAAGCTCAGGAGTTCAAGGGATGACATATTCCACATCAGTCAGAGTTGGCAGAATGGTCGGAAAACAGCTTTTAAGCCTAACTCCAAAAACAATGCCACATCAGCAAGTGTGGACTCGAGATAGAGATGGGCAGTGGCACGCGCTGGTTCCAGTGATGGAGGATGATTCAGATTCTGGTCCCAGACTTCCCTGCCGATGTGGCCTAGCCCAGGCTCTGGAGCGGGGCCCATTTAGAGATGTGGCCCCCGTGGCTATTACCAGAGACTGACTAGGGGGCGGAGGATGGAGTGTTTCAAAAATACACGCAAGGGGGATTTTCAGTTGTATTATGTTGCAAACATGAAAAAATTGGGACTCTTTAAGACTTTGTATCTGAAGGGGAATTAATTTAAAGGAAGACAACCTGATAGTCTTACTCTTTTGAAGGAACTTTAAAGAATATTTGGTTTAGCGTACAGTCCTGGATAAGTAGAAAGGAAAAAAAAAAGGATGAATTTAAACTCATTTTACTCAACAAAGGGTTAAATTAACATTGGATTATCAGGTGGTCCCAAATTATGCAAGGAGTGTAAACAAGAGGTGCTCAACATTTGATGTCCGAATTTAGAACCAGTCCCCTAATGCCCAATCTTGTGCTGAGTTTGCGATGTTGTGCATTCGCTGACAAATGGTCATTCTCACAGTGGCCTTGTTAGCTAGCCAATATGACCATCTTTCCTGTATAATAATATAGGTGCACTAATATGGTGATTTTATTGCACTTTTTTCCCTCATTTTATAAAAACGAGGGCAAAATAGATAAATCTACAGCATAAAGCTTAGGTGTTAAAACTTAATAGAGTTGAAACGAGATGAAAATCATTAGATTTGCCTAAAGTTCTGAATCTTTAGCCTCAATCAGATGTTCACTGGAATCCAGCCAGCTGAATGTGTGTTGAATTGTGAAGGAAGGTAACATATTTAAAGTTCATGTATGAAGTGCTGGAAATACATCATCAGTGAGTATGTCTAAAAGGCAAAGGTGAAGGAGGATTTTATACCATGTTAGCTTTCCAGGATAGAACACAAAGTCTTTTCTATACTTTATGTCAGTAAATTTCCGTTTCCAGAAATTATGTATGAAGATGGCGACTGGTGGAAGAGAGAAGAGAGAGGGAGACAGGGCTTTAAAAGAAAAACATGCAATCTCCAAGTCCTGAAATTTTAGGGTAGAGATGAGAGAGATGAGTGGATGTTATTTAAACCTAAGCAATACATATTCTTCTTGCAGTGGTAAAACAGTGTTTCAGACAAATTATTCAGCATGTATTTATTGAGCTCCTACAACATGCCAGGCACTGAATATGATGATAAATGAAACAAATGACTTCCCCCTTTTATGGCACTTGCAATGTGTGCGTGTGTGTGTGTGTGTGTGTGTGTGTGTGTGTGTGTGTGTGTGTGTGTGGATGGTGAGGGGTGGAGGTAGATGTTAATCCAATAAGCCCAAAGGTGAAAGTGCAACTAGGCAAGTGTTACAAGGGACTGATATCCACAAAACTGCTATAAGTGCGTGAAATAGGGGCATTTCCCTTAAGGACACTTTAGCTGATATTTGAATGATGAACAGGAAGTAAATAGTCAAAGGAGGTAAAAAACAAAAAACAACAATGACAAAGACATTCCAGGCAGGGGAACAGCATGTCCAAAGGCCCTGTGGTAGGGAAATGTGGTGAGTATGGACAAGGGCAAGCATGGATCTAGGTCCACAGGTTAGGAGTTCTAGCTTCCGCCTGGGAGCAATGGGATTCCATAGGCAGGTTTTAAGTGGTGGGAGGCGAATATTATCAGATTTTACATTTACAGTGTGATGGAGTGGAGGGACTGGCTGGATGCAGGTGGACCAGTGAAAGGTATTACTAGGGCGATAGTGATGGAGATGGAAAGAGGTGAATGGATTCGAGAGCTTCAGGAGTTGGGGGTGGTGGGTTAGAGAGAAAGGAGCAGATAGTGACTTCTAGGCACTAATAATGCAAAATATAATAGTAGGTAATCTAAGAATCATTTCATGAGCATATTTTAAATTTTTTTTTTTTTTCAGACGCAGAGTCTCACTCTGTTGCCCAAGCTGGAGTGTAGAGGCATGGTCATAGCTCATTGTAACCTTGAATTCCTTGAATTCAAGTGATCTCTTGCTTCATCCTCCTGAGAAGCTAGAACTACAGGCCTGGGCCACCACACTGGGCTAATTTTTACATTTTTTTGTAGAGATGGGGTCTTGCTGTGTTGCCCAGGCTGGTCTCAAATTCCTGGCTTCAATCAAACCCCCCACCTTGGCCTTCAAAAGCGTTGGGATTACAGGCATGAGCTACAGCGCCCAGCCCATTTTAACCTTCATTAAATTAATACATGCACGTGGTTTGAAGAGCGAAGCAATAGTGTAAGGCCTCTTGGGGAAACCAGCACGCCCCGTCTCTCTTCTCCTTACCACCAAGCCATGTCCTCAGAGGGACCACTTTCAATTATTTTAACAGTTTGTTTTTTCTTATTTACCTTTGCTTTTTTCCTCAGTAAATGCATATGTTGCCATTTCTTGATTTATTTTTTCACTTAACAAATATTTCTAAAGCAACTACTGTGTGCCAGTCACTCTGCCCTAAGCATGGATACATTAGTGAACAAATTATGGATACGGGTAGTGAACAGAATTCCCTGTCCTCATGCAGCTTTCATTCTGGAGGGGAGAGCGATTGAATGTTTAAATAAGATATGCCTCTAACCATCTCATTGCACAGAGGCGGCGCTTTATATAGAGAGGATCGTGAATAATACGGAAACACGTGAACGGCAGTGGGGATGATGCAGGGAATGCCGGGAAGAAACGCAATGTGAAGTAAGACGGTGGAGAAGGGCATGACCTTGCTGAGGAGATGGTATCTGGGCAAAGGCCTGAGGATGGGGAAGGGGACCCTGTGGCCGTGTGGGGGAAGGGCATGCTATGCAAAGGGCACAGCATGTGCAAAGGCCCTGAGGTGGGAGGATGTGGTGTAACTGAGGATCACGACAGCAAAGAGGCTTTTATTGCCGGAACAAGGTGAATGAGGGGACAGCAATGTGGGATAAGATTAGAGGGGTAAGGTGGGGTGACACAGATGTCGTAGGGCCTGTGGGCTACCATAAGGACTTTGACTCTGGTCAGGGGACACTTCCTCTTGTCTTTAGGAAGCCTATGCCCTCTACCACTTTCTCCGCCTCCCACAGGTTTTGGTTAAACCAGTTTTCAGTGTTTATGTCATCATCACTATCAAACATTATTTTCTGCATTGCCAAGCAGTATATTATGATAATGTTCATTTACTCTCTTGTAAACATTTAAATAATCATCTCATTTTCTTCACCTGCTTAACTTACTGTGTTCCTACGTGCAATTCCTTCCAAACTCTCCAACGGAGCTGGAGAACTGCTGTACCCCCATTTCCACGTACTCAAACACATCAGGCTCTCTGTCGGTTTGGTCCCATTTTTTCTCCGGAGCCTCCCATCCCCCCACTCTGTCTTGCCTGCTTCCTCGCTGCCCCGCACGCTAGTGTCCTGGGAATTCGTTTTCCTTCCCTCCTATGCGGGGTCAGTTTCCTGGACTGTATGTTTTCTTCTTTATTGGTTTATTTCTTGTCGGGTGGAGCAAATCCTCCAGTAGGTTTCTAAGAAAAGGTGCATGGAAAATACAGTTTTGAACTCTGCGTGCGTGCCTAAAAATGCCTTTATTCAATTCTCAAACTTCCTTACTGATGGTATGGATATAAAATTCCGGAATGGGTACCATTTTTTCTTAGAATTTTGAAGGCATTGCTCCACTGTTTCCCAGCTTCCAATCTTGCTGTGAGAAGTTGACACTTTTCCAATTTCTTTGGAACTTTTTTCCCCCTGGAAGTCGTTAAGATTTTCTCTCTATCCCTGGGGCTTTGTGTTCATGGTTATGTGCCTGCAGGTGGACGTGCTGGACACACGATTCCTAGATAAAAGAGAGGATGCCTGCTAAATTTGAGTTTCGGATAAACTATGAGTAATTTTTGCAATATTTGGGACATACTTGTACTAAAAGATTACTCACATTTTTCTGAAATTCAAATTTAACTGGGTGTCCTTTCGTGGTTTTGTTTGTCGTTGCTAAACGTGGCAACCCTGGAACTTGGACTTTTCCATCTGGAGACACATGTCATTCAGTCTGGGGAAATTTTTGTGTATTATTTATTTTCCTTTAAATTAAACTATTAGTTTAGGCTTAAACAAATAAAATGTTTCAATAAGGCTTACTTATACCCAACAATAACAATCCCTTGCCCCCTCTCTCCACGTCCCTATCTATCTTGCACCCTTGAGAAGCAATCTCTTTCAATTCTTTAGCTATTTCTTCTAGATTCGCCACTGTATTTCTCAATACAGGTTGCATAACCCTTATTCAAAATGCTTGGGAGCAGAAATGTTTTGGATTTTGGATTTTTTTGGATTTTGGAATATTTGCATATACGTAACGAGATATCTTGAGGATGAGACCCAAGTCTGAACATGAATTCATTTATCTTTCATATATACCTTATTCACATAGTCTGAAGGTAATGTTATATAATATTTTAAACAATTTTGTGCATGAAATAAGGTTTGTGTATTGAACTGTCAGGAAGTAAAGGTATCACTGTCTCATGTCAGTGCTCAAAAAATTTAAGATTTTGGAGCATTTCATATTTCGTATTTTTGGATTATGGATGCTCAACCTATAATACGCTTACATTGCTTTTTAATTTTTAGTTTTTAAGTCTTAGGAAAGTTGACTTCCTACTATGGAAGAAATGAACTCAGCTTTCTTATACCACCTGCCGTTACTCTCCGCGCTGTAGACACACACCCTTTCCAGCCCACTGCCGTATGAATGTCAAGCTATTTATTACCACATTATTCAGTTCTACTTTATTATGACGGTGAAAATATTATTCCTCATTGAGCCACATAGCGTGCTGTGTTATAATTCCATTTGCTTTCTTGTACTACTTTTTATTTTCCTCTGGAGTTACTAAATATCTTCTTTTTTATTGCTTAATTTTTCATATATCTGTCACTACTTGATACAGAAATGGAGAGTGGGGTTCAGTAGACTTCCCACCAGAAATGTCAATCTCATCCTAGTAGATGCAGACACACCAGGCTCTCTCTCCTTCCTCCTGACTTGCTGGGGCTCTGCTGTCTCCTTGTCCTCTTGTGCCAGTGGGGACTAGGCCTGCTGCTTGTGCTGTCCTGGGACACCCCCTAACTAGTGATCAAGGATTTCCCACCCTCTCTGCTGTGGGTAGTTTCCTCCTTAGATGATGACAGCATTTTAGGTTGGCAGTCGCTTCCGTTGCCTTCTAGCTTTTAGTGGTACTTTTGATAAAATCTGATGCCATCCTACATTTGAAATTCATGATGCTGTACCTTGATATAGGTCTATCTTTATCCATTTTCATGGTTGTTCATTGGTCACTCTTGGTATGGAAATGCATAAATGCATGTTTTTCAATTCTTGAATATTTTCTTTAGTTATGTATTAGATAATTTTCTTCCATTATCTTTGCTTGTTTTCTCTTTCTAGGATTTTATTAATCAGACTTTGGAGCTCCTGGACTGGTTCTCAGATTTCCTTATTTTTTTTCCCCCCTTTCTCCATTATAATTTTTTCTCTGCTTTCTGGGAGATTTCCTCGACTTTATCTTCTAGCTCTTCTACTGAAGTTTTCATTTGGCTGTCATTTTTTTTTTTTTTTGATACAGGGTCTCACTACGTCACCCTGGGTAGAGTGCAGTGGCATCAGCCTAGCTCACGGCAACCTCAAACTCCTGGGCTCAACCAATCCTCCTGCCTCGGCCTCCCGAGTAGCTGGGACTACAGGCACACGCTGTAATGCCCAGCTGATTTTTCTATTTTTAGTAGAGACGGGATCTCCCTCTTGCTCAGGCTGGTCTCAAAGTCCTGAGCTAAAGCGATCCTCTCGCCTCGGCCTCCCAGAATGCTAGGATTACAGGCGTGATCCACAGCGTCTGGCAATTGGCCGGCACATTTTTAATTAACAAGAATTCTTTTCTTCTTTTGGATGGTTCCTTTTTTTATAGCAGCCCATTCTTATTTCTTGGATAAAATATTCCATCTTATTTATCTGAGGATTTTTAATATATTTGAAGGGCTTTTTTTTTTCTCTGCTTCTGGAATTTCTATTTCCTCTGAGTTTCTGTCTTTGGTTTTGACCTGTTGGAGGCTTTCTTCAGATGTTTGTAATCTGAGGATCTCTGTTCACTTTCAAGAGCGAAGTACTAACAAGCTTATTGGAAGCTCTGTGTCTATGGGGCTTGTTGCGTGTTGAACTCACTGCAGGATGATGAAGCTGGCACCAGGCCTTCTCCCTGGAGCCCTCCAGATATCAATGCTGGTATTCCTTTTCTCTTGGAATCCTTCGATTTCTCCAGGAAAAATTTCTCCAGTTACCTGCCTGACATCATTCTGGGAGCAGAGCAGGGAAGCGGCTGACTGTCTCACCATTCAGCACGTGGACTTTGCCGCCACTGAGCCCCCGCTTTCAGTGCACTGTCTCACCCCTGCCCCCCACAGTGCCAGCTATCCTTGAGTGTAGGCCTTTCTGGTCCACTTTCTCCAGAATAAACTTCCCATCTTTTGACGGGGTGGTGGGATGGGTGCGTGCTTGGCTTTGTGAGGTTGCAAGCAGTTTTTAGCTCAGCCCCTCCACCTGCTTCTGTGGCACCTGAGGCCTCCACCCCCCAAACCTTTGTGGGTTTCCTGGGGGTAAATCGACTTGTATCTCACTGATCAGCAGGCACCCAGATTTTAAGTCTTGTCCCTCCTCCGAGTCAAATGTTCTCCCAGTGGTTTTCCGTCGTCTACAAATTGGCTTTTAATGATTTCATCCACTATCCTGGCTTATTTTCCTCTGTAACTTTAACCCCTCCTTCCCTCTGTAAAAATTTCCATTATTGTTATCTTAATAGGGTTTTAGGAGGGACCCCAAAAAGTTCCATCTTTTAAAAATCTGCCATTTTTAACTCTAGCTCAGATGGATTTTCCCAATGGTGTTTGCTTGGGGCCCATGTAAAAATGATGTTGCATTTCCCGAGAACACGCTGTAGGTGGCGCCATAAGGGCAGCCCAGCGTGAAGCTTGCGATGTGTCATTTACGTTCACATCCTGGGGCCTGATCTGTGGCAGGCCCTGGGCATTTGGAAGCTGTGTCCAGGCCCCTGGCACAACTGCACTGGTGCGAGTGCAGAGGCGCTAGCCTGGCCTTCCTTTAATCATGTGTGGGGAGAGTCATGCGTTCTCTGTGCCCTCCCCTTTCTTTCTTTTTTCCTCTTTTGTTTTTTATTTCAGAATATTACAGGGGTACAAACGTTTTGGTTAAATGAATTGTTTTTGTACAGTTTGAGTCAAAGTTATACATGTGTCCATCACGCGTATAGTGTGCATCGTACCTGACCTGTTCGGTGTGAATTTACCCACCCCCTCCTCCCCCACCACCTGCTTGATGTCTGTCGAATTTTACTGCCATGCGTGCACGTGAGTGTTCATCCGTAAGTTTCAATTTAGTAGTGCGTATGCATGGCTTTTGTCCCTCCATTCTTGTGCTACTTCACTTAAAAGGATGGTCTCCAGTTCTAGCCAGGTTGTTACAAAAAGAAATAACCAAAAAAATTGTATTTTGACCATTTGCTAAAGTGTTATCTTTCACTTAACGACCACTGGAATTTCACAAAGAAAGGAAGGTTTTTGCTTTGCTTTTATTGTGGTTGTTGTTGTTGTTTTCATTTCTAACCTCTTTGCGGGAGTTATGGCATTCTGATGAAGCCCATAGGAAGCACCTGGCACTGTCCTTGTGAGTCTGAAGCTAGGTAGTCAATGACACTTAGTCACTAGGTAAACTGCCACGATGGGACGCCAGGCTTGCAGAGTGCTTTGGAGTTACATTTGTGCTCTGGCAAGATTACAAGTTACTCCATGTTAGGGACCTTTGGGTTTGCTCCCAAAGAATTGAAATTACAAATATGAAATATTTTAAATACGCAGGAGGCTACCGCACAGGCTCAGCGGTAATGCCGGCTGGAGTTTCGTGAGCCTTTGCCTTTCCCACAGCAGTTTCACAAACACCTGGTCCTTGCAGTAGCCGGGAAAGGCTGGAACACACCCAGTCATCACCACCCTCGCTTCACAGGAGCAGAAACAGAAATGCAAGCAATTTTTGGTTGGTTTATTTAGTCAGACCCTGGCTTGCTCTCGAAGTGCTTTGCGGTTGTCACAGAGACACACGCGTCGCATCAGGGATGATAAGTGAGACCTTTAAGTTTCTTCGCCCAGGTCACGGCAGAGGCAGACTTTGGGCCATAAATCGCACATTCTTTCCGACAGAAAACAGCTACATACATGTCACATACACATCATGTGGGCCAGACCACACAGGCAGCAGGAGGTCAGAGCAGAGAGAGCAGTCCTGCTGGGGATGGTGGGAGAGGCTCTTGGAGTGGAGGGGAGGTAAGAGGGGGCTTAGCTGAGCCTGGAGGGGATGCCCTAGGACGTCGCAAAGTGGGCGGGAGAGTCGAGGGCATTCTGACGGCTGGGTGACAGGAAGAGCCAGGCCGTGGCAAGAACTCTTGCAGGGAGGGAGGGATATGTCCGATGCAGACGTACACTGAGAGTCCGAGACGGGCCCCTGTGACTAGTGTGGGCGGGGGAGGTGTTGGGGAGCAGGGAGGCCAACTGGACAGATTGAATGAGGCTGCACTTTATGGGGCCTCAAGTCAAGCAAACGGCTTGGACTTGATTCTGGGGGACTCGGGACCATTAAAGGCGGAGAGTTAAGGACAGCGTATTGGAGACAATGGAGGTAGACAGAATGGCTTCAGGTTGCATGTGTTCAGCAGGCGCTGATTAGTTGCTGGGGCCCAAGTGCTTGTGGTGGGCGTTACGTTTGAGCAAAGCAGAGAACCCAGGCGTGAGGACCAGGTAGGGGATCTCTGGGCAAATGCCAGAGGGCTGAGGGAAGAAGCTGGTGTTCCCAGTTTCTCGGTCCCGTCCCTCATGCGTGTCACCGTCATACTGACAGCTGTTCCTTCCTCTGGTTCCTCCCTGGCAGGGAAATGCTGACGCGGTGGTCCGAGCAGGAGACCTATGCATACGTTTCTGACAGCGGCTGGACCCTCACCTTCTTCAGAAGATGAAACCCCTCCTTGGTGATCCAGCCTGGCACCCCTCTGGTGGCCTCCCAGGAGCAGCAACCAGGCCAGAAAATGCCGAGTCCGGACTCACTGGCGTTAAAGATGGGGCCCGGAATGTTGGGGTGAGGCTGTAGGAGGAGCGTGAAGGTCGGTGGTGTGGGCAAAAGAGACACGGCATCGGGAGGTCGGGGATTCCAGGAGGTGCGTGGCTGTGCTGCAGCCCACCCAGGAAGAGGCGGCTGTGGAGAATAACAAATAAACGTATGGCAAAGTCTCCGAGTGTTGCGCTGCGTGAAAACATCGACGGCTACGTTAGGCAGACGACTTGAGTGTCGTGACAGCAACAGGCGGACGTCTGAGATTCCAGAGCGCCTGCCGTTGCCTGTGTGTCCTCACTACACGTGAGGGTGTGCCGGCCACCCACGGCTTACCAGAAAAGTGTGTGATCACCCTCTGTCTGCAGTGACCTGACCCATCGATGGGGACAAGAAGGCAAGATGTGTAACCCCGGGGTGAAGACGTACCCACCTCTTATGTGCATTATACGACCGGGCGGATATCGGGGCCAGAGTCGTGGTTCACAGGACTTCCTGGGGCCCAGAGGACGCTGTGTGTGTAGTCTCCCGGGTACCGTAGGACGTCTGTCTAGCAACCCGCATTGCCCTTCTTGTGGCTGACAGCTGTTCACTCGTGGCCTGTCCTCAGTGGAAGGGCGGTGACGTTACTTCTGGGGAGCCCCTCAGCCATCAGTCCTGTGCTCTGCCAGGGTCTCCGGAGGGAGACAGTCCCACGAGAAGCCACCCATCCAAGCGTCTTTTCCTTTTAGTGACAAAACGCATTAGGATGATTGTCTTGCACTGAGTTTACTTTCCTAATTAGGTACTGCGAAGGTTCTCGTTCGCTTTAAGGCCTAGGCCTGCCCACACTGTCTCGAGTGCCAGAGCTTCATGACCGTCCTGCAGATGTCTCAGCAGCAGGAACTGCGTCCTTAGCTACGTGCCCACCTGGTGTCTACACAGCACCTGATACAGAAGTGTCGCTCGCAGAATGTCTGGTGGATGAATGAGGGAACGAATGAATGAGGGAATGAATGAATGAAGTGTTGGCACTTGTTAATACTTACAGTTAAAATACTTACATACAAGTAATTAAGGGCTCACACAAGGTTTAGCAGTGAAAGTGGTTGTCAGACATCCCTGCAACACACACACGCACACACACGTGCACACACACGCACACACACGTGCACACATGCACATGAACACACACACTCTTCTCTGCCAGGCTTCTCTTCTTACTAAATAAACCTAATAACTCTAACGTCTCCTGCGTGAGGGTCTGTTTCCCAAACTGTGTCTAATACTCATTCATTCACAAGTGTTCACCGAGTGCCTACTATGTGCCGGCACTTTTCTAGGTATCGGAGACTCACTACCGAGTAAAAGCAGCAAGAACCCGTGCCTTTAGGCAGGCTGGGCTCTGGCCGGGGGCACAGGCAGTCAGCACAGCAGGTAATTCAGTTGTATTGAGGTGGGTGAGCACGCAGGCATGTGAGGAAAACCGAGTCGGGGGCAAGGGAACACAGCAGCAACGTGTGGAGGGAGGGGTGCAGCTTACAATGGGAGAGACTAGGAAAGGTGAACTGGAAGGTAGTGTTCTCGTAAAGAGCAGAGGGAGGTCCAAGAGGGACCATGTAGATGTGGGGGGGCGCTGGAACATTCTACTCGGGAGTAGCAAGTGCAAAGGCCCTGAGGTGGCAGCGTCACCAGCATGTTCCAGGAACAACCAGGACGCCACTGTGTCTGGAAGGCAGTGTCGGCAGGAGGGGAGCAGGCGCTGAGGCCAGAGTTAGCCGGGTGGGGGAGAGCGGGGCAGGCCAGTGGGGGCCTTATGGGACTTCGCTTGTTCTCTGAACTGGAGGGGAAGCCAGTTGCCCGGGGTTTTGAGCAGAGACGTGATGTGATCGGATGTAAATTCTGACAGAATTACCAGTTAGGAAGCGGAAGAAGCTAGGAGAGAGCCCACGGTGGTTGGGGCCAGGCCGTCACGGCGAAGGCAGTGAGAAGTAGACAGAACAGACCCAGGCCATTTTGAAGGGGGCACCAACAGGAAGAATCGCAGACGGGGTGTGAGGGAGAGCAAAGCCAAGGCTGACTCTGAGCTTGTGGATTTGAGTGGTGCGTGGACAAACGCAAAGATGCCTGAGCCAGCAACAGGGCCTGGAGGCTGCAGCCCCCTCCCTGGCCACTGTGGAGGCCACGCCCTGCCCCCCAGCGCCCGGCCTGGCCCCGGAGTGCGCCTCCACCTCCCAGCACCACGCCCTCCTCTGGAGGAAGCCAGTGGGAGGAGGCAGCTGTCGGCGACCCTCCCTGTCTGTCTTCCTGACCCCACGTCTGGGGTGGGAGGCATCCGGGTGTCTGTGATTCATTTCTGTCTCTCACTTTCCTCACTCTCCACACACACCCGCCCCCTGATTTTATTTGCTACCTTGATCACGTTCCTCACCCTCCCATTAAAGCAGAGCAGAGCAGGTCTGCTTCCCCGCTGGCCGAGGGACAGAACACCCACAAGCAACACAGCCAGGGCCCTACAGTGCCCTAGGACCAGGGAACTGCCTCCAAGTCTAGGGCTGCACCGCAGTAAAGTGAGATGGTCTGGAAGGTTCTCTTTCCACCGTGCCACTCCTGGGAAGGTTGGGGATGGCACTGACTCCAGCTGGGAAGTCACAGGCAGGGTGGGGTAGCCTCTGGTGGAAGCCCCACCAAAATGGGAGGCAGAAGATCAAATACCCTGGGGCAGAGACAGCAGGGAAGGAAAAGGTTGGGTGAGTGGCAGCGCCAGCAGAAGGACCTGAAATCACTCTGGGGAAAGACAAAAAAACAGCGGGAGGCTGAGAACGTCTCCATCGTAGCTCCTGGGGAGGGACCAGGGAGGTCTTGTCTGGAGCCGGTGGAGAAGGGAGGACAGCCACCAGCTGTGCGGTGAGCAGGAAGGCTGATGTCCCAGGCTGCTGTCCTCCTGTCATTGGAATGTGCCATTCTAGGGGTGACTCTTGTCTTTGTTTTCAGAGCAAGGTAGCAGAGAACTGATTGACCAGGACACACGTGGGTGCCTTAGGCTGGTATTAGAAGATGCTGCCTCCTGAGCTCAGCTGGGCAGGCTGATGACTGCAGAGCTTCCTGGGCCATCGAAGGGGAGACATCCACTGATCATCCACGCAAGTGCCTGGCAGCCACAGCACGGGACAGTGCAAAGAGCTTTGGGCTGAGAGTCTGGGACCTGGGGGCCAGCCCCAGCCCTGCCACCGACTCTCCATGTGATGCACATCAAGACTCTTCACGTCTTTGCTTCTGAGTCAGCTCATCTGGGAAGTGGGGCGTTGGACCAAATGTCTCTTCCCACTTGATGATTCTGGGATTTGTGACTCCAGCACACGGATGCTGAGGACAAACTGATTCCCAGGTTTGTGATGGAAATTGGAGGCCCTCTCTTCTTGCCTAGGGAGATCTGTGTAGACTCAATTCTTGTTAAGCGTGTACACTCGGTGACAGGCCGTTACAATAACTGGGTAACTTTGGCTCTTATTAAGTGATGCTGGTGTCCAGGCAAGAATGGCAGATATATGGATTACCTGTGACCCAGGGTTGTTGGGGTGGTTAAATGAGTTGCTGTAGGTAGAGTACTCACTGTGCCTGGCCGGCCGCAGCACGCACGAGCATTAGCCAGCATTGTTGTTACCATTGCTGTTACGGATGGGTCACACTTTCTTTTTCTGCTAAGGAGGAGTGGAGTTCCTCAGCCTCGTTTTCGTGAGCTCTGAGGCCAAGCCAGCAGCCCCAATTGAACCCTTGGGCCTGGACACTTTGGCTGCAGGGGCCACAGAGGAGGCTCCGTCTCTCTCGGCTCCATCTCAGAATGAGAAGCCAACCTGGGTGCTGGTGCAGAGTGGGAGGGATTAGGACAAGGTGAGTCAGACTGTCGTCGTGAGAACAAGTGCGGTGATGCTCACGAAAGTGCTTGGCAGCCGTCAGGTTAGCACGTGTGGCAGGTTGTGAGCAAGGCTGTCGGCTTCCTCTGAGATGAGCCGGAAAGGGTGAGCTCACTTAGGAGTCACAGTTATGGGGTCATGGTGTTTCAGAGCATCTCGGGGATGGGCGTTCAGCTGGTTGACCTGCACACCACCCCCCATTCCCCCAGCAAATGGAGGAAAGCAGCCCCAGAGAAGCAAAAGTGGTTTGTTCACGGTGTGGCAGTGGCTGGAAGAGGCTTTCTGGGCAGGGGACCAGCATTCCCGGAGTTCTGCTTGCTGACCACGAGGCCTACAGTCGGAGACCAAGACGGATGGTCTCTGTAGCCAAGGCCTCCCGGTGCTGGACGTGATGAAACAAAGGATCAAACAACTTCCTCTAAAAACCGCAGGGATGAGACCAGAGCATCTCTGGGCGGCAGAGCCCGCGGCGCCTTCTCGGCTTTCGGTTCCGACAACGTCCGCGAGAGGGAGCCAGCGGCACTCGCCGGTCTCCCAAGCCCTCGGAGCCGGTAGCGCAGCGTCTCTCCAGAGCGCGGCCGGGAAGGACCAACCGCGCCTGCTGTGCAAAGAGTCTGCACTGCCTTTCCTCTGGGGCTCTGGGTTCTTTTCCCTTTGACAGAGTCACAGCCGGCCGTTCTGATGTGATGTCCAGCAGTCAGTGGGGGACAACCTGCCCCCCTGGGGGTGTGAACAAGGCTGCTCAGAGTTTCTGGGCACGTGGGGGCCAAGGCTTCAAAGGTCCCCGCCCCCTGGCCTGTGAAAGCAAGTGGGCGACTTAAGGAGCCCTTGCTGCGGGTGTCCCCGTCTCCCCCAGGAGGCAGTAGAGCAGTGGGAAGTGCAGGAAACTTCCCTGGAAACCCAGAGGCCTGGCGTCCTGGGGACTGTGGCCCAGTTTGCTCCCTGTGGAGGGAAGTTACCCGCAGGGACCAAGAGAGGATACAGCAAAGAGATCAGGTGTCTTTTGGAAAAACGGTTTCCAGTTCAAGTACCACTTGGTTACAGAGATTTCCTGGAATCCCAGCAGGCCAAGCATCAGGCGGAATTATTTTGAACTCCCACCTGCACCTGGAGTCAGGAAGGGACAAATGGGAAGGTGACCTGTGCACAACCTTCTTTCCTACAGTGTAAGTCTTCAACTCTGGGCCTCAGTTTCCCCCTCTGCCAAGCAGGAAGTTGATTGAGATGACCTCCCAGGTCCCTCCTGCCACAAGCAGTGGTATGTCCAGTTAGTCCCCTGTGCTGTGACTCATCACCAACCCTCTACCGCGCACAGTTTTTGAAGCCTATTGGAAGTCCTCCTGCCCCACATAAGCATCTTTTTAAAGGACCAGTTAAAATAGAATTAAATTGGTCCATTGGAACCAGTCAGTTCATCAGAAATGGTTCTGAGCTCTTCTGTGCCTAACGACGTTAACAGCAATTGATGGACTGCAAGCTCGGGCGGGAGAAGTGCTAGCAAGGGTGAAGGGTCATGTTCTCTGTGTCAACAGTCACTTGCTGTCAGTGCCGTTTCCAGCCCTGCTTACTCTGGGCAGGCCAGAGCCAGCTTGTGGGGCTCTGTGAGGTTGTTGCCCTTGCTGGTGGCAGGGTCCTTGCTACTCTTAACTTCCAAGGACCGCTTCCTCTCCTGGACATGCTCACACTCCATTCCAAACTGGGTTTAGATGGAAGAGAGAAAGTGGATGCACCGGGAGGGGCAGCGGACTCTCCCCAGGGGCAAAGCTGGGAGAAGGTGCTCCTCATTCCAACCACTACATGACTGGATTACATCATTGATTGGAATCACACTGAGTAAGTATTGCTTGGAATAAGGGAGAAGTATCTTTCGGTTTCTTTTTGTTCAGCTCTGTAATAGTCAAGAAAGGTTTCTGGAGATTAATAGGAACAAAACACCAAGGCGTGCTCGGTCTAGGCCAGTCTTTCTCGTTCTTCTTTGTAGACCAGAAGCATCCGCTGAACTTGTTAAAATTGCAGATTCCTGGGCTCTGACGCCTAGAGTTACTGATTCAGTAGGTCTGAGAAGGGACCTGAGAATTTGCATTTCTCTTAAGCTCCCAGGCAAGACTGATGCCGCAGATCAGGAGGCCACACTTCCAGGAGCACCTGCATGGAACACAGTGATGACACCAGGTCCTCATCTACATCCAGTGCAGGGACAACCTGGGGGCTTTCAACTTCCAGGGAATAGTCAGCGCAATAGATGCATGTGTAGCTAGGTCTCCAAGGAAACAGAGACAGCACCCTCTCCCACTGTTGGTTAATGAGAGTGTAGTTGTAACAACTGCTGGCTAATTGCCACCATTGTGGGGAGCATCCCAGGTTCGCGCTCTGAGCTCCTGCCAGTAGGGGGAGGCAGAGCTACTTCTCCACAGGCCAGAGGGAAAAGTACTGCCGGGCTGAGCAAAGCCTGCAGAAAGCACCGCAGCCCTGCGTGCCCCAGGCCCGCACACCACTGCATTTCCATGTGCACGGGCACGGTCACGCCCAGAGGCTCGGTGGGAGGGAGGATGGTTTATTTTCCAAGTTGTTTGGTTTTCCTTTTGTTCCTCCAAGTGCAATCGCGTTAACCCCTTTATGCAATGGATGGTCTATGGCGTGAGAAGGAACAAAGATCGCTGTCCCTGCTTTGCAGAGGGAGTGAGCGCAGATGACAGGTACAAGAGCTGCACAAGATGCCAGTAAGGGGGCGCCGTGTCCTGCGGGAGCATCGTGGAGGGGAGGCAAGCCTGGGGTGCAGCTTCCAGGTCTCTGTCAGCCCCGAGGGTCCTGGCTCTGGCCAGAGCATGCTCCCTTGGGGTGGTGAAGGCGAAGGAATTCCTCCAGGAGAGAAAGACCAGGTAAGGCAGACCTGGAGGCCAAGAAGACGAAAGACTAAGAAGGTATTTTACCTGCCCTGAATTTGCAAAGAAGTGTGGGCCGTGAACTATTGTGTGTCCCTGCCACACACCTTGGTGGCTGCTGTCTTCCAGGGACGTGCGTGTTCTGAGCACCACAGCGGACAGCAAAGCACACACTGTGTCCGCCGACCAGGAACGTGGCACCTGACACATCTACATGTCCCTGCCGCTTCCTCTGTCGTTCAGCTCTTTTCCCCACAGCGTGAGGGTGCTTTGGAAATAGCTGGGGCTCCCACGAATTATCTAGCAGCGATTTGCAGTTTGGTCACCGAAACCCCCTTTCCCCTTTCTCGGCATTACGGTGGCCACCTGGTGGTTCTGGAGATAAGATTCGAGTTTAGGTAACATTGGGACCTGTGGAATCCCCAGTGGGCCAGGTGTGTACTTTAAACCACAGTTCATTTGAGGGACACATGTTCATGGTGTGTATGCACGTGGGTGTACAATGTCTATGACAAATTATGGTAACAAAGCATCAGCTATAAACATTTAGTTTGGGGATTTGGTGCGTGTGTCTCAGAACCACCCGTACCTCTCTAAGGAAGCTGTCCCTGCGTCCCCAACAACCCTTTGGTTAGCTCACTGCCTTTCTCCTGTCCTTGGGGCTGATGCGTACAGATCGCCTGTTTAGATGGCGACCCATGAGCACCAAGCAGAGGGACCAGAAGCCTTCTGGGGCTGCAGCTGACTTTTCTCCAGCTCACCAGATAGCTTCTGGCATAGGCATTTGCCAAAGGCATAAGGAGCAGACTCCTTCTTTTATAGTTACACAGGAAAAGGTGTGTGTGTGTGCGTGTGTTCAGACCCTACAGCTCCCACCCCACCATACACTCCTTAAAGCATTTTTAGCGAGTGGAACCATGTCTCCACGCTGTTCTCGCATTTCTCAGACAACTCCCCTCACTGCCAGCACCGAAAGGATCTTACACACAAGTTTATGGGGATCCCCTTCCCCTGCACCCAGGTCCTGGATATAAATTTTTTTTTCCTAGTGACAATTCCCAAAGGGCTTCTTTGTGCCTTTGTGAGTGCAGAAGTGGTAGCTCTTCAAAACAGGCAGCTCTGTCACCCTTAGCTGCTCAGAGCTGCTTGGCTGGCAGGTCCTTCCAGCAGCTGATCGGGACCTGACCCACAGCTCTCCCTGAACGCACATCTTTAGGGAGCACTGCAGGGCTGCCCACGCATGCCCCCGTAGCCTCTCCACCCCCTGGGCCCTCTAACCACTCAATGCGGCTCTCATTGCCCACCTGGCTGTCTGCTCTCTGCTGTCACCGAGAGCGCTGCCTGGTTGCCTGGAGCAGGCAGGGGCCGTTGACCGAAAGCCTGGGAACAGAGAGAAGTGCCTGCTGTAGATTGCGATTCTGATCGGTCCCCTGTCCTTGAAGGGTCCCCTCCCGTCCCCTCCCTCCCGGCCTTCTCCAGTGCTGTAACTGACCTGGAACATCAGAGACGGGAAAGTCACTGCTCCAGTTGAATTTTGCTGCAGTTTCTTTTTTTTCTACCCTAGATGCTGAGAGCTATTTTTAGCCAGGGACTTTTTTTTTTTGCAGGGGATCCACAGACTATTTTTAAAGGCTTTACGGAGGCCAGATCATCCAGTGCTCCTCATGGGGACTTCAGAGGGAGTTAGGTGGGACAGGCCAGGGCAGTGGGGTGGGGGCGGGGACCTTCCTGAAGATGAAAGTGTGGTCAGGAGAGGTCCAGGCAGTCGGGGAAGCTGGGTCCCCAGGCAGGGACAGGAGGGGCTACTGTCTCATGCCGGGGAGCACTGGAAGAGCCCGCAGTGCTCCTCCCTCAAATCGCCCACGGCCTTGGGGCCAGAGCACCCCGCTGTGTCATCCCTGCAGCAGCAGTGACGTTGCCTTCAAATGTGGCAGTAGGTTTCAGTGGCTGTGTTTTCCTCTCTTTTTCCTGAACTTCTGCGCTCAGACCTTTTCCCCATTTCCTCTTTCCATGGCGCTAACTTGCAGAGGCAGACTGAGCTGTGGAAGGTTTCGGATCGTGATCGTGCCTAGGGCAGGACACCCTCCCCACGTAGGTGAAGCTGAAGTCCTAGGTGGGGAGGGGGCCGGGTGCGTCACCAGATGGTGGCCACGGCAGATGGGCTCTGCCTATGGCCGAAGAAGGCAGCCAGGCAGCGATCTGGTCTCAGGCTCCAGGGGAAGAAGGGAAGGAGGGAAAGGAGGAACCAGAGGGGAGTCGGTCCAGAGTGACTTGGGCAGAGACAGCCATGGGCTGTGGTGTCCTCACAGCTGCCCCGGACCCCGCCTGGTTCCTGCTCCCATGCCTGGCCCTTAGTCTGTTGCTCCAAGGCGTGTGGGGCTTCGGGGTTAGGGTTCACAGGACCTGAATGGAGCAGATGGGGAGAGGGCCTGGGTGGAAAATTCCAGACACAGTTGGTGAAAATGCTTCCAAAGGGAACCAAAGGGCTCGTTCATCTCTGCTTTCTACACTCTGGACAGACGGAGAGGGCGTCTGTGCCAGAGTCCCAGGGCCACCCCAGGGACAGCCTCTCCTGTCCCTCCCCTCCCTCCTTGTAGCGCTTAGTCCACAGGGCGAGGGCCTGGACCTACCCTGGAAATGACTGGGGTTCTTGGTGCCCAGCTCCCCCACCAGTCCCCATCTGTGCCTGGGGGCGAGGAGGAAGGAGGCAGGGAGAGAGCCGACACTCGCACCACCCGTCGGACAAGTGCAGGCTGGGGACGCTGTCGCATGGCTCCCAGGGTTGGCAGCACCCCTGGGCAGGGCCACCCCCTTGGTGGGCGCTGAGACGTAGCCCGGGCACTCCCTGCTCTGTGGATGGCCGAGGATGGCCTGGCCTCCCAGGCTCCGTGCTCAGGTGGGGAAGGGGCCAGAGCACCGTGTGCTCCTCACACTCGTAGCCCTCCCGCTGTCACCCGCCTGAGACCCTTGGGCCGTCCGGCCGTGCCCTCTTTCCCTGTTCACGCCGGTCTCCGCCAGACTCCTGGCGCCCCCAGGACTTCCTTCATTCTGGACTCGCGCCTCCATTCCATTCTGACTTTGCCAGGGGTCGCTTCGTCAGCGAGGACCCCCGACCACTCTATTTAAAGTTGCCCTCTCCCCTCCCTGGCACGCACTCGCACCCTGCTGGCCTGGGTTGCAGTTCATCACCACCTGACGTATGTCTCCCGTAGATCTCACCACCTACAGTTTGTCACCTGTCTCCTAGCATCAGTTTCACAGGGACAGGGTTTGCCTGTTTTGTACCTGACTAAATCCCTCGGTGCCTAGACCAGTGCCAGCATTAATATCTATTTACCACTAAATATATGTTTGTTGAATGGATTAGTAAGAAGAGCACAGTGTGCCATGGTATACGCACCCCTGGGGAGGCGCTCTCTGCCTCCTCACTGCACCCTCCAGTCCAGCAGAGAACGCTGGGAGGTCACGTGGGAAATTAGGAACCTCCTGCCCCCACCCCGCCCCACGGCAGATCCATCTGGGCCCCAGAATAACAAGCAGTTCAGAACCTCAGCGTGTCGCAGCAGGAAGGGGCCACAGAGATCATCAGATCTAAGCCACACATTTTTGCAGAAGTGGGAACTAAAGCCCAGAGAGGTGAAGAAACCCTCCCAGAATCACACAGCCAATCGGTGACAGCAAGTAGCAGCCAGGGTCTGTGCTCCAGGGCTGGAATTCCTTCCAGGAGCTCACGTGGCCATGGACGTCTCTGCTTAGAACTGTGGAGACAGCGTTACGTTCCTGCCCAGGCCAAGGAGGCCAAAGCCTTCCAGACACGTAGGTAGGATTGACCTTGAGTTTGGTGCTAATAACCCACAAACCAGAGTGACCAGGCTCTTCACTAGCTCTAGGGCTTTGGAGGCTGCAGAAAAATTCGCCTTGTAAAGATGTCTGCTCTCAGCAGGACCCAAACTGTACATAGTGAAGAAACCTTGTCAGCATAAGCAAACACTCTGCTCCCAGGGGACTCTCAAAGGCTGACATCACGTGGAGGTGGCAGCCCTCCAAGAGGAGTCAATGTTTCACCAGGGGTGGTTTGGGGGGCTGGGCACAGGGGACTGCCACCTCCATGCTTTCCTCACTTAGGGAGTGGCCCACTTGGAAGTCACTGAGCTGGCAGCAGCCATAGCAGCTGTGTCCGCAGCCACTTGCAAAGATGAGGCAGTGAATCGCCCCCCACTTCTGCAGAGCAAGAGTCCATGGTCTGCCAGCCCGCCTTGTGTTAAACATCCACTACCTGGAGGAACAGAGGTGTCCCTGGACTCAGCACCTCTGCGTCACATGGGGAGACAGATTTTTCTCCTCGCTCAACCCAAGAGCCCAGAAACCATTACAACACATGTGGGTTCACAGGCAAAAATTGAAATTATGCAACCGTGGAACTAAGAAAGAGGAAATCAGGTAACAGAACAATAATATTAATCAATAATAAAAGTGAAAATGTGTGTTCGCATATGTTCGTATGCATGGCTTGTATAAACACAGATTTAGGGTGACTTCCTTCATTACATTATCGTGCTTTACAGTTCGGCAAGTGCTTTTCACACCCTGTAGTGTTGCAAATCTTCACAATATGCTCGTGTGACCAGCAGGTCAAGGGTTCACTACCTGCGTTTTACGGTTAGGAAAACAGAGGTCTAGAGACCTTACGTCCTGGGTCTGACGTCTCTCCACCCCTAAGGGCAGAGCTGGAACTTGGGATCAGCACTTCCTGATCCCCAGTGCCCACTCCTGTCCGGGTGGGGCTCATCAGAGCGGCTTCATGGAAGGGACTTTGAACCCAGTTTGGAGGGAGGGAAGGAACATGACTTTCTGGCCATGGGACAGGCCAGCATGGTGGGGCCCGGGCCCAGGGGCTGGCGTAGCATGGGGGCAGCCCCTGTTTGGAGCAGGGCTGGCCCATCAAGCCCTCCCTCCAGTGCCAACTCCCGGGGACTGTCGGCCTTGCCTGCCCCTCCCACCTGTTCCTTCCTCCCTACCCAGATGTGTCACTGGGAGAGCGTGTGGAGACGGCAGTGACGGGAGAACAAGGATGGGCAAGCTGTGAGTTCTAGGAGGCGGAGGAGGCAGGAGGGCTCCAGAGCCTGCGTCTGTGCCCTGGGCTCCAAGTCGCCGAGGGTCTGTGGAGAGTGGAACAAACGGGTGGCTGGCTACTGTCCCCCCATGCTGCCCCACGCTCTGTGCAGCAAGCTGAATGGTGGCCCCAACGCCAGGCCCACACCCTGCCCCCGGAACCTGTGGACACGCCGCCTCTGCAGGAGGAATTAAGTGAACAGTCCCAAGATGCAGCCGTCCTCAGTTATCGGGGGGGGGGGGGGGTCCTGCATCCAGTGACCAGTGTCCTTCACGGGACACACAGAGGAGAGATAGGTGGGGAAGCCCTGTGAAGACGGAGGCCGAGGTTGGTGCCCCTGCCGTGGGGTGCCCAAGGCACCAGAAGCCGGAGGGGCCATGGAAGGATCTCGCCCAGAGCTTCGCAGGGGGCACGGCCCTGCTGCCACCTGCACTCAGACCTGCAGCCTCTAGAAATGTGAGAGGATAAATTTCCGTTGTTGTAAGCCACGCTGTTTGTGGTCGTTTTCATGGCAGCCCTAGGAAACTAGGACAGCCCAGAACACCCTTCTTCTCTCTCACCCCTCTCCCTTCACCAGCCAGCTCCTGCCCCGCAGGCGTGGCGCAGGGGTGCCTTCCCAGGTGCCTCTGCCCGTCAGGTTTCCTGCTCCCCGCCTGGCAGTCCCTGAGCCTCTGCCTGCTGTGGCTTCTGTCAGCTCGGATGCAAATGCCCCTTCATCTGCTGTCTCCCCTTCACCCTGGGGGCAGGGACTTCTCCAATCTGTGACCGTATCCCCCATGTCTTCATGGTGTCCAGTAGCAGGCAGGCGCCCCGTAGCAGGCACCTGGGTCAGAGAACGCCCGTGTGCTTGGGTGCGTGGCTCAGAGACGTGAAAGGTCACTGTGACGGAGGAAGACTTCTTGGAGTGAGCGGGACTCAAATCAGGTCTTAAAAGGTGAATCCGGACAGACGAAGGGGAAGGAGACGATTCCATGCCAGGGTGAGCTTGAGCAGACGCGTGGTCGTGAGGCTAGGCAGTGTCACGTGGCCGGGTGCTGGGCTGGGAGTCACAAGGAGACCAGCAAGACCAGCCAGACGATGGACAAAAGCTAGTAGGCTTGTTAGTGGACACTGCTGTCACCTACTGGGCAGCGCTGGGTCACCCCTAAGGGAGAGGTATTCATGTCACCCCCACTTGCAGATGAGAGAACAGAGGCATAGAGGCCCTGCGTCCCCACTGACAAGGGGGAGGGCACGCTAGAATCCACACCCCGACATCCGGGTCCAGGACTCTGCGCCATTCTTTTCCTCTTTGATGGTGACGGTGGTGGGGGGCGGCTCAGAGCACCCAGCACGTGTTGGAAGCCACCCAAAGCCCTTTGCCTGGGTCCTCTGGCGAATCGTCACACTGCCCTGGAGTAGGTACCGCTGTAGGTGAGAAAGCGGAGACACGGAGAACTCCGGTGACCGCTCGGCAGGCTGCCTGGGGGGGTAGGTGGCGGAGCAGGGTCTGGATGACGGGTGCCGTGGGAATAAGCACAGTCCTGTCTCTCTGGGACTGGGTACCAAGCCGGGTACACGTCGGATCACAGGGACGGTGAAAAGCCTGTGCTTCCCGGGCCCCGCCTCCACGTGTTCTCGGGGGATCCTCTGTCCCACCAAAATCCCTCCCATGTGGTTTTCAGCGTCCCTGAAGCACCTCATGTGCTCTAGGAATTCGTCCTGCAGCTCACGCTCGGTTCCCACCAATATTTTCCACTGGCAAGACAACGGAGAAGCGTCTCAGGATCATGCCCTGGTCCCGCTTCGGCTTCCCGTCAGCTTCTGCGTCTTCCTTGCTTTAAAACATCCCCCCGAGGGAGCCTGAATGAGGAAGTGGACTCCGCTCCTCCCGGCTGTTGGTCCCAGTCCCTCTCCCCGCTGCCCCCAGCAGGCGTCGGGCACAGGCAGGGCTGGTGATCCGGTGACACAGGCGACCGAACCTCGCTCTTGCCTGGTCTCCTGACCGATTTATTCTTGGCAGCGCCTCGTACAAACCACCTGCTTCCTCACACTGTCCCCAGTGGGCTTGGGATGAGTTTGAACTCACGGAGAGCCCAGTTTGGGATCCCAAGCCGGTGACTGAGACGGCCAGACTGGCGAGGGAGCCGGCACGCTGGGGCGCTGGCACGTCCTGCAGCGGGCCTAGTGGGCGTGGAAGGTCGCAGTCACACCGCACTGGGACACGGGCAGCGTTTTCCGATTCTCACAACACATTTGCCTGCGCTGGGTCGTGCTCTCCCATTGTAAGTCTCTGCGACGAGCCACCAGGCCTCCGGGCGATCCTGCTGCCTCGGCAAGCTCTGGCGTGGGATGGCCCCGGCTCCCTGAGCTTCCATGAGCAGGCGCTTTCGGCAAAGAACTTGGGCTGAGCTGATCCTGACCTGTGCAGCGGGGAAGAGCCCTGGATCAAGTCCTATTTGCAGAATATTCCTTCTGCCTGTGTAGGTTTCAAATGTGATTTTCTTACTTGGGTACTAGTTTATTTATCGGATCACAGTATGGGGTTTTCATCAGGGACTTGGAAAGTCACGGCTGTCAACAGGGCTTCAAAACAACAGGAGCCTTGACAGTCTTTCCTTACCAGCCTGGGGAATGAGGGTGGAGGGCACTGACCTAGTCCCCGAGGCTTTCCTGGTCTGAAGGATTCTCACTAAGGGCAGAGGAACTCAAAGAGACGTACGGGCAGACTTACCTATAGTCCAAGACGCTTGTGTGAGTCACAGTGGCGATGATGGTGATGAAATGGTATCAGCTACCGTTTATTAAATGCCAAGTCTGTACTGGGCACCGTGTCGCTCCCTTTACAGGCAATAACTCATTTAACCCTCACAGCAACCCATGAGATAGGTACTACTAGTGTTTCCATTTTGCCGATAAGGAAACTGAGGCTCCGAGAGGTTTGGTAACTCTCCTGAGGTCACACAGCAGGTGAGGGGTGGAGCTGAGCTGGGATGCAGTAGATCTGCCTCCCGAGCCCCTGAAGCTACACCTTCTACTATGTCTTGAATTCCCAGTTGCCCGTCATGGCTTCAAGATCATAGGCTCAGCTCTCCCACAAGAAAAGTTGAGGGGCCCTTACCCAATAAAGGGGGCCTGGATAGAGTGCAGGCAATGACAAGGCTTGTGTGAAAAACGGTCAGACATGTGACAGGAAGGAGACAGTGTAGGAAGCAGTGGAAGGAGAGGGAGCTGGGAGGCGGGTCGGGTAAAGTAATAGGGAGGTTAGGGTCTGACTGTGTGGGGGGCAATAGGGAGCCCTCAAAGGTTTTGGAGAAGAGAAATGGCAAGATCAAGTTTGGATTTTAGGAGGGTAACTGCTGAAATTAAGATCCGGATCTGGGTCCGGATCCGGAAGTGCCACCCTGTCCATACCTTCACGCCACCGCCCAGGGAGGCCCTCTCTCCCACCCCCGTCAGCGGCCGTGCAGCCTGAGAGCTGGGAGGCAGTGGAGGGTCCCTCCTTTTTCCAGAGGAGGAAGTTTAAGCTCACCTGGGGTTCTGTGCGTGTTCAGGAAACACGCACCTGAAACCAGTGGTGTGTTGGCAAACGTTTAACAACCGGTCCTCTTGGGGGGAAAGCCCTGACTGGGAGAATTTGCCGATTTCGGTCGTGCATACTCCACTGTGGCCAATTTCAGGCTTCCGAGGTGATGTCCACCGGGTTGCTGAATTCCTGGAAATGTACCGATTAGTTCCAGCAGGCCTGCACGAGATGGCTCCGACACACCTCTGCGTCAGCCTGGCGGCCTTGCCGAGCCCGTGTTCACGCAGACACAGAGGCAGCTCCCGGACAGCTGACGAGGGAAGCAAAGTAACCTGCCCAGAAATGCACAGACAAATTTTGCATGTTTGCACTCATATGTGGGAGCTAAAAATTTTAAAAAATGAGCTCATGGAGACAGAGAGTAGAATGACAGTGACAAGAGGCTGGGGAGAGTGGAGAGGAGGTGGGGATGAAGTGGGGGTGCTTAACGCATGCAGAAGGCAGGTGGATTGAAGGATAAGGTCTAGTGTCCGGCAGCACAGTAGGGCGACTACAGTTAACAATAATTTACTGTGTATTTTAAAAATAACTACAAGAGTGGAATTGGAATGCTCCTAATGCAAAGAAACGGCAAACGCTTGAGGTGGTGGATACCCCCATTCCCCCGACTGATCACTGCCTGCATCGCAGCGTCACGCACATCCCATAAATACATACGGGATACTGTGGACCTACACTAATAAAAATTTTTTTAAAACAGCAACTTGCCCAGGCTGCAGCTGACTTGGAGACTCAGGCATCGAGTGAGAGCAGGAGGCCGGTCTGGGCCCCCAGGCCGAGTGTTTGCACAGGCTCCACTCAGGAGGGCGAAATCTTATCTCTGCCTGGTTACACTTCAGGATAAGATGGGTAGCAAAGTTCTCTTCTGGCTTCTAAGACATTTGCCTCAGCCACAGCTTCCTAGCAGAACTGGAAAAATAATGTCATGGAGTATTTGTAATAGTGAGTGCAAATCCCTTACAGTGACGATGAAGGATGAGGCTTCAAGGCCATTCGTGTCTGCTAGGAGATTATACATCATTTTCAGTTTCCACGGTGCTCACATTCATTTGCTCATTCATTCAATCGTTCGGCTGACATTGACGGGGAGCCCCGATGCAGACATTATGAGCAACAAAAGAGAAGGGTCGCCGGTCAGGTACTAAGAAGAGGACGAGGCCAGTTGGTGGAGCGCAGTGTCAGAGGTCAGAGGTCAGAGGTCAGGGGCAGGAGCAGGCAGCTGATCACGAGTCTTGGCATTCGAGACAAGGGTTAAAAAGGAAGCTATCACTGGAGTTTCAAAAACCGGCAGCTGAGAAGCTCAGGACAAGCAGGTAGGAGGGATGCTCAGCACCCGTAAGCTGAGAACGTGGCTCCAAGCAGACCTGACGCTGAAGCAAGAGATTGTCCCAGCCACTGGGCTCTTAGACACTTCTTGTGGGGACAAGAGATAATGTCAGGTAGGGGATTGCACAAAGGCAGACCAGGGATGGGGAAAGGAATTCACACTTTGTAGAGAGTCCCTGGCATCCCTTAAGCACTGTATGAGATTTTTTTTCAAGTCCTAGAGGCAAGGGGAGAATCTTGTGATGTAGGTGGTATTTTTCATTTGAGAAAACTGATGCTCAGAGAAGTTAAGCGACTTGCCCATGGCCACACAGCTAGTAAGTGGCAAAGCCAAGAGGGACAAAAGAGTAGCAAGAATCCTGCATGTGGCGGCTTTTTGGGTGCTGATGGGCTGGGGTGGGGACAGGGCTGGAGGACGAAGAGCACTGGGAGCAAGGTGCTTACTCTCCTGTCTGCATGTCCTCCCTGGAGGAGGTGCTCTGAGAGTTTACATAAGGGCACATTTCTGGCTCGCCGAGGGGGGCCGAGCTGTAAACGGAGATCGTACCCCCAGCTCGGCAGATGCCTGAGAGCGCGGCGCTTGCTGACACGCTGATGGAGAACAGGGACTTCTTGTTTACCCAGCTCACCATCTGGACGAGCGGAGCGATGTCCAAGGAAATGGCTGCAATGAAAATCTCGGAGGCTGCCTCCTTGCCACCCTCTGTGCCTGCGCCAAAGGGTGCTGGCTGCTGCTCGCCCGGCTACACGGTGGGGCGGGAGGGCAGAGGCAGCGTGGGGACACTGCCCTGTGGTCTGGGCAGAGTTGGGGTGGCTGCAGATGTCTGGAGGTGAGAGGTTGGGTGCATTCTCCCTGGGCCCTTCTAGGAGTGAAAGGGCTTCTTCTGTCGGAAGAGACATTTAGATTAGACAAGTGGGAGCACTTCCTCACTGGAGGAGTGGGGAACAGTGCGGTGTGTAGAGCAGACCACTCAGGGAAATGCTTTTGGGATGGTGGGGAGGGTTGGGAGCAGCCCCGCTGCTGGGGCAGGGATGAGCAGCTGATGAGGGTGACTGTCTCCCGGCCTAGACCCTGCGGTTTGCGAGGCATTAAGCCACTGTACTTGACTGAGCTCAGAAACTGGAGCGGGTCTGAATGCTTAAATTCTCTGAGGGGACGTGGTGTGAAAGTGGGTCACACGTTCCCTTGCCCTGCACCACGCCTGTTCACGAAGGAGCACAGTGAGCCCAAAAATCCAGAGTGGGCACCCCCATGCTGTTTTCACCGGACACTGCAATGCCCTCTGTATTGCTTCGGCTCAGGCTAATTTGAAAAATTGCTTCATTTTGTATCGTTCAGGAGACAGTTGTACAAAACAGCCCCCAACAATCTCAGTGGCTTCACGGAATGAAGTGCGCTTCCTGCTCACATCACAGTTGCGTGTGAGTTGGTGACAGAAGGGGGCGTGGAGGAGGCTCTGTTTCACACAGGCCTTCAGGGGTCCGGGCCCGGCCATCCCCAGCCCCACGGTTCTCCACTCTTGTGGTTGGTAGGGGAGGTGGGAGAGAGGGAGAGAGAGAGTAGGATCACCCAGGAGATTTTAGGAGCTCATCCTAGAAGTGATGTGAACTATTCTTGACCATGTTCCACTGGCCAGAATCAGCCACATGGCCCCACCTACTGCGGGCAAGATTGGACGTGAAGTGCCCAGGGAGAAAGGGCGCTGGGCCTGGTGAGTTCATAGTAGCATCGCTGGCCGACATTTCCTGAGGTTTCCTGGTACTAGGGGAGTTGGCTGCAAGGTCCTCTGTGTGTCCCTTACAGACACAGGCCGAAAGAGGCACCTGTGGACAACTCAGAGCTCTTTCAGAGTGTGGTGACACACTGTCCTGGGCACTCCTGCAGCCCCGAAGCTGGACCCTCACCCCCTTGTGGTCCGGCCACCTGATGCTGGTGGCAGCTCTGTCCTCATCACTGGGAAAATGTGAATCTGGGACTTCATACGAACTGAGCTTTGGAGCGTGGCTCCGCTGTGGTTCGTTTATAGTTTACTCATCCAAGTGACTCAGCTGTTAGAACTGGAGACTTTCAGGACCTGAGCTCAAGACCTTTAAGAGGGTTTGTCAGCTTCCTAGGGCCTTTGAGTTGGATGGTGTTTTGTAAGGTCATAGGCCTACGATAGAGCAGTTAAAGGCAGCAGATCACTATAGATTCTGGGTCCTAATCCTTCCGTGTCAAAAGGACATCTGGGCCTCTCCAACATGGATTTTCTAACATACCTGCCATCCTCTACATAGGGAAGTTCATAAATGTGAAAGAAAAATACCTCCAACTATTTTTTCAACTCGTGGGTAGGATGACCACCCTTCTTGGTTTGCCAGGACAGCCCTGGCTTGTACTTACTGTCCAGGTGTAATCATTCAAAGGGCCTGCTTCTTCTGTCACAAGTGTCCCAGTTTGGACAGTAAGTTTTATAGTCTCCCTGCTTAGAGGAGACCAAGGGCCTGGGCTCTGTCCTTACTCTGTGGTCAGACGCATCTCTCCAACCAGCCCGCACACAAAGCCTGATGACCCCATGATGACGTGGGCCTGCATTACTAATAACCTTGTCACGGTCACCCCGTGACTTCCAGGTGCTACAGGATCCTGGTCTCCTTTCTTTCAGGCTTCAGAATCTGGGCCTGTGCTCGAGCAGTGTTCAGTAAGTGGAAAATATAACCCCAGCATGCCTAGGAGGTTACTAAAGCACGGAATATTAGTTCTAGTTTATAGGTCCATAAGGATTTAGGACCATGAAGATAAGTGACATTTCCAAAGTCACACAAGGTCCGAACTCTAGCTCTAACCCAGACATCCTGATTTTAGGTCACTCTTCTTTTCCCAATGCCAGATGTCAGTTCTCGGTTGCCCCTTTACCGAACTGGAAGTCCAGCCTGTCCACACCAGGACAAATTCTACAGAGCCAAAAAGGAACTGTGCCTTGGTTGAATTACAGATATTGTCATAGCTTTACGACCCCTCTCTCTGAGTAACTCATCATGCCATCAGAAAGCCTTGTTTGCGTGGAGTAACACACCTAGGCTCTTAAGCCACACACGCTCCCAGCTCTGAAAGTGACCCATCAGTGAAAGTCACACAGAAAAAGCACTTCTCTGAAGGTGAGGGTGACATTTCTGCTGCACGAAGGAAAAGTAAGATGTAAGTATTTAATTAGTTGAATATCAACATCAAATAAAGCCCGGGATTAATACCAGCTGGAGTGGAGGGGGACAGTAGTAGTATATAATCGAGTGGTGATTAATGTTGCCTCCAAACCCACATGTTAACCAAACTGAACTCTCCAAATTTCCAGCTTCTGTCTTGGTTATGGTTTGATGTCTAGTTTGGATGAGCTGTCCGTAAACCTGGCTTGGAACTGCAGGTGTGGGCTTTGGATCTCCCACACTGTGCTTTCAGCAGTGAGGAGCCTTCTCCTCACCGAGTGCCTAGGAACCAGACAACAGGATGAGCTAGAGAAGCAGAGGACAAACTAGGTCTGGGGCCACCACTCGGTGTTCCTCTAGCCCTCCTGCCTGCTTCCTTTGGGGCCTGGGGGTATAGGTCAAAGCTCACTTATGGAAATACAGACCCTTTGGAACTGGAAGAGACTGTAGAGATGATCTAACAATGTCTGTGCGTGATGTATTGTATTACTGATGGCACGCAAGGGGGTTCCAGGGACTCCACGGACTTCAAGACTGCCCACAGGGAGTCCACACTTAACATTGTCGATAGGTTCTTTGGAACTACAACTTTAAGTGAAACAACGTAGAACAAAACCAATTTGACTGTAGGCTCATTAATATTAATATAAACGAGAGTAAAGTTCCTACAGCATATTTCTAGTCACAAAAACATCACCAAAGTTCTAAATAAAGACTCAGACACTTTAATATTAAACACTGAAATAAATGTGAGCTATACATACATTTAAGAAAGATTGATGCAAACAAATAAGATAATAACCTATCCAGTTATTCCAGTTCAGGAGGACGGATGGCTGGAGCCTGTCCTGGCAGCTCAGGACACCAGCAGTCACCTGCCCTGGGCAGGATGCCACCCCATCACAGGGCACACTCACATCCGCACCCACACGCGCTCACATTGGGACCAGGTGGACGTGCCAGTTCACCTACACGCACAGCTTTGGGGGGTGGGAGGAAGCCAGAGTACCTGGGGGAAACCTGCACAGACATGGGGAGAGTTTTCCAGCTCCACCCAGATGGTGACCCCAGCCCGGAAACAATTCTTTTTTCTCGTCAACGTTATAAGGAAATGACGTTGAACGATACAACGTTATTCAAGGATCTGTTGTACTACTTGCGCATTTAATTAAATGTGGCTTACAAAGAGATATACAACTACTACATCAAACCCATTAGTTCACAAATGGTATTGATTAAGACAAGGGAAGGAGTAAGTAAAATAAAGTCCATTTGAAGAGAAAAAATGTCAATAATATTAAAGTTGGCACATGGATATGTCAAAAAAATGTCAAAGTGATACTAAATGAATGAAGTTTGGAAAATCTGATTTGGTATACTCCTCTCGTTTTACAGATGAAGAAATTGAGCCCCAAATTTATTTTAAAAGATGGTAGATCCAGGACTAGAACTGTGGTGCCCACCTCTCCCTACACAGACACCACCTTCTTGGGCATGCTTTCTGGGGACAATTTCCCCTGAAGACCCACAGGCCCCTAACTGGCCGAGATCTTCCCTGGGAGTTGAGCCATGTTCCCTCCTCCCACTGAAGGCCAGTAACTTCCCATTTTCATCCTGTCAGACACACATTTCCTGTCCTGTGGAATAGGGTATTTTTTCTTTTATGGTTCTGAGACAGGAAGGTAGGTTTTACTTGGAGATTCAGGGCCCTCAATATTGCCTGGATGTTTTGGAGAAAGCAAAGCAAAAGACTTCTGCCTGCCGGTGAACTGAAAAGCCATATGTGGAGGCAGAACTCGTAGGTTGTTTTGTGAGTAGATCTCCAACTTCTGCAGGGCTTGAGGTCAGGCCCCTTGTTCCCTGGGATGCTCCATCGCCATGGTCAGGACCGGGACGGGGGAGACAATTTGTCAAGCATCCTCTGGAAAAAGGCACTTCATCAGCCACACAGTGGTTTACATTGGCTGCCTGGGGCTGAGACCTTCTCTCTCTGTTCCAAGGAGCATCATCCCCACCTACATGGAGCTATAAATATCCCAAGGCAGAGAGCTGCGTGTGCTTAGGCTTTAGAGCCAGGCTCTTTCCTGGCCACCCGACACTACTGTGCCTGCACTCCCCAGGCTGGCAGGTGTCGGCACAGCTCATGCTGTCCAATCCCCTGTCTCCAGAAGCAGACCAGGGGGCTCTACTTTGCTTTCACAAGCATCTGAATGTCTCCTAAAGCTTCTAGTTTTGATCTGGATATTTGGATAAACGTGTCGTGTGGACACACTTGCATTACAGAACCCAAGACTGTGAAAGACCTTGGCGGAGGAGAATGAACCAGGAAAAGAACAGCTTGATGTGGTGGCAGGAATACTAACCTAATGACAGACCAAGGGGAAAAATAAAGGGGCGGGAAAACACGTGCAAGCAAATCATAGCTAGTAGTAATCCAGATATCCACATCAATACCAGCCAGAAAAGAACTAAGAGAAAGACATTTTTGGACATAAGGAATAATTTTTTTAATTACTAAGGAAATAATTCATGAGTAATATATAATAATTCTGAGCTGAATTGCATCTAACAATTCAAGCTGAAACTATACAATGCAACCATTGCCAACATCATAAGGAGAGACTGGCAAATACAGGTAAGCATGCCTTTCTGAAAACCAATAGGTCAAGCAGGCAAAAAATAACAGCACAGAGAAGATTTGTACAGCACGATTAACAAGTTTTGCCCAAGGTATAGATGTAGAATCTTGTGCCCCCAAATTGGAGAATTTGGTTTTTTCAATCAAACATGGAGCAATAGCCAACTTTACTATGATTTTCATTTTTCTTTAAATTGACTTTTTTAAAAAAAGGTTTCCAGGTGTTTTAAATCACAACTTCCTTGCAGATATTACATGCAAATTGATTAACTTTTGTTTTTTAATTTACTACTTGCCTTAGTATAAGCAATACCACCCATGGACTATTAAGTTTGACATGATCATTTTTAATATTTCTAAGTGTGTTTTCTTGTGTTGGTTTTTTAAAGCAATAGGAAGAAGGAAAAAATACTCCACCCCTTTCCTTGTTCTCACTACCCCTTCCTTTCTTCCTACACCCCTCCCACCCCATGCCACCCTTTTTGTTCTGTCTTTTTGTTTTGCTAGGGGTACATTCCTGTTTGTAATCTTTCCTTCACCCTGTTTTCTGTTTTCAGTAAAGTCTCCTTAAGCCACTCCTCCCATTTTATTAGGTAAATAAATAGTACACATTTTTTAAAAGTCCATGTACTCCTCGAAATTCCCTTTTATTTCACCAGTGATGCATATTAGAAATAAAACACGCTAAAATTAATGAAGAGCCTAACTCAAGAAGTTATAACAGATAGAATGGCCTGACAAAATGGCACAAATGTTTTCTGTCTCTTTAAAACCTCACTCACTCTTTTTGGGAACTGAAATCTGCATTCCTGCCTTGGGCCAGTGGTTGGGAGGGTCAGGGGAAAATCCTTTGTTCTTTGTACTACAGGAGAAGGCTCAACAGAACTGTGGTGGAGGTCCCTGGCTGAGAGGTCATGGGATTGTCTTCGGCAGAGATTGGACAGAGATGGGATGATCAGAATCATCAACTGTGGTTGGACAACAATTGCCTGAAGCTGAAAGACCTCCCTTTAAAAGCTCTGTATTTCTGCTTATTAGGAGGATGATGGCATTTTAGAGAGGAGACTCCATCCTCCTTATTTGCTGTCAAATTAATAAATTCCTCTTTCCTTCTCCTCAAGCCACTTGTCCTTGTTCTTCTGATGTGGCCAGGGGGACAAATGCCGAGCTTTCAGTAACAAGAGCAAAATCAATAAAATAAGAAAAATAGAGAGAAATAAGTAAAAAAGTTGATTCTCTGAAGGAAGTAACAAAAGAGACAATCCTTAGGCAATATCAATGAAATAAAAGAGCACATAAAAACAAAACAATAGAAATAAAAACTGAGACTTAATTCCATTTACGATGTAGATTTTAAAGTATGAGATAACTATAATTGACTTTATGCCAAAACATTTGAAAACCTAGACAAAATATAAGTTATCAAGATTGAGTAAATAAAAAGATAAATCACAAGAATAGACCTAAAACTATTAAAGAAAGTGTATCGGTAGTTAAAAGTCTACCTATAAAGCAAATGAAACAACTAAACAACAAAACACTGTACTCAGTTTTACATTGAATCCTACCAAATCTTCAGGGAGAAACAATTCCTGTCTTACAAAAACCTCTTCAGAGAACAAAGAGAGAAAACTATATAGCCTGCATATTAAAATCAGATAAGTTATAAGATAGGCAAATTATGGACCAATCTCACTTTCAATAGATGCAAATAGCCTAAATAAAATATTAGTAAACCCAATCCATCAATTCATCAAAAAAAAACACACATTGTGACCAAGTTGAATTTATCCCAGGAATTTAAGAATATTTAATTGAAAACATTATTAATGCAATTGACCACATTAACAAATTAGAGTAATAACCCATTATTGTTGCCGCCCCACCAGGTTTATTTGCCTGCTGCCCAAGAGGAAGCCAATACACCAAGACAGCAGTGTTTACCATAGAGAAAGACTTTTTAATTCCCATAGCGCTAAGCAGGGAGATGGGAAAAAATTCTCAAATCTGCCACCTCGATAATTTAGGAGACAGGGTTTTTAAAGACAGTTTGGCGTAGGCAATTGAGTCTGCTAATTGGCTGGGTTTGGGGAAGAACCATAGGGCTGTATTAATAGAAATTGTCTTCTTTGCTGACCAGGTTCTTGGGTGGAGGTCACAAGACCAGTTGAGTCAGTTTCATGGTATGGGCCACTGGTCTGTGTGGGTCAGTGGTTCTGCTGGAATGTGGGACCTGAAAGATATCTCAGAAACTACCTCTAGGTTTCAAAAAGGTGATGTTTTCTATGGAGAAAGCTAAGGATATTTATGACCACCAGCTACTTGACTCCGGAGTGGCAACTATAGAGAAGCAAACAGGGGGACAGTGGCTAGTTATTATCATTATTTTTAGCTAGGCCCTTACCACAGTTCTCGCCTTGCACTCCTTTATCAATTTGTAAAGGTGGTTTCATTATCATATCAGAGATATAGGAATAGTATTATAAAAATTCAATACTCATTTTCAATTAAAAAAAAAACTTACAAGTTGAAAGGAATTTCTTTAACCTGACAGAGGGTGACAACCAAATATCCACAGCAAAATCTTACTTAAAAATCTGGTCTAATAAGCCAGAAAAATCAGAAACAAGACTACAATGCCTGCTCTCGCCATTCTTTTCAACATGGTGCTCACACAAAGAAAGCGAATAAATAAATAAATAAATAGAGGAGCATTGGAGAGGAAGAATAAGTCTGCCATTATCACAGATGAAATGACTGTCTGCATAGAAAATAATCAGCAGGATGTGGTGGTTCATTTCTGTAATCCTAGCACTTTGGGAGGCCGAGTTGGGAGGATCACTAGAGGCCAGGAGTTCAAGAGCAGCCTGGGCAACATAGTGAGATCATGTCTTTATTAAAAAAAAAAAAAAATTAGCTGGGCATTGTGGTGCACAACTGTGTTCCCAGGTACTCAGGAGGCTGAGGCAGGAGGGAGGGTCACTTGAGCTCAGGAGTTTGAGGCTGCAGTGAGCTGTGATCATGCCACTGCACTCCAGCCTGGGTGACAGAGCAAGATCCTGTCTCTACTAAAGAAAAATGATAATAATAATCTACAGACCAACGATTAAAAAAATAAGAATTCATTGAGATTATTAGATATAAGATCAGTGCACAAAATCCATTAGCATTTATATCTAATCAACAGACAGTGAATAAACTGTGGTTTATTTATGAAATGGAATACTACAGAGCAATTGAAAGAAATAAACTAGATCAGCTTGTAACATCACTGACAAATCTCAATGAGCAAAACAGGTTGCGTTTAGAAAAGCAATTTGCAAACTGGTATGTACAGCACAGTACCATACATACAGCAAAAAGCATAAAAATCATGCTTAGGAATGACAGACACCTTTCAGGATAGTGGTATCTCTGGGAACAGAGGGATAGGACAGAGATAAAGGGTGGAGATTCTGCAGAACTCTAATGTTCTTTTAAGAGAGAGGTTTGAAGTGATTATAGCAAAATGTTAACATCTGTTTAATTTTAGTGTCTATTATATTATTTCATTACCTCTTACATATTTTGGACATTCCATTATTAAATTTTAAGAAGGAAGGAACCTCCAGGGACAAGATCTAAGGCATGGCCCCAAGTAGATGTTGGAGATAGGCTGGTTGCCATGTCCTCCCTTTTTGGGGGGCCACCACCGCCAGGCCTTGGGCAGTTGCTTCTGGATATTTCCTAGGAGTAGGGTCACATGGAAGACATCACTTGGCCTTCCTGGCCATCTTCCACCACATGATATGAGCAGTAAGAGCTTACCCGCATTGAAGCAGAGTTGCTTCCTCATACCACCCACCCACCCCAAGCCTTACTGGGGCTCCTGTCTCCAAAGTGAAGCTACTACAACCTGTATTCCGTAGCCAAAGATATTGTGAATCTGTTTTAGACTAGGATGGGTGCTGTAAACCTTATTTCAAGGCAACCAATTATGGGATTGAGGCCACTGACAAAAAAGAGCAGAGAACTTTCACTAAGGGAAAATTGGAGTAAAAAGCAAAAAAAAAAAAGGAATTTTATGCTCACAGTTTCATTTTCATGTTATCAGTTTTGGATTGAAAAAGACCATGTTCTAAAACCAGGACTAGCAGTTAGAGAGGAAAGAATGATTTGGAGGTACGTATGTCTTTTGGATTCCCTTACTTGTAAATCTCCCTTGAAATGTCCTCTCCATTAGAAAATACAACGACAAGAAGGTAAATGAGCTGGTGTCTTGCGGGTGGTGCACCAGGTCTCTTAGAAGAAGGAACAACACAAAGAAAACGCGAGTGCCGCAGTCCGGGCAGTCCGACGCGACAGCACGCACATTGCTCTCTAGGCTCTTGATGAGGTTTGCTCTTTGGGGGAGCTTTTCTTTTTTCTTACAGGGTGATTAATTTTCCTCTTACTCTGCCTTGTTGGAACCCCTGCTGTAAATGATGATTGTTCGATGCAACCTTAGTCTTTCTTACGCATGGAGGACATGTCCATGGGTCACCGGATCCAGCCACATGTCCCCTGACAGGACCATCCCCAACATTGTGGGACTGAGGCACACTCATTTTCTTTGTAAAAGCCAGATGAAAAAGGAGCATCACTAACGGAACATCCATTCCAGGTCTGAAACATCTTTCCTCTCTGAAACATTCTTCCTTCTGTCTAAACTACTTCCGCGCCATTGCAGTCTTGTTGGCTCCAAATGAATTTGAATAGAATGGAAAGTCCACTGAGAATCAGTCTTTCTATAACACTCAAGCTGGACATGGTGCAGAAGAATCCCTTGGAAGCTTCAGCTGTTCTGAAATAACTTGACTATAGAAATACAAAAGAGTCCCAACACAGTTGATCGTGTCCAGAGTATTGTGTGTGTGTGGGGGGGGCGGGGAGACCTCTGCAAGACACTTCAGCATGCATTCTCAAATGGAAGTGTGCAGGGGAGAGCAACCACACTTAAGACAGACACTGATGGAAACCATAAAACAAGAAGGATTGCTGATGGATCGGAATGGTTTGGCCCGGAGAAGAGGAGACTCAAAGAGGTATGAAACTTGTTAATAGGATTAATGGTTGGGCTACACAGACGGCAGGTAGCACTGACGTATGGACAAGAAGAATGGCTGAAGAGGAAGGAGAAGGATCAATAGGTGGTGCATACTCTCTCTGCTTTAGCTCCCTGGAGTCTGGCTTTGAAAGTGAGTCCGAGCTGAGCAGTTGGCAAACCTGTCTATGCGCCAGTGGAGCCTCCCATTTGCTGAGTACGATTCTCCTTCCCAGCTTTCCTGCCTTTTCTGAAAGTCCCCTAACACATTGTCCTAGACTACTAGGAGAGGAGGGAATGAGGCGGAGGGCAGGACGCACGCTACAGTGAGTAGGGAACTGGGCTCCAGTCCGGAGACACACTTGGGTCTCAGCCTTGCCTCTGCCTGGCTGAGTGACTCTGGGCCCCACCTGAGCATCAGAAGAGAAATAAAATACCTAGTGACCTTTAAACCTTCATCTAGCTCTTTGTTTTACTTTGTATTTTCCCCAACTCTTCGCTGGGAGCTTTTGCGCTATGACTTCCTACAACTCCAGATACCTCCTTCACTTTCAAAATACCCTGACCCAGATGGATTATGGCAATGCCTCTGTAGTCTGTGTTAAAGCATAAGATTTTTCTCTTGAGCATTTCCACCAAACAATGAACGCCAGTGTGCACCGTTAGAGCACTAGAATATAATTATATGAGACTGTGAGCCCCTGGGGGACACGGCACACATCCTGACTGTCTTTGTATCCCCAAGGCCAAGTGTTAATACTTGGCCTAGCACACAAGTGTTCAGTAAATGTCTTATATCAGTGAATGAAGAACCAGACATTACTGATTTAAAATGCTCTATGTTGTGCCCAGAAGACATTTTTTCTAGTGGTAGTGTCAGAGCAGTACCTGTGTATAAACAAGAGAACTATCTTAGTGCTGGGGGCTTTTGATATGTGTTCACGGATTTATTCTTACTCCTTAATTGTGTATTTGAACTATAAGTCCTCTCTACTCTGGAATAGGGACAATTTGTAGGGCAGCAGGTAAATTAACATTTGGTAACCACCAAAGCTAGGGGCTTCTATGAGGTGGTCTCATGGTGTATTAAGCACATCTTTTATTTTCTGCATTCTGATGCTTTGACATCTGGGGCCTTGAAGACCCTGGAGGGACTGTATCCCCCAAGGCCAGCCAGTGCCTAGAGATAACAAGCAACTCACTCACGAGTGTGCCTGTCAAATGCAACCAACCAATCCAGCGTCTGCACTCCGGGCCATCTCCTTTACTGTGCGCTCACACTCCAGGTGACTGTCCATCTGTCCTAATCACCGCAGAGTCAGGTACAAGATGAAGGGGGACAGCCACTATGCTCCAGCGCCGCCTGAAATTATTCAGACTAGGCAATCAACCTTCTCATGCCACTGTATCAGTTCCTTCCTTCAGAAACCACAGTCAAGTCCTTGCCACGGTTACCGACTGTCCTCTGCCTCCTGCAAGGTGGGGCCTCCCTCTGTGTCGGGTCCTGGTCTTTGGGTTCTCTGTGACAACAAACCATCTTTTCGATGGCAGTGTCCCCAATCTGTTGGCTTTGCCATACCCAAGTAATGACAAAAACACATGGACTTCTCATAGCACCCTGGGAAGCAGGTATTTCACAGCTCAGGCAGGTTAAGTGAAAAAAAATTAAAGAGCAAGTGAGTGGTGCAGGTTGGATGGAAACCCCAGCCTGGTTGCCCTGGATTCCATATTCTTTCTACCAGCATGTGACAGCTGAGTCATTTTATGGGAAAGTGCTCCACAGTAAGTGTTTTTTAGGCATATACAAGGGAATAGGAATATATATTCGTATTCCTACTTTTTCACAGAGGCAGCATTCTCTACACAGTGTTTTTCATCTTGCATCTTTTCCTTTAATCAACACATCTTAGGTGTCTTTGTTTTTAACCAAACTTCTTTTCCCCCTAAAATGGGGAGGAATACATTGTTTCCAGTTCTACTGCTGGCCAAACGCATCCTGCCGAGGCCAGAATAAATGTAATTTGGAGTATAACATTCCCGTCTCTGAGCTCTTACGTAAGAATCATAATCGCCTCACTTAAAAGGGCCTGCTGTGTGCCAGGCACCGTTCTAAGCACAGGAGGAGTGTTTTCTCATTCACCTCCTCAGCAGTGCGGAGGGAGATGCAATTCTTATTCCCATTTTGAAGATTAGGAAACTGAGGAACGTGCCCAAGGTCACACAGGGAGAGCGCGGTGGACTCCAGGACTCCATCTACAGTGACCTGATTCTAAAGAGCAGGCTCTAGGCCAGTGCTTCTCAGACTAATCTGCACGTGACCGCGGAGGAATCGCCCTGAGAAGCCGACGCTGCTGCGGGGATGGGCGGTCTGGGGCAGCCGGAGGCCTGCCTCTCCCGCAGGTCCCCGGGATGCTCAGGACCGCACTGCGCGGCTTTGCACCACGGTGCGGCATCGCCCGTGAGCGCAGCCCATCACTCTGCCTCTCAAAGAATGTGCCATTTGGGGCTCCTTCGCTGCTTATTTCCAAACTTCAGCAATTCTCCTCTGCCGCGCTAAAGCACAGAAGCCACTGGGGAGGATGTGTGGTTGGGGGGAGGAACACATCTCATCTTTGTTCATTGAATTGGCAGCTATGGGGGACTATGAGAAGAAATGAAGGAGGACAGTGTCTGGACACAGAAGGCGGCGGAGGTTCCTTTATTTCAAAGGGGACCGAACTCTCTCTCTATTTTGACAAATGAAGCTTCTATAAAATGAGCTTGCGCTAGTGCATATTTGAGCCCCACTTGTTTTGATGGAAGATCAAACAACCATGGGAAACCATGGAAAAGAGGGGGAAAAAACTATATACAAAACAAATTCTCTGCGGATATGTATGGGAGAGAAGATACTTCTCTGCTCTCTTGCAACCTACAAGATGTTTCGTCAACCAGCAAAAGAATTCTTAATGAGGATCAATGATTTGCAAAGTATCTTTTCCCTTGTGTGTCATCCCATGCTACTTCACAAGTAATTAGAGGTACAAGGTTATGTTTTATTTTCTCTCCTAAAAGAAAGTAAAAAAAGGGTGTATAACAAATGCAAAAATCCATGGCTTCCTTTTCAAGGCAAAAGATAGATGTCCTCATGTTTCAATGACATGAGCCCTTCTCCCTGACTTGTAGCTGTACTTGAAGTTCCTTAAAGGAAGGCACTACGAAGGCACAATGGCTGGAAGGAGGGCAAGAGTTTCTTGGTAACTCTGGGACTGCAATGTCACCAGGCCCTGGGGCCCTTCCCCACAGAACAAGTGGCCAGGGCTCCTTCTTCTTGATTCAGCAGCGGAAAACTATCCAGAGCAAAACCAGGGACCGGTCCCTCACTCACTTTTCTAAGTATCTGGAGAAATTTATTCACTCATTCATTAAAAACTGATGAGTACCACTTTTTATGAGTACCACCAAGCACCGAGATACGTTTATTCTATCTTACATGTAATGACATTCACATAATAATTACTGCTGTACACCTACTCAACGAATAAATTAAGAATAGATCAAGTGTTCAGGTTTTTTGTTCGTTTTCATTATTTATTGACATTTTCTCACTAAAATTGAATGATGGCACATATTCCATCCCTCACTTCATATTTGACTTGCTTAGCAGGATCATAAAATATAATTTTCACAAAAATAATAAAGGGTTTTATTAATATACCCAAGAGCTTCTGTTAAGCTTGTGACAGTTATGCTTTCCTGCTTTCAATGACCATCATTTTAGCATCCTGGTAGAATTTAAGCTTTTCTATTGTTAGCTGGTCTCACACTGCATTTATCAATGGCCGGGGCACATTTCTGGACATAAGGTCTTTTCTCTTCTGTTTTATCACAGGCTTTACTGTCTTTTATCTCCACATGTGATCAAAATCTCTGGCTCTTTCCACTCTTCCCCACTCCTTGCTGTACCCATGTCCCCCAGGCCACATTCAGGGGTCCTCACTGCACTGCGGAAGAGCTCTAGCCCATCCCTACGTCTGCGGCACACCCTGGGGTCTGTGTGAATACTTCTTTCTAGCAAGCTGGAAATACAGTTGTTTGATCCCAGTAGCAGGCTCCGAATAGATACTCGGTGGCTGTTTAAAACCACAATATGCAGAAACTCATGCAGGGATGCAGAGGGTGTGTCTCCTCCATCTCTGGTTCAAACTATTATTAAAAATATCTCACCTCTAACTAAATTAAATATGAAATTTAATCCTGACTCAATCGCTTATGAATTATAAGCATCACAGGTTACTTCACTCTTTGGAGCTAAGAGTTACTTCGCTCCTCTGCAAAGGGAGACAGTGACACCTTAAAATTAAACACGACGATAAGTGTCCCTGGCACATGGGAATTGTAAGGCTGGTGGCGGACACTCCTCCCCTCCCTAAAGAAGAAAAGAGAAGCCCACAAATAACTGCCAGGCTCAGCTGAGTTAAAGAATAACCCACACCCAGCCATTCACCCTGATAAGAGAAGTTTTGGTCCCTGAGGTCCACAAATACCACTGGCCCCTCCTATTTCTCAACACCCACCCTAAAACTGCAACAAAGAACTCCCCACTTTTTGCGCCAAAATTCTTCGCGCCAGAAAACCTCCATCCCCCAACTCTAAAACATACATAAGCCCGCTCAAAACTCCCAGGCGGTGCGACTTCTCTGGCCCCCCTCTCTTGGGACCCATGAACCTCGCCCGGGAGCGCTCAATAAAGCCACGTTGTTTGGCCATACTTTGTGTCCGCTGGTCTCTCCGTCACCGGAAAACCTTGCAGGAATGTCTCAGTACATCTTAGTTCCACTGATCTCATTTCCTGAGTCTTCTTTTTTTCCCCCTGGAGATACGGTTTGCTGCAAGTGAAAGAACTTTGCAAATAAAATACTACAGAAATGTTGTTGGTCTTCTTATGTGATATTTATGGCATAATTTCTCTGTTTAACACACATTTTCTAATATAATATTACATAGGATGATGGCCAAGCCCCCTCAGCCTTGGTTTGCTTGTCTTTAAAATGGGAATAAAAACACACGTTAGCCTGACACACTCCGGTAGTCCCAGCTACTCAGGAGGCTGTGTGGGAGCTCAGGAGTTGGGTGACATAGCAAGACTTTGTCTCTCAAAAATAGAAAGAAAGAAAAGGAAGGAAGGAAGGAAGGAAGGAAGGAAGGAAGGAAGGAAGGAAGGAAGAAAGGAAAGGAGGAAGGAAGGAAGGAAGAAAGAAAATGAAAAATACATGTTGAATGTTAAAAACATTCAAGGAAATGACATTTGTTAAGTGTCCAACACAATATCTGATACATAGTAGGGGCTCAATAAATGGTAGTTATTTTTATTACTTTATAATTATTCACATACATTTGTGTCCTTCACTAGTTATTCCCTCTACTGCATGGTTTCCTGTACTCCCCTCCCTCCCACTTTAGTCAAAAATTTGATCAGAGAATGAGGAAACTTAGGATGCTGAGATGTGAAGATGATTTGGGGTCCTTATAATGAATCCTAATGCAAGGGACGAGAAAAGTCTCTGCAGTTTGCTGGCTCCAGCACACAAAGTGTATGATTATCTTATGTAACTATTCATTAATTCCTGGGAATCTAATGTTCCTGGGCACTATTTCCTTTCCCCGGTACAACAGACAAACACGCAAACAACAAAGTGTTGATCTGTGCCTGCTTCTCTTCTCTGAGATCTCCCATTGAGACAGAAGGGAAGTTTGTAGCTAAGCCTCCAGCTATTCGTGTCCTGCCGGTGGAGTGCTCTATCATTCACAGTCTTATGTGGTCTTATATGTAAATGGAGCAGCTTTTATCATTCCCATTGTACAATGAGCCTGGCAGATCCTGTTATTAAAGAACAGGGAAGGCTCAGCACTCAAGCTCTGTTGCCAGTCAGCATCTCTGGCTCCGTATCCCAGTGGTTAGAACATCTGCTCAGGCTCCTGCTGGATGAGCTCTGTGACAGCTGTCTCTACCACTTTATTCGTAAGTGACTGAAGCTGTGAGGCTCTGGGAGTGAAACCTGAGCAGAAAAGGTGGAGGGAGGAGAGGTGCACCTTCAGCTTAGAGGTGTTGGGTCTCTCCCTCCTATCCTTTGCTGACGCCTTGGACAGCAGCTGCACTGGGCTTGAGTGTGTATACACAGAACTGGAACCCAGCCATCAACCAGTTAGGACCAGCGATTTTCCGCCACGTGCCAATGCGAGCGCTGGGACGCGTGAGATGGTACAGAGAAAAGAGACCGGACTACAAGAAGATACAGGTGTTGATACAGCTTAATCGGAGCGAGTAACAATTACTGCGCTTTATAACTTACGCCCGTTCAACGTCATCTCCGCTTTCCTGCTAGAGGAATCTTCCAAGATTGCCTTCTCGTATCTGAGCACTTCCGTAGTCAAATGACTTCAATGGCTCTATGTGGCTTCTCAAATAAAGTGTAAATTCTGAAGCCCAGCATGTGACAATCTGTTGCAAATCCACACGTCTGGGTTTATCTTGGATCACTCTCCTCTGGAACCCTTCCGCTTCAGCCAAACTAAACTACTCAGTGTCTCGCACAACACCCACTTGCCCAAGCCTGGCCATTCGCTGGCGATGTTCCTTCTGCACATACTGTCTTTCCAGCTCCCCCTTCCAAGTGTCTCAGCCACGCTGGTCTCTCACTGTCCAGCACGAGGCCACCTCCGTCACTGTACAGTCTCTGAGCTCCCCGGTCAGAATTTACTTCTTCCTTCTCTGAGCTTCCCTAGCACCTTTCGTGGCCTTGTATTTGTTCAATTATGAATCCTTCCTCCCAAGCTATACTGTAAGTCTACTGTAAGTCTTCTTTTATATCCTATCTAGTGTCTACATTTAATAGAAACACCATAAATATTAAAGCAGTGATTAGGTACTGTCTGCACTTTTCCATTGGCTTTTATGCCAAGGATCATTTCTATGTAAATTGGGCAGTTTTTATCATCTCCATTTTACAAAGGGTGAAATTGAGACTCAGAAAGTTCAAGTGACTTGCCTGAGGCCAGAAGGATAAACGGTCCAGAGTTAAGCAAACTGAAAGAAACCTGTCTGAGCCCTTTTCCTCAACACCAGGATGACGTTGTGCTGCCTGGATGCAAAGCCACAGGGCTCTGCTGGGGAACAGAGTGGCCTGAGCTGTTAGGTGACGAAGGCAGGAAAAACTTCTTGGACAAGGAAGGAGTGGGTTGAAGGAGGGAGGGAAGTGGGCATTCCGGGTAGGAAATGGTGATAAAGATGGACGTGACTACACGGTCGTCCAGAGAGATGCAAAGTATTTTCACCGTTCTCATGGCCCAGCCCGTGCCTGGCAGAGAGCGGGTACTCGGTATGTGTTAACTGAAGGAAGGAAGCGAGGACAAAAGGGAAGAGGAGAAGAAGGTTTGGAGCAGGATAATTGCATCTAAATTAATGAAAAGGCACAATTATCACCAGCCAGGTTTTGGAAAGTCACCAGATTGCCGATGCGGCTCTATTGCACAGAGGGGAGGGTGTGGGCTCTGCACACAGTGCACTCGGCACTGCAGAGAGACAGGGTCATCTGGGGCCATTGTCATCATTGTTGCCGTCTTCCTCCCCAACGACTGTCAGTGTTGCCTGGATTTTGACAAGTAAGAGATGCAGCTGCGGAGTCGAATAGAAGTTTACTTTGCCTGCCACTGAGCCACTCTCCCTGCCCATTTCCTTAAAGAGCCCGATAGCTTCTGAGTACGATAACTCGTGTTCACTCTGGGAAGAAAAACACAGAATACAGAGGGCAAGAGACTTGAGTTCTTGTCCCAGCTGCACCATGGAGACCACGTGGCCTTGAACAAAGTCTCTCAGCCTTAGCGTCCCAAGTTGTCAGACAGGGACAGTAATACCTGCCTTTCCTCACAGACTGCGAGGCTTCAGTGAGAGACAGATTTTAAGTGCTTTTTTTTCCCACAGAGACAGGGGTCTCACCATGCTGCCCAGGCTGGTCTTAAACTCCTGGCCTCAAGCAATCCTCCCGCCTCAGCTTCCCAGAGCGCTGGGATTACAGGCATGAGCCACCTCGCTGGGCCGATCTGAAGTACCTAGAACGCATCTTGATTTTATCTCGTGACCTGGCCTGAGAAGTAAAGCACAGCCCAGTGGGAGGGGCTTTGTCCTTGACCACCCAGTAGATTCATGAGACCACAGGGAACACCCACAGCCCTCAAAGGCCCTTCCTGCCAGCACCAGCTGGGGACACCCACTGAGGCGGCAGGGCCAGCCCTGACCTGCCATGCTCACCTTTTTTGGTTTGCTCCTTATGAAATCGCCAAGACTGCGGGCCCTCAGCCCTTTATCTTTTCATTTCCACGAAACTCAGCTCTAATATATACAATTGACCTAAAGAGCCCCATGGTGTGACAAACAGCAGAACAAATAAACCCCGAGCTCCTGTTCTTTACTTTTCTCACGTCAGCGTCCCAATAAAATGCAACCCATAAAATTGCTTTTTTGCCCCAGCATTTCGATTAATAATCAGTAATATTTGTATATCTTCTATCCTAGTGGCTCTCCGTCCCTTGGGAACGCCCTGAGCAGAAGTCTAACAGCACGCACTGCAGTCCGAGAAATTCTTACTCGGCGGTTATCACAGAGCTCTTGGAAGCAGCGCGCTCAGATGGCTGACGGCGTCAGAATGGGAAATACCTGCCCCGGCGCGACCGGCCAAACGCTCTCGGTTGGTTTTATTGCTGCCACATCCAAGAATCAGGTGCCTGGAAAAAATATGCTGACAGGATGAGACTGAGGAAGCTGCGATGCCATCTGGGGTCAGGAAAAGATTTTTGTCCAAACGCCAGGCTGCGGGGGTGGAGCAGTGTGGTGCCGGCGGCGCGCGGTCTGAAATAGCCCAGGAGGTGCCGGGGAAGCATGGAGAAAGCTGCCCAGAATGCTGTCGGGGAGAACGGGGGACTTCCATGAGAGTGGGGGAAGATGCTGAGGCTTGAGGCTTCTGCACTGGACATTTCAGAAAATGTTCTATTTGGGAAATTTTCAAACACACACAAAGTACAGACATATGGGGGCTCACGCCTGTAATCCCAGCACTCTGGGAAGCCGAGGCGGGAGGATTGCTTGAGGCCAGGAGTTCAAGACCAGCCTGAGCAAGAGTGAGACCCCATCACTACAAAAAATAGAAAAATTAGCCAAGTGTGGGGCTGGGCACCTGTAGTCCCAGCCACTTGGGACTGGTGAGAGCATTGCTTGAGCCCAGGAGTTGGAGGCTGCAGTGAGCTTTGAGGACACCACTGTACGTTAGCCCGGGTGGCAGAGTGAGACTCTGTCTCAAAAAAAAAAAAAAAGAAAAAAAAAAAGTAGAGACATAGTATAAGAAGTCTTCATGTACTCATCCCCCAGCTTCAACAATTATCCACTCAAAGGCAATCTTGCTTCATCCGTATCCTTACTCTCGCCTGTTTCCCCACACCCAGCCTCACTGGGTTTTATCAAAGCAAATCCTAGACATCCTATTACAGCATCCATAAATACTTCAGTGAGTGTCTCTAAAAATAAGAACTCTTTTAAAAACATAACTATGGTACCATTATCACACATAAAAATGTACAGTCATTCTACTATATTAAAAAATTCAGTATTCAAATTTTCCTATTTGTCTTTTAGTAGTAATTGATATTTTGGTCCATGTGAGATAGAATTAAAAATAATAATAAAAAAGGGAAAATGAGAGAAAGAAGAGAAAAATAAGGGAAAAAAAGAGGGGAGAAATTAATATACATTTATTGAATGTCTATGATATACCAGGCCCTTTGTTGGGTTCTGAGACACCGTGACCTCCTTTTTAGAAGATGAGAAAATAAAAGGGCAGAGAGCTTAAGTCGTTTTCCCAAAACCAGTCCATTTGTAAGTCTTGAAGATATGATTCCAGCTCAGGTTGGTATGATTCAAAGGCCTACCTCTTTCTTCTATACCATGTTGCACCTTAAATAACTAAATTATCTACTAGGGACTCTTGGAAAGAAGGAAAAGAGAGAAAGTAAAGGGTATAAAACTCTGTTATCATCAGAAAGTAGTAAAGTTGAATTGCTTTGGTGCCAGACACGTTTGGATGTGAATCCCCACTCTGCAGGTGAGTGAGTGAGAAGCTTCTTTACTTCCCTGGATCTTGTTTTCTCCGTCAGTGAAATGGGATGTGAAAGGATTAAAATAAAAAATTCAAACACTTAATAGTGGCTCTTGTTGTTACTCTGTAGCTCAGGAATGGGGCTGGGGAGAAAAAAGGTGAGAGGGGGTGAATATGTACCCCATTCCTTTGCAGATGAGTGGCGGCCAGACCCTGACAAGAGTGGTAACTAGGAGTCAGAAGGGGCAAGTCTAGAAGGGGTGATGAGAACAGGGGCCGTGCAGGAGGCAGGGGGCTGGGGAGGAGGAGGGGGTCGTGGAAGTCCTGGGTCAGTGCCTGCCCCTTTCTAAACATGGAACGAAGGTGGGAAATGAGGGTGAATGTGGTGTGGGAGTGGGACAGTCAGGGGACCAACCCGGGTGACATGGCAGGTAGGGAGCTGATCAGAAGTGCAAATAAGACTGGGTGGATTGAACTTCAAAAAGTGGGAAGTAACCGAGAAATATCGTTTTTTTCTTTGAAATAAATGTTATTGTGTATATTTAAGGTGTACACCATGATGTTACTGGATACATGCAGATAGTACAATGGTTACTATAGTGAAGCAAATTAACATCTGTCATCTCACTTAGTTACTCTCCCCTCTTTTATTGTGGCAAAAGCAGCTAAAGTCTACCCATGTAGCAGAAATCCCTAATACAGCACAATTTTATTACCTTTCCTCCTCATGTCATACTGAGATCTCTGTGCTTATTCATCCTACTTATCTGCTACTTTGTATCCTCTGGCCTACATCTCCTCGGTTTTTCCCCCCACCCCTGCCCCTGGTAACCACTGTTTCATTCTCTATCCAAACAGAATATTAATCAAGAAAAAGATTTGCTCAGAACTTCAGGAACATGAATCTGACTGTGATATGCACGACAGACTGGGTAAGAGAGATGGGAGGTAGAGACACCAATATATTAATAGCAGATGCTACAAATCCCAAAGAAGGTCTCAAGGTCTTGGGATGAATGCAGATTTTACAGGTTCTTGTAAAGTCTCTCATGCCTAGAGCTTTTTGAAGCCTATTTGTAACACTGAAATTCTAATGTGCTGGCAGTAAAGTCTTCTGGTCTCCAGAGAAAAGACATGTTCCAGATGTCCAAAAACACCTTGATCAACCATGGCCCCTTTGCAGAAAGAGCCCATTGATCAAAGCCAAACCCTTTCCACCAGCAACTGCAGACACAAGCGTGATAGATGAAGAAGATGTTGCCAAAAGGATATGCCAGCAAAAATATGCAAAGGAGGTTCTGTTATTATTAATATAATAAGCTCAGAGACCCAAGGAGCTCTGAGAATCTCAGCATGTAGGCCGATTTTGGCTACTTGTTCAAATAGGCACTTATTTTAAGACTCTTAAAATGCCTTTTTAGAGCAGCAGCCTTAGTGACAATGCAATTTGAGCTGATGACAATGTCAAGGGTTTCCTCCACTACCCATAGCTATTAAAAACAATCTCACAGCCTCTTAGGAAGATTTCCTTTTGACCCAAATTGAGGTTCAGCCATCAATTTCCTTAGAGTTAGATTACTAGAATCGTTAGGTTGGAATGAAACACCAGGGACATCTTGCCTATTCTTATTCTTCCTACAGAAGAACACTGATTTTTATACATACACATGCACACGCATCACTGATTTTATTGTATATTATGCATATACTATAAACAGGGAGACAGAGGGAATCTTACAATCATGGATAAAGTGATACCACCAAATAGTTTTGTTTGTTGGTTTCACAATACTCACTTCCAGGAGATTCTTCCATCTATTTTGCCTTCATTTCACTGTTGTAATTTAGTTCAGTATTCTAGATTTGCAAGCACATTCGATCAGCTTTACATAAGCACTTTACAAATATTTAGTCAGAGTAGCAGGAGAGAATTGTGATATGATCGGGTCCATTTATCGAGACACGAGGATTCATTTTCAGCACTAAATGATGGCTTAAGGCCACTGATAGCTTTTGGTTCAAGTCTACAATCTCTGTCAGACCTTAAAATAGCAGATAAATATATACACTTATACCATGTTTTTCTTGTTTCCTCCTTTGTTCATTCCTTTGCTCCCCTTCCACTGGCAGCTACCCTCCACATAGATATTACAAGGCCACATTCAAAATCAGAGACTTTCTAATCTTTCTTGTATCCCTTTGTCTTCATTCCCCTTTTGAGAGATCTCTTCTCTACAGAATCTGTTTTTAGAGCCATATCCTTTCTGAAGGGACATCTAAGAATTCATTTCTTCTATTCTTTGTGCAGTAGTGAAAAAGAGATGGTGATTAATTCCAATTCCTATGGCATGCTGCAGTAGATTGTGTGAACCAATCCTTCCATTAAACATAATTAAAAATTTGGTTACATGTTAAAAAGTCTCTTTAAAAGCCAGAATTGCTGACAAGATAGTACCAAACACCAGAAAAAATGTGAGGGAACATGAGAAACAGAGAAATAAACAAAGCTCCAAAGCTGCCTTGAGTATTCTTGATTCTAGCAAACCTGGGCTTTGGTTTTGGCAGACATGAGGAGTAAAGGGGAAAAAGGGAAGGGCTCAGTCTCAAGGTGGGAATTCTAGTAGGAAATGCTCCCAGCATTGAGCTGGGACCCAACATGACACAGGGTCAGGACAGAGGAGTGAGAAACAAGCCCAGCCCCAGGCCTGCACCCCAGGCTGAGTTGCACTGGTGCTGAAGGAGGCAGAGAAAGAAAGCAAGATAAACAAACATTCCCAAGAGGTTGTGGACACAAGATGTCCCCATCAAGGATTTGCAGGTGTGATTGATATTGTCTAGGTGGTTCTGGGAACCTGAAGCAGTGAACTTGGTTGAAGTGGACCTAAAATGGTAGCACTTCCAGGAGCCTAGAAACAAACAAACAAAAATACTTCCTGGATAAAGACACTCTTTACTCTAGACCTCAAAGAATCCCCTGTAAATATCTTTTGCAAGGGTAGTAAACACTACACGGTAAAACACAACTAAGAACAAAAAGGGAAACAAGTCACTCTGAGTGAGAACCAGCAGAAATGACAAACAGCAGGAACTGACCTTCTGTTTTAGATATGGGAATTATCACACACAGGTTATGAAAGAACCGTGCCTTATTTCTGGCTAAAAAATATAAAAGCATAAAATTGTCTGTAAGGGATGAAAAATAAAAAAAAAAATCAAGGAGATCGGAAAGAAGAATAAACAAAATTTCTAGAATTGAGAAGCACAATAACTGAAAATAAAACTAAATGGATGGCATGATAGCTAATTAGACTCAAATGAAGGGGGAATTCACGGACTAGAAGATAGATTGAAAATTGTTCAAAATGTAACACGATGAACAAAAAGATGAAAAATATGGAAGAGGGGTAAAGAAATCTGGAGGATGTAGTTCCAGAAGAAGCAGGGAGAGAATGAGCCATAGCCTATATTTGAAGAGAAAAAGGATAATGAAGAACATCAGTCCACATATTCAAAATACTGAATAAATTACACAAGAGGAATAAACACAATTAAACCATACCTGAATTCATCAGAGGGAAACTTCAGAGAACTAAAGACAAAGAGAAAAATTTAAATACATCAAAAGAAAAAAAGACAAATTACTTTCAAAGGAGCAACAATAAGACTAAAATTAGACTTCCCAATGGACACAATGGAAGCCGAAAGAAAATAACTGCTAACCTAGAGTTCTATATATAGCAAAAGTACATTCAAGAATACGGAGTGGAAATATTTTCAAATAAAAACAGTAAGTCCAATGCCAGAAGACCTGCACTAAAGAACGTACTTCAGAAAGAAGAATGACCTCTCATGGGAAGTAGAAGATGCAAGAAGAAATGGAGAACAGAGTTAATGAAATAGAAAAGATACAAACTGTAGAGTGAATTAACAAATATAAATTTGGTTCCTCGAAACGTCTAATAGAATTGATAGATCTGATGTATGATTTATCAAAAAAGAGAGCAAAGATGCAAATGAACAATATTTGGAATAAAAAAAGGGACTATAATGACAAATACTGCAGAATTAAAAAGATAATAAGAAGATGTCATTAGCAACTTCAATCCAACAAATTCAAAAAATCTAGATTTCTTAGGAAATATATAGCATTCTAAAACTAATCCCAAATGAACAGACACCATGATGAATCCTTTCTTAAAGTGATAATTAAATTTATAGTTTAAAATATTTCTATAAAGAAATCATCAGGCTTGGCTGGTTTTGCTAATAGATTCTACCAAAATTTAATGAAAAAAAAATTCCAATCTTTCAATATTACTTATGGTATACACCACAAAAGACTGAAGACTCCCTAACTCATTTTATGAAGCTAGCATAACCTTGGTACCATAACCCTGGCAAGAACAGTATAAGAAAGGAAAATTACAAACCAATCTTGTTCATTTATCTCATACAGATATAAAAATTCTAAATAAAATAATAGCACAACAAAACCAGCAAAGTTGCATTTATCTGAAGAATGCAAGTATTGTTTAATAATAGAGAAAATTAAATTCACCAAATTAATGGATTCAAGGAGGAATGCTATGGCCTCTAATCCCGAATGCGATGGTATTCAGAGACGGAGTCTGTGGGAGGTGTCAGGGCATGAGGGCGGTGCTCTCATGACAAGAGCGGTGCCTCCGGAACCGTGAGAAAGAAACATGTGCTGTTTAAACACCCAGCCTACGGCATTGTCAAAGCAGCCCAGACTGACTAAGATGAGGGAAATATTATAATTTTTTCAAAAGATACAAAAAATAATAAGTAAAATTCGACATCTATTCATAGTAGCAACCATTAGGAAGCTAAGATTAGAAGGGAGCTTCCTTAACCTAATAAGGAATATCATACATATATACATATGACATGTATAATATATATATGTATAATACATATGCGCTCTAAAACAAAGATTATACTTTATGGAGTAATATTGAAATAAATCCTAATCATCATTTTACACAACATTATAGTAGACAGCACAGTGAAGCAAGAGAAAGAAATAAGAGATGTAAGGATTTCAAAGGAAGAAGCAAAACTGTCATAGGTTGCAGATGTCATATTTCCAACCTAGAAATTCAAAGGAAACTACAAATAAATTATTAGAGGTAATCAGATAATTTAACAAGTTTGCTGAGCACAGATCAACGTAAAAAATTAATTACATTTCTCTATCCCAGCAATAGTTAGAAATTGTATATTTAAACATTGTATTAACATCATTTACAGTAGCATAAAAATATAAGTTATCTACAAATTAATCTAATATAATTGTAGAAGACATTTGTGGTGAAAATTATAAAATTTTTATTGAAAGAGATTAATGAAGACCTAAATAAGTGTAAACATTTACTTGTGTATGGATGAAATGGCCATCAAAGTATCCATTTTCCTAAAGTTGATCTTTAGATCCAAAACAAACAATAGCCCCACAGTTTTTTTTTCATTTTGATAAAACTTGACAAAATGCATATGAGTCAGTAAAAAGTTAAGTACAGCCAGGATACTCTTGAAGAAGAAGAGATATTAAGAATGGATATGGAGCTATGGTAATTAAGCAATTATAGAGTAGGGCTGGCTAAGGTATAGAAAGCATAAATCAGTGATACAGAAATTGGAACCCATGAACAAGCCCACACATATGTTTACACTGACACTTAATAGAAGTTACACAGTGGATCAATGGGGATAACACTGTCTTTTCAATAGATATTAGACAATATGATACCCACATACATAAAAAATGAAATCAGATCCCTACTTCATATCAAAACCAAAATTCATTGCAGGTAGATCAGACTTAAATGTGAAAGTGAAAGCTATAAAAGTTTTAGAAGACAATTTAAGATTTTTTTTTTCTTTTTTGCTTCATGTTGGGAAAGATTCTTAAATAATTCAGAAAAAATCCAAGTCATGAAGAAAAATATTTATTAAATTGTGTATTTTAAAATTAATAATTTCTGCTCATAAAATGTAGTATTAATATAAAGAAAGTGAAATTAAGTCACAAATGGAGAATTTATAGCAGTAGAACTGACAGAGGATTAATATACAGCATATAAAAAGCATATAAAGAACTGTTACAAATTAATATGTAAAGGACAACTACAAACAAAAATGGGCAAAGACTTGCAGGTACTTACTAAGAGAATGGTCATTATGAAAAGATTTTCTCCACTAGTTTAAGTTCCTTAAAAAGAGAGAGGGAGATTTTCAATTTCATTAATAATCAGAGAATAAAATTAAAAAAACAAGGAGATATCCCACCTCATTTCCATTAGGATGGCTACTATCAAAAAACAAATAAATGAAATCAGAAAATACCAAGTACTTCCAGGGATGTGGAATCCTGTGCGTGTTGGTGGGAATGTGAAATGGTGCAGCTCTGTGCAAAACAGCATGGCGGCCCTCAAAAAATTATAAACAAAATCACCACATAATTCAGCAACTCCACTTCCGGGAATGTCCCCAAAAGAATTGAAAGTAAGATCTCAAAGAGAGATTTGCACACTCGTGTTTATAGCAGCATTATTTACAATAGCCATAAAATTGAAGCAACACAAGTACAAATGTCTCTGCACAGATGGATGCATGAGCAAAATGTGGTTATGCACACGAGGGGGTATTATTTACTCTTAAAAGAAAGGAAATTCTGACACACGCTACAATGCAGTTGAACCGTGAGGACATTATGTCGGTGAAATGCGCCTGTCAAAAAGTGAAATATTGTATGATTCCGCTTTTGTGGGGTACTTAGAGTGGTCAGATTCATAGAGAGAGGAAGCAGAATGGTGGTTGCCAGGGGTTGGGGCAGGGAGAATGGGGAGTTAGCGTTTCATGGATAATACAGCATTTCAGTTTGGCAAGATGAAAAGAGTTCTGAAGATGGACAGTGGGGACGGTTGTCTAACAGTGTGAATGGACTCGATGTCACTGAATTGTGCAGTTAAAAGTGGCTAAGATATTAATAAGAAATTTTATGTTATGTGTACTTTGCCACAATTTTTAAAAATTTAAAAATTAAAATAAATACATGAGATGCTTCATACTCATCAGAATGGCAAAATTTAAAAAGTTTGAATAATAGCAAGCGATGGTGAGTACGTGGAACAAATATAAATCTTATACACTGCTTCTCAGAGTGTAAATTAATTCAATAACTTTGGAAAATAGTTTGGTGAATTATCTTATAAAACTAAAACTATATTTGATGTTTCAGGTCTTCCCTTTCTATTTATAGATTTTAAAGTAACTTTTGTACATGTACACTAGAACACAGTAGCAATCTTTGTAACGGCAATGCAAACTGAAAATAACTCACATATTTGTCAACAGTGGAATGGATAAATACATTGTTACATATTCATAAAATAAATTATTACACAGCAATGAAACATGACTGAATTCCAAGAACATAATGTTCTTTAAAAAAAAAGCAAGTGACAAAACAGTACACATTCTGTTGGGGGCTTTTGTTGTAGGTTGAGTATCCCTAACCCAAAATGCTTGGGAACAAAAATGTTTTGGATTTGGAATATTTGCATATACATAATGAGATATCTTGGAGATGAAATCCAAGTCTAAACACAAAATTTATTTATGTTTCATATACACCTTATACACATAACCTGATGGTAATTTTATACAGTATTTTAATAACTTTGTGCATGAAACAAAATTTGTGTCAAGTACTTACCTGTGGAATTTTCCACTTGTGGTATCACATCAGTGTTCAAGGAGCATTGGATTTTGGAGCATTTTGGATTTGGGATTTCAGATTGTTGGATTAGGAATGCACAACCTATGCATTCAAAATTCCACAGAATTCTACAGTACACTGTGTAAGGATATAAAACAAATGTCGTAAAACTATACTGAAAAGCAAGAGCATGACACGAGAGTCCGGAAGAGCATTTACCTCTGGGCAGGAGGCAGGGAAGGAGCTGAGACACAGGCAGACCCTTGGGCGTTCGAAGGTAGTGGCAATGTTTTATTTACTAAACCTGAAGGTGGGTACGTACTGGTTGTTTACTGGATTTTTTTTTTTTGTCTTAAACCTATTTAATAAATGTTAATTTGTATCTTTTCAGTATTTAACAAAGACAGTTTCTTCAACACCAGCCCACCCAGTGAGGCGTGGGGGTTCCCTCTCGTGGGTTCTGTCTTCCTCTGTGAAGTCGAAGGCCAAGGTGTCTTCTGAGGTCGAGGGATCGGTTAAGAGGTCGTTTCAGAAATGATTGCACATGCGGACGTGAGAACAGGGCCGCTGCGCACGAAGGGACAGAGAGACTGCGAAGGCCGCGGGGCAGAGGGCGCGGACTGGAGGGTGCTGAGCCGGGGTGGCCTCGCAACCTCTGGGTAGTTCCTGGTCTCTGAGGCTCTCTGACATCCCCGAGAGCACCATGGGCCGCAGTCTGCAGGGAGGGCTGGAAAATGAGCCCTAAGGGCTAAGTGTTGGCCGTGGTCAGCGTGAGATGGCTGACGAGGGGGCCCTTGGGAACCGGGTCATGGTCAAATGGTTCATCGCTCTGAGTGGAGGAAGTAGCTGGACAGTGCTCCAAGAGAAGAGGCAGGGTGGAGGCTTAACAGCCCAGAAGGAACAAACACGTATGGCTCAACCAATTAATTACTGAAATAGATGAGTTGTATGATCTATCCGGCTGCCAGGAGAGAAAGATTTCTTCCTAAGGATGATAGGTAAGGCTGTTCCCCACAGTGCCGAGGAGGTACTAAGATTTTGGAGAAATGCAGTTATTTGGGAACCACAATGTGTTCGGTTATTTGCAAAATGATTGTGCCTGATACATAAGCTTCTTTGCAGTGGCTTTGAAGATAGAATTCATTTGTCCAAGTAAAAGTATTTAATTCTGTTGTGCTGCAGTCTATAAAATATTTACACTGTTATTCTACATATACACATTGCTTACATCCAGTTACATTTCTCTCTGATGCACTTTCAGTAAGATTTGGACTCCTGACAACGTCATCCAAGCCAACTGTTGGCAGAATGAATCACACAATTATTGCAGCTCACAAAGCCCCCAGGATGTCAAACTGTCCATCCTGTTGTTTCCAGGCACAATAGAACCCAAACTAGCCCAAATAAAGAGGTGTGTCTCCCACGCCCGAAAAATCAAGGAAGACAGAATGGACAATCTTATTAATTCTCAAGTATCTTCCTCCAAATTGAAACGTTTTGAATAACCCACATTCTCCTCCTACTCTAATTAGTGTGTTTCTTAGAATGGGGTATTTAAGGAGAAAATCCCACAGTCATTGACAATGGACTCCACGTTCCAAATTTATGAAAGTGAAGTAGGAGCAATTCAAGACGGGATGGTGTAAAGGGAAAATAACGAACTGGGAATCAGGGTCCGTGTTTGCTGCCCTGGTCTACCGTTGCCTCCGTGAACTCGAAGGGGCTCTTCCTATTCCGTGTCCTTACCATGTTAGGATAAGAAATACCTGCTTCCCCTACCTCCAGGGGTTTATCTGAGGATTAACAATTATGCATTAGAGTTTTTGAAAAGTATAAGGTATAGTACATCAATAAAGATTTAAGACGATTTACTACCATGGGCTGGATGACAACTGCCTTCGGGAATCCACCTGCTTTTTCTATATCACTGAAAACGGGCTGTGAATTGGCTTTTCTTGTTCCTTCTGAGGCTAAGAACAATTGGCATCACACTGATAACGCGTGGTTGTTCCAGGGCGGACTGCCGAGCGTGCGGGCTTTCACGGTGCCTTCCTTGGCCTGTCATCTCCCCGCTGCCTGTTTTGTCGTCTTAGGCGCGTTACCATCTCCACCAGAGTGCGCTTCCACCAGACTCACATATTCATTGCCCTGCAAGGTCTCGTGCTGCTTGCGTCTGCGTCTTTGCTCTTGCCTTCCCTCCCTCTGGAATTGCACCCTTCTCTTCCCCTCTGCCCGCCCTCCGGAGATCACTGCTCCTGCAAGGTGGCTGCAGTGGGCGCTCCTGTGTGGTGGCACCTGCCTCTCCCGGTCTCCAAAGCCCGCTAGAGCACGTTGGACTGTGCTGCCGCTGGCCAGCCTCGGAGGCTCTCATTTTCCATTTGTATGTCTTGTCTCCTCAAAGATTATACATTTAAACAAACATTATAAATTTATCGAGGGTATGGGCAACATATTTTTTTTGGCCTTTTCCACCGCAAAAAGAAATGTGCCTTGTAAATATTCAGTACTGTAAAGAGTTAACTGATATGAATAAAAAGAAGAAAATGCAAGACATTCAGAATGGGTCTTTTTTTGAGGGGGTGAGATGCGAAAAGAAAAGGAGCAAAATTGGTTTGGAAATTCTAAATTCAATTTCTTTATGGTATCCCTATATTTCATTATGTTGGATAATTATGCATAGTATTTATTTGTGGCTTCATACATTGTGTGAGTAAAATGTGTGCCATGGAATCAGTGACAGAGGGGAGACGGGCGTGTTAGAAGGTTCTAGTAGTCTGAAGTCAGAGCAATACTATTTTGCTTCTAAATGACTGGGGTTTAAAAAAATATACAGTATTCATAAAAACACACTGCAACCACTCTGGAAACCATTAAAATTGCCACGATATAGGCCAGACCATGTTCTGCCTGTTACCTGCCAGCAACAACTACATGTCGGATAGGGCACGCCTCCAAAAGCCTAACACTTCAATATAGGTTTGAATATTTGTCACATGACACTGACACCTGGGTTATGACGAATCTGTCATGTACAGCAAAGCAGTGGTGTAAGGGAGGGGTCCCCGGTCTATGGTGATTGTATAATTATTTTGTTACATATTACAATGTACTAATAATAGAAATAAAGTGCACAATAAATGCAATATGCTTGAATCATCCCCAAACCATCCCTCTGCCTCCCTGGTCTGTGGAAAAAATTGTCTTCCATGAAAATGGTCTCTGGTGGCAAAAATGGTGGGGACCGCTGGTTTAGGGTACTGTCCTGGGTGGCTGAGAAGTGATGAATTAGAGCACTTAAGGGCTGTATTTAGGGTCTGTGCTTTTACTAATGTTCCCATCCCAGGGACACATATCTGCATTGTGAGCGAAAGATAATGGTATGCATGCAAGTATTTACGTATGCATGTAATGATTCTGTTTACTTATATTTTACTTCTGTGTCAAGAAGAATTTAAGCAGTTTAAAAAATATATACAACCCAAAAACATAAACTAAAATTTGGAGGGAAATAAGGGCAGAAAACACACACACACACAACCCCCACACAGAAATGTATCACGTGGGGTCCTGTTTGGGTGTGGGAAGAAGGCAGCAAATGTGGCTGTAGGTTTGCTTGAAGATGATAAGGCACATGCATCAGCTTCAAGAATCACAGAAAACACAAGGTGAAAACAAGGCAATGTTCAAGAGAACCATAGCTTTTTCTGCCACTGAGATTGATCTTTTTCCCAGGGATCCTCACAGAAGAAGACACTGTGTACCATGGAGGATGATGCCTCCACAAATTCCTGACAGTAGTAACCATTACGAATTTACAGGGCTTTTCTTGTAATGTTCCTCACTGCATGCCAAACGCATAGAAACAATTCCTTGAGGGCCCCAAAGCATGCCATCCTTTTATGGAGCTCACTGGGCCCAGGTTGACCCGAGGGTAGACTCTCTAAAGCAGCATTGTCTAGAGAACTTTCTGTGACGATGAAAATGTTCTATATCTGCACTGTCCAATATGGTAACCACCAGCTACATGTGGTTTTCAACTCTCAACACGTGGCCAGTGGACTGAGGAGCTGGGGTTCAACTCCTATTTGAATTCATTTAAATGTAAATAGCCACATGTGGCTAATAGCTATTGTATTGGTGTTGGACAGTGGGGCTCTATGAAATGTCTGTATCATTTATCTCTTCAACAATCGTTCATGGATATCATTTCTTACAATTGAGATTTGATAAGTTACAGAGATAAGGGGATACTTAACAGCAGGAGCAAAATTCATCTCTGAAAACATTTCTGGGTCTGCTGCAGTACAGACAAAATTAGGCAACAGAGGCCTCAAAGCTCAATGCCACCAAGTAGATGGCCTCTTATTATAGAACACTTGAGATGTAAACACTTCTATTATATGGATTTTTAGCTAGCAATTATAATCTATGTTCTGATGCTCTAATCTATTTTGTAAGGTATAGATACACATATCATTTTAATAAGTTTTTTTAAATGGATACCGTCAAGCTCCTTTTCTATTCGACACCTGAGATGCTGGAATTTTTTGGAGAAAAAATCACACAAACACACCAAATCAGCATTTGTTCAAATTCTTGGTTTCTGATCTCAAAGCGGCCTGTGATGCTTTCTTGTGATCCTTCTATATGTGTCCTTTTCAATCCTTTGTTCCTCCCATGCTCACCTCTGGTGGAGAGGAGATCTATTCTAAAATAACACATTTTGTTTATGACTGTGAGAGGTGATCAACAGCAGCAAGAGGAAAGTTGGCTCTTCTTTCTGAAAGACTTCTGGGCTTCCATGTAAGGTGGGGTCTGAGTGGATTGGAAGGTGATCCACTTAAAAGGAAGGTGATGAATGGGCAACAGTTAAGAAATACAATCATGCACCACTTAACTATGGTCACATTTTGAAGAGTTCTAACTGACACAAGGCCCTACATCTAAATCACTTCCCCAAATATTGTCCATAATGTTTTGCAAAATCTGTTTAAAATTTTTAATGAGGAGTTCTTTAATGAGCAAGCTCAACTCCAACTTAACAATGAGGAAAGTTATTGAGTTTTGTAACAGGCAGTTCCAAGAAGGCTGCATGTCTGATTGATTCAGCAGCTCAGTGATGTCACCAGATTCCAGGTTTTTTTGTTTTTATTTTCCTCTCTCTGCTATGACATCTACAATGTTGGCTTAATTATTTGGGCTGGTAACAGGATAGATAAAGCTGTGACTCATCTAGACAGCTGACATCTAGAAGATGAAGGGAAAACAGTCTTTCTATGGCCTTGTCTTATCTCTGAGGAAACCTCTCCCTGGAGACTTCCAGCAGATGTCCCCTCACGTCTCTTTGGCTAGAATTGGGTCACAGGCCAATTCCCAAAGGAGACACCGTGGAGTGGCAGGCTTCTCTGCAGTTTCACGGCTGTGTAGAAGGGAGCTCTGCTAGGGAGCAAGGAGGGAAGATTAGAAGTTCAGGAGGAAGTCAGCAGGGCCCACGACAGTGACAAGTGAAGGGCTTCGTGACCTAAATCCTGGCAACTTCTCTGGCCTCGTCCTTTGCTGCTCACCTCCTTGACCTTGACCTGCAGCTCTGCTAACCTAAGTTCTATTTTTCTGGGCACGCTGTGCACTTCCATGTCTAGGGTCTTAAAGTATGCTGCTGCCTTTGATCTAGAAGGTGCTCCCATGTCCATACCTTCTGCTCATCTTTGAGGGTTCATCTTACTTGTTACCTTGTTACTTCCCCTGACTTCTTCCCTGGCTCCCAAGCTGTGGTTAGGGGCCATCCTTCTCTACTCCCAACATACTTCTGCCTGTCTCATTCAAGTGTTTGTCATACTGCACTGCAATGACCTGTTTGCTTCTTTGTGTCCATGACTAGAATACCACCTTAAGGGCAATAATTCTGTCTTGGCCTCTGACATCGTACACCGTGATGGAGGCATGGTAGCTGATCAATGCTCAAATAGCCCTGCTATGGTAGGAGAGCCCACGTGTCCTCCACACTAAATACACTCTTTCTTTCGAGGACAACTCAGAGAAATCTTCCCAGGTCAAGCTCTTGAAAAATACTGAAGTTTCTACACACACAACCCCCACACAGAAATGTATCGCGTGGGGTCCTGTTTGGGTGTGGAAAGAAGGCAGCAAATGTGGCTGTAGGTTTGCTTGAAGATGATAAGG
>NW_012136525.1:4470141-4476685 GCF_000956105.1 Propithecus coquereli | reverse complement strand
ACCTAAGTTCTATTTTTCTGGGCACGCTGTGCACTTCCACGTCTAGGGTCTTAAAGTGTGCTGCTGCCTTTGATCTAGAAGGTGCTCCCATGTCCATACCTTCTGCTCATCTTTGAGGGTTCGTCTTACTTGTTACCTTGTTACTTCCCCTGACTTCTTCCCTGGCTCCCAAGCTGTGGTTAGGGGCCATCCTTCTCTACTCCCAACACACTTCTGCCTGTCTCATTCAAGTGTTTGTCATACTGCACTGCAATGACCTGTTTGCTTCTTTGTGTCCATGACTAGGATACCACCTTAAGGGCAAGAATTCTGTCTTGGCCTCTGACATCGTACACAGTGATGGAGGCATGGTAGCTGATCAATGCCCAAATAGCCCTGCTATGGTAGGAGAGCCCACATGTCCTCCACACTAAATACACTCTTCCTTTCGAGGACAACTCAGAGAAATCTTCTCAGGTCAAGCTCTTGAAAAATACTGAAGTTTCTAAATTTCTTCTGTCAGCTCAATGTACTTCAATATTAACTCTTTGACAAGGCATTTTTAAAATGTTAATAAATTTAATTTAGGTATAATTTACATACAATAAAATCTAACCATTTTAAGTGTACCATTCTGTGAGTTTTGTCTACATTAGACACCCATGTAACCACCACCACAGTCAAGATACAGAACCCCAGAATCCCCCATGCCCTTTCCCCTCCTCCCTCATATCAGGAGACTGTGGATCTGGGTTTGCTTGTTCTAGAATTTCATATAAATAGAATCATACAATATGTGTTCTTTTGTGAGTATCTGTTCAAATCTTTTGCCCATTTTTTATTTTGTTGAAACTCAATGTCTTAACTTTTTCTTCTATGGTTTGTATGTTTGTATTCTAAATTATAAAGATTTTCTCCTTTGTTTCCTCATAAAAGTCACATAACTTTAGTTTTTACATTTAGGTCTGTGATCCATTTTGAGTAAGATGTGAGATAAATGTGAAGGTTTATGGATATCCAGTTGTTTTAGGTCCGTTTGTTGAGAGGATCTTTAACGTCTCTTTTCCATTAAGTTTCCTTGGCTTCTTTGTTGAAAATTAATTGACTGTATATGTGTGAGTCCACTTTGGGACTTTCTATTCTGTTCTATGGATCTTACACCCATACCACATTGACTTGATTATTGTAGCTTTATAATAAGACTTAAAATGAAGTAGTGTAAGTCCTACACTTTAGTTCTTTTTAAAACTTTTTGTTTTGAGATGGGGTCTCTCTGTTTTGTCCAGGCTGGTCTTGAACTCCTGGGCTCAAATGATCCTCCTGTCTTAGCCTCCCAAGTGGCTGGGACTACAGGTGCAAAGCACCAAGCCTGGTGAAAACATCTTTTAATTATTCTAGGTCCTTTGTGCTTTTATATAAGTTTTAGAATCAGTTTTATCTTGCAATTAATTTCTGTAACCAAGTCTTCTGGTATATTGATTAAAGTTATATAGAATCTTAAGATCAATTTGGGAAGAACTGATATCGTAACAGTATTGAGTCTTCCAAACCATGATCATGGTATATCCTTCCATTTAATTAGATCTTCTTTAATTTATCCCAGCAATGTTTGTAGTTTTCCATGTACAGGTTTTACATGTAACATATTTTGTTACATTAATCTAAGTATTTTATGGTTTTTGATGTTACCGTAGATGGTAGAGATGTTACTTATTTTATATATTCAATTTGTGTCCTTCAATCTTGCTAAATTCACTAATAATTCTAGTAGCTTTTTTGAGATTCCTTAGTAATTTCCGTATAAACAATCATGCTGTCTATAAATAGGACAGTTTTGCTTTTTCCTTTCCAATCTGTATGTCTTCTATTTCTTTTTATGTCTTTATTGCAGTGGCTGGGAGCTGTAACACAATGTTGAATAGAAGTGGTAAGAGTGGATATCGTTGCCTTGTTCCCAATCCCGTGGGGAAAGTGTTCACCTTTTTTACATTAAGTATGATGTTGCTGTAGGGTTTTTTGTAGATGTCATTTATCAAGTTGAGGAAGTTCCTTCTACTGCTAGTGTGCTGAAAGGTTTGTTTTGATTTGTTTTAATCATGGATGGGTGTTGGATTTTGTCAAATATCTTTTCTGAATTGATAGAGAATCTCCTATGATTCTTCTACTAAGTGAATTGCATCAATTGATTTTTGAATGTGAAATCAACCCAGCCTCATAGAGTTACACAGAATTTACCCTACTCATGTGCAGTTTAGAAATTGGCAACAGATGCAAGGGGGATCCCACGTAGATTTCTGGTACTTTTTCTCTATGTAGCTCCTTTTTCTCCCGTACTTTGCCTCACCCTCATTAGACTCCAATCCCTGTCTGAGAACACCAGACTCTGCTTGGCTTCCATCTCTCTGCAAAGCTTCTGGAAAGTACCTCCAGGTAAAAAGCCAAGGCAATCATAGAGCTCACCTCATTTGTTTCCCTTTCCTAAAATATCACCATTCTTCCCTGCTCATTGGCCAGTGCTGCCTCACATATATGTTTTAGTTTATGGTGGAAAAGTCCAGTGCCAGTTATTCTGATCCAGTTGGATGTTGAAGTTAGCTGTAAGGATTGGTAGAGGTAGCATTTGTTCTTTTCTCTGATTCTTGAGTATTTAGGGACTGTTTTTTCTCAGTGAATGTTTATTGAAGATCTGTCTAATATAATGGTTGACCTTCTTGGTCACCCTCTTTCTTTTGAAGCTGGAACTTCGTTGAGCATTAATTCTATGCTGGGCACTGATCAGAATTTGATTTGTATTATACCCTCATAGCACCCTATGATGTAGGTATTATATTTTATGAATAAGGAGATGAGTATGTCAAGTGATGGAGTGACTTATCCAAGATCAGATTGATTGAATTAGAACTCATCTCTGATTGAAGAACTTTGGCCTTTAACTGTACCAGCGTAAGCTCCTTTTGAGATTTTGATACAATTACTTATGGATCCTTTCCTCAGAAATAAGATTATAGACATGTACAGACAAAAATGTGTGTACAATTTCAGAGGGTTCACAGACCCCTGGAGCCCTTCCATAGATAAGTCCAATCACAAATGTCAGCAAGAGGACCCCTAGTTAATGGAACCAGCCATACTGCTTATTGTTATCTTAAATCCTTGGCGACCTCTGCGCTTTCCTTCTTAAGTCCTAGTGGTTCTATATTACCTTTTACAATTATACCTCAACCCTGTAAGGCCACCATTCCCCTGCTTGTGACACTGTCCTCAGCAGGATCTAAGGTGAGTCCCCATGAACACATCCCTACCTGGTAAGACCACGTGTTCTCATGCCATGTCTCGCCTTACCACTACACAGCACTCAAGAAAGCGATCCCAAGAAGTACACTATATTTAGAACTAGTTACACATCTTTCTGTAACACATCATCAGAACTAATTCCATTATGACTCATTTCCAAGTTTATCTCCAACACCCAGGGCCTGATTGCATAAATGCATGGTCTCTCACCACAAGTGAGCCCTTGGTGCTGCCAGGCAACCCTGCTACATCCCCTAATCCATGCACTTTGCAATTCTCCTAGGTGGTTGTTTCAAAGTTTTCCCCTCCAGTTTCCAAGACCTCCTTCTCCATTCTCACGATCAGCTGATGATCTTGAAATACTGTCAAGCTGGCTGGTGAGAGTTTATGGGGGTCAAATATGCCAGTCTGTTATCAGCTTTTGACAACGGTGCACTGTGTTTCTGTTTGAAGTGGATTTTCTGAATAGTTGCACAGCTTGACAATATTTTTAAATTCTGTCTGCTTAACAGCCCATCATGTCAAAGAAGGCCAAGAGAATGCTGAAGGAAGAAAATAGATTTTTTAATGAGGATTGGGAATTAAAGTATTATGTTGTTTCTGCTAAAGATAAGATGATTTGCTTGCTTCGTGATACGGCAATATCAACATTAAAGAAATTCAGTGCTCATCAGCATTATAACACTCTTAAAGACCACAAATATGAGGGAGAGGGGTGAAAGGTTGTATGGCAGAAATTAAGAGATGAAAAGTAAAAGCAAAGACAATTCTTTCAAGCAGCGATAAGATCTGGAAATAATGCCACTGAAGCAACTTATAAAGTAGCTCAGGAAAAAAGAAAAGCCATTCAGTGATGTAGAAATTGTAAAAGAATGTATTGTCGAAGTTGTAGGATGCTTAGACACTGCTAACGTTTCAAAGTGCAAACAATTGCCTTTTTCAAGGAGAACCATAACTGAGTGGCATCATGAATTAGCCTTCAACTTAACATAACAATTTCATGGAATACTTCAAAAGGAAAATATATATTATTCAATTGCTTTGGATGAATCAACTGATACTACTGACTCAGAGCAGGTTTTATACTTCCTTCGGGTCATAACAGAAGATTATCTTTGCTACGAAGAGTTACTTACTTTGGTCACTCTTGGGAACAGAACACAGGGAATAGATATCTTTAACAACTTTCCAGATAAATGTCGTGAAGTTGGACTGAATTTGGTAAATTCAGTGAGTGTATGTATAGACACTGCACCTTCCATGACAGGAAAACATGAAGGGTTTATTGCACAGATAAAAAAAGTTTTTACCGGTTTTTTTTTTTTTCTTTTTTTTTCCTTTTTTTTTGCTTTTGCAAATTTTTTTTTCTAAGGTTCTTTTTTTAGTTGCCCTTTTGCACAAGTTATAAGTATTGTTAACTATATTGATGCAAATGCAACACAGCACCGTCAGTTTCATAACATGGTAAAGTTGAATGATGAGGTATTCAGTGTGGATTTGCCATATCATTCTAGTGTGTTGGCTATTGCGGGGACAGGTGTTAACTGAAATTTTATCTCTGCAAGAACTGATAGTTGAATTTTATGCAGAACAGAATCAGCAATGTGGATTATTGAAAGCGGATTTCTATGGGAATGCAGCACTTCTGTGTGATATGTCAAATCAAGATGACTTGAATATTTCTTTGCAAGGTAAAACTGAGTCTATATATGATATGTGGAAAAAAATTCAAGCATTTTGAAAAAAGCTATCTTTTTTGAAAACATTTCTTCAAAAGGAAATTTTGGAAAGGCCATTGATGAGCAGGATGATATGTGCGAATCATTTGAAGAATATACATTTGTTATAGACCTATTAATTGGAGAATACAATGAAAGTTTCACTGACTTTGAGAATCATGATATCACATTCAAATTAGCATTTCGGCCTCACCTAGTCGAGATCACCAAGGCACCTAAAGAACTACAGCTGGAATTGATTGAGTTCTCAGTAGATGGCATTGTACAGTTATTGTTTCATGTCAAGAAAGATCCAATTGAAATATGGAAAAATGCAGTAAAATACCCACACCTTTGGCAACATGCCGGAAAAATGCTTTCTTGCTTTTCAACCACTTACTGTGGTGAATCCACATTCTCCACCTAGCCCAAATCAAGATGCCCTTAAGGTCACAAATATTGATATATATCTAGAGGATCAACTGAAACTGCAGACCTCCATGCTGCAACCAAATATTTAAATGCTTTCCAACAAAAAGAAGACAAAACAAAGTCATTAGAAGGTTAGTTAGCTTTAAAATTAACAAATAGCTTTCATTTTTTGAAATTATGAAGTGCATAGTAGTTAGATTTTTACAAAATAGCGTACATTTTTAAGTATATCTGATTGAAGTTTCTTGAATGTGGCCTTATTTGATTACAGCTAAATGAATGCAGCCTTCCAACATGAGCAATTTCCCCACCCTGGTGTAAGTGAATGTCCACATAGTCCCACGATTGTATATATTCAACCACCTGCACCCCACTTTTGCTCTCTCTTGTTCTCTTCCATTTCCATAGACCAACTGTCCTTTCCCAAGGTCAATGCCTTCTTCTGGGCCTTAGATCCCATTCTCCTTTCCCATTTTCAAGAATATTGCTCTAATTTTTCTGTTTCTGTTGCATCAATGGCTTTTTCTTTTCTACCGAACAATTCCCATTAGCATACAAATGTAATAGCCCTCATCTTAAAAAAATTTTAGTCTTGTCACCCTTCATCTTCCTTCAGCCTACTACTCTGTTCTTCTGCTCCCCTGGACACTAAAATTCCAAGAGTTGTTTCTGACCACTGTGATCGGTTTTCTCTCAATCTCTTTCAACTCAAGTTTTCTAAATTTGACAGTCATTTTTGAGTTCCTCATTCTACTCATCCTATTAGCAGCATTCGACAACGTTGTTCTCTCCTTTCTTCTTAAAACACTGTTCTCACTTGGTTTCACAGGTCCTATGCTCTCCTGGTTTGCTCCCCTCACCAGTCACTTCTTCTAGCTTTCCTTTGCTGGAACTTTCTTCTTTTATTGCCTCTAGGCATTAGAATATCCTGAGCTACAGTCTTGGAACATTTTCTCTTCTCTTTCTACCCTCATGTTCAAGTGCTCTAATCCACTACTCTGGTTTTAACTACCACCTAGCCCAGTGGTTATCAACTGAGGGCGACTTTGGTAATGTCTGGGGGCATTTCTGGTTGTCACAACTAGGGCAGGTGCTGATGGATAGAGGCCAGGGATGCTGCG
>NW_012136525.1:4432769-4469561 GCF_000956105.1 Propithecus coquereli | reverse complement strand
GCTTTAGTGGGAGGTGTGAACCCAGAGCAGTGAGAGGAGCAGAAAAGGAAGGTGATACAAGGAAGGAGAGGGTGCAGAGAAAGGTAAAGAGTTACCAAACTGGCCACTGCTTCATGGGCCACAGAGAGACACAGCCCTGTCACTAGACCAAGTGGTTGCTTGGCCATGAAAAAAATAAAGTAAAGGGGTTTTATTCACCAGCTCCACCCTAGATTGTCTCTTCCACCATGCCCTGTACAACCTGGCCCCTGCCTACCTTTCTGACCCACCTTGTACAACACTCTTCCTTGTCACTTCTTTCTGGCCACGTTGACCCTCTTTTGTTTCCTGAGTATGCTGAGCTTGTTTTTGCCTTAGGACCGTTGCATTTGCTCTTACTTCTATCCTTCTAATCTTCCTATTCCTTGCTCTCTCTTCTTAAAGTTTTTGTTCAAATGTTGCCTCTGCAGAGAGACTGTCCCTATCTGCCAATCTATATTTGTCACTATCTATCTGCTTTTCCTAATTTTCTTTATACCTAACATTATAATGTATGGCTTATTTGTTTATTGTCTGTATCTCCCACCAGAATATGAGAGATCTGGGTCCCATGAACTCTGGGACCTTATGTGACCTAATACAGTTATTACTGTGACTCCAGTGCTAGAACAGTGTCTGGCACATAGCTCTGGCTGAGCAAATATTTGTTGAATGAATATATGCCTTCAGACCCTTACCAACCAGAGGACTTGCATCAAAAATACTGAGTTCCTAGCTCAGCAATTTTTTTCCACTTCCTTGGAGGTCCAGTCCTGCTGTAAACACATCTACAAGGGATGTTGAGGAGCCCCTGATACCGTTATGCCCTCTAATTAAACCCTGAATTTAGGAACCTCAGATCCCATCCACTCCGTAACTCTCTTCCGGTAAGGCAGTCTCCAAATGCTGAATCAGGGCAGGTGCGTTCCCATGAAGCTGGGAAGATGACGGTCTTGAGGGCATTTAAAGGAAGGAACAGGGTTACAGGAAGAGGGAGGTACCAGAGTAGGGTAGAGAAAGATGACAATAGGCAAGCCCAGTATTGCTAGGACATGGTAGAAAATGCTTGTTGTCTAGGAGAGGCATCCCCAATAGGACTGTCGCAGCAGCAGCAGCAGCAACACAAAGCCAAGGGACTTGACAGTAGTTCAGCATCGAGCTTCACATTTATTTTTCTCTTTTTATTTGTTTACTTATTTATTTTTGTTCGCAGTAAAGCAGCGCTGCAGAAAGGCAGGGATCCGTGGGGTTATTGGGATCGAGGGACACGCATGTGCAAGGTGGGAAAAAGGCAGAGTTTAATATGGGAAGGAGGAGTGTGAGAGAACTCATTGTTCATAAAAGAAAAGCTGGGGTATGGATCTGGAGGAGGGGAAGGAACAAATACTTTTGTTTTTCTCAAAGAAATGCTGGCGTCTGAATCCGGAGGAGGGCTTGAACTAGTTCGGCGCCCGGGATTGCTGCACTGCCCGGGCGACCCCGCAGAGGCCCGGGCTCTGCACTAGCCACAGTAGAGTGGGGGTGGGGGTGGGGCTGCGAACATTGGCTTTGATTAAAGAGGTGGGCGGTGCAGGCGGGAGGCGAAGCGAACCGCGGGGGTGCGAAGGGTGGGCCCCAGGCAGCCGAGGAGCCAATGAGCGGCGACTCTGGGTTCTCGCAGCCTCCTTGGAGACTCCGCAGCCGTGGAAGTAGCGGCGCTGCCGGCTGCCTCTCTCGCGCCGCCTGCGCCCGCACGCAGCGCCTCTGGGGGCGCAGCTCAAGCCGCACTCGCAGGGCACGGCTCGCCCCGGCTCGTGCCGCCGCGCGCCTCCGCGGGGACCCTTTCCCGAATAAGTTGCAAGCGGGGACAGTGGCCCTGTGGAGGCACTAGGTCGCGGAGAGAGGCTGCGGGAGGAGGGACGTGGAGTGGGAGGTGAGTAGGCGACTTGCTTCTCAGATTATTCCCAATTAGCACCAAGTTGGCAGACAACCCCACAAACCCACGAAGCCTTCGGTCCCCCTCAAGTCACATTCTCTGTATTTCAAAATATATGATCGTAAGAAAACTCCAACTCCCGTCGTAGGTTAAAGAGGGACAGGCTGTTGGCACCGCCGCCGCCCAGGAACACTGCCTAGAACGAACCAGCCCTCCCCAGCTGCAGAGCTCTAGCCAAGCCTGCATCCCCCTGAGTCCGGCTGGCGGGGACAAGCCGGTGGGCCCCGCAGAGAGCCCTGCGGGAGGGGGAGATGGCCCGCAGGGCGGCGCGATCGGAGAGGATTTCTGTGGGACTGCACAAACGCGAGCCCATCCGAGGAGTTTTGCCAGAAACACCGCCGCCTGCATTGCGTCGGACCTGACCATTTCCAATGTGAAATTCCCGGGGAAGGTCGCCGGCGGCGGGGAGCGCGCGTGGGCGTGGCTGTGGGCCACCGGGGAAGTAGAGTTGGTGGTCGGCTCTTCTGGTGGGAGAGGAAAAAGCTGCGCCGGCAAGGGTGGGAACTGAATGACAACCCCCCTCTGCCAAACCACCCCCTCATATTTTCCATCTACCTCCCCGCTCCTGCCCTCCCCCGCCCTCCCCAGCCCACGCCCGGGTGGGCCAATCGCTGCTCGGTATTCCGGGCGCTTTCTCAGGTTTCTGCTGATCTTGCAGCGCCCAGAAATGGACCGAACGGACCCGCAGCCGCGCGCACCGTGCCCCACTCGGAGCTGCTGAAGGCTCCCGGCGCGCCGCGTAGCCTCGGCGAGGTCCAGGCTGGGGTGCGGAGAGCGGAGGGACTGCGGAGCCATGTAGATCCAGGCTCCTGCCCGCCCGCCTCCTCCGGGATCGAATCAAGGGCTCCCACGGTGTTAGGAGGGGGCGAGAGTGCTGTTTATCGTCATTTGCTTCGGAGCTTCGGGAGAGGGTGGCGTTTTGCTTTTCCGCCCAGCATCCTCCGGAACTCCTGCACCGGAGCGAGGACGGCGTCTCCAGGTTGCGGGCGGCGGGTGAGAATGGGGGCAGGGAACGAACGTTTCCGCCGCGGCTGCTCAGCACAGCTTGTGTCCGACTGAGAGGGGCGCCGGACGAGCGGACGGGGGCGGCGAGTGGCCCGGCGCCTCTCGGGTGCCGCTGCGGCGGCCGCTCCGGCCCGGTACTGCAAGGCGACCTGCCGCATTCCACGCGGGCTGCCCGCCGACTGAGCACCGCCCCTGCGCCAAGCCGCCGGCCAGGTAGGGGCTCCGCAGTTCGGGGCTGCAGAAGCGGGGCTCGGGGCGACGGGGCGGGGGAGGCCGGGGTGCGGGGACGCCGCTCGGCACTGCGAGCTGCCCCAGCGTCTCTTGGCGCTTTTCCGATCTCTAGTTCAACGAAGTTGTAAACAGATCGGCTGCCGGGCATTGGGGAGAGTGGGATGGAAGAGCCCCAAACTTGGATTTCCGGGTGTCTGCGTGTGTGTCTGTCTGTGTGTATGTGATAACCCTAGTAAACGTCCAGTGCTTTCTAAAAGAGCCAGAGGTCTGTGTTCTTCGGTGTCTTCAGATGTCCGTCCCATCGGAATGCTTCTGATTTTCTGCCCCCTTATCACTTTCTATTTCTCTGCAGCGTCCATCGATCGCCCTGGTGGGAGCTTAGAAGGCGGCAGGCGAAGAGGGGTAGGAGGGGGGAGAGCCGAGGAGAAGCAGAGGGGGTGGCAGGCGTGGGGATCTGCTGAGCTGGCAGCGCACCGGGTCCTAGCAGGGCTCGCGGAGGGGAGGGGAGGCCAGGGCGACCCCCGAAGCGATGGCCGGGTCCCCTAGAGCGGCACTGCCTTAAGGCACCTCGGAGCAGGAAGAAATACCAAAAAAAAAAAAAACGAAAGGCAAAAACCCCAACCCAGCCCGCGGCAAAAAGCTGCAGCCGGGCCGCAAGCGAGGGGGATTCCAAATTGAGTCAAAGGCAGGGTGGAGGGGACGGCCAGGAGAAGCGAAGGCGCAGATCCCTCGACCTGCTCGCTCGGAAGCCCCTCCCCCTGAGCGTGGGGGAGCCGAGCACTCCGGTGGGGGGGGCGCTCGGGTCCCCCCCACCCCTCGTCCCTCGCGCTCTCCCGGCCCGGACTCCCGCCTGGCCTCCCGCCTCTGCGCCCCGCTCCCACCATGACGGTGATGTCTGGGGAGAACGCGGACGAGGCCTCGTCCGCCCCGGGCCACCCCCAGGACGGCAGCTACCCGCGGCCGGCCGAGCACGAAGACCACGAGTGCTGCGAGCGCGTGGTGATCAACATCTCGGGGCTGCGCTTCGAGACGCAGCTCAAGACCCTGGCGCAGTTCCCCAACACGCTGCTGGGCAACCCTAAGAAGCGCATGCGCTACTTCGACCCCCTGAGGAACGAGTACTTCTTCGACCGCAACCGGCCCAGCTTCGACGCCATCCTCTACTACTACCAGTCGGGAGGCCGCCTGCGGAGGCCGGTCAACGTGCCCCTGGACATGTTCTCCGAGGAGATCAAATTTTACGAGCTGGGCGAGGAGGCCATGGAGAAGTTCCGGGAGGACGAGGGCTTCATCAAGGAGGAGGAACGCCCTCTGCCCGAGAAGGAGTACCAGCGCCAGGTGTGGCTGCTCTTCGAGTACCCTGAGAGCTCGGGGCCCGCCCGCGTCATCGCCATCGTCTCGGTCATGGTCATCCTCATCTCCATTGTCATCTTTTGCCTGGAGACGCTCCCCGAGCTGAAGGACGACAAGGACTTCACGGGCACCGTGCACCGCCTCGACAACACCACGCTCATCTACAGTTCCAACATCTTCACCGACCCCTTCTTCATCGTGGAGACGCTGTGCATCATCTGGTTCTCCTTCGAGCTGGTGGTGCGCTTCTTCTCCTGCCCCAGCAAGACGGACTTCTTCAAAAACATCATGAACTTCATCGACATTGTGGCCATCATCCCTTATTTCATCACCCTGGGCACCGAGATAGCTGAGCAGGAAGGCGGCCAGAAGGGCGAGCAGGCCACCTCGCTGGCCATCCTCAGGGTCATCCGGTTGGTGAGGGTTTTTAGAATCTTCAAGCTCTCCCGCCACTCTAAGGGCCTCCAGATCCTGGGCCAGACCCTCAAAGCTAGCATGAGAGAGCTAGGGCTGCTCATCTTTTTCCTCTTCATCGGGGTCATACTGTTTTCTAGTGCAGTGTACTTTGCCGAGGCGGAAGAAGCTGAGTCGCACTTCTCCAGTATCCCCGATGCTTTCTGGTGGGCGGTGGTGTCCATGACCACTGTAGGATACGGTGACATGTACCCTGTGACAATTGGAGGCAAGATCGTGGGCTCCTTGTGTGCCATCGCTGGTGTGCTGACAATTGCCCTGCCCGTACCTGTCATTGTGTCCAATTTCAACTATTTCTACCACCGAGAAACTGAGGGGGAAGAGCAGGCTCAGTTGCTCCACGTTAGTTCCCCTAACTTAGCCTCTGACAGTGACCTCAGTCGCCGCAGTTCCTCTACTATCAGCAAGTCTGAGTACATGGAGATCGAGGAGGATGCGAATAACAGCATAGCCCATTATAGACAGGCCAACATCAGAACTGGCAATTGCACCACAGCTAACCAAAACTGCGTTAATAAGAGCAAGCTACTGACCGATGTTTAAAAAAAAAACCAAGCAAATGAGCAAACAAAAAGCCCCACTTAGCAGCTCAGAAAGACTTAAACAAAACAAAAAAACCCTAGTGACTCATGTCACACTATGTAGATACTTTACTAAATAGTCTTTGAATGCTCTATTTACCTGTCAATGCGTTGTTGCATTGTGGCTTCTGGGGATGGTGAACCAGAAGCTTTCAAGATCTGTGAAAAAAGAAACTGTTTTCATTTTGTTAAAAAATGGGAAAAGAAAGAGTATTTTCTAAAACTGGCTTAAAAAAATTCAGTCCGTGAACTAGTCTAGGTAAAATAAGGATCATGTGCTTCCCTATACTGAAACATTTTTAATCCTTTGGCTTCTTTAACTTTTTTTAAAACTAAAAACCAGATGATCACTTAGAAATACAAAGTTAAAATTTGCATGGGACTCCAATATAAAATCTTTGCAAACTGCACAGCACATTTAAGACAGTGCATCGGATGTGTTATATGTAACATGATATGCCAGCCAAAATGGGCAATGAAGGATTATTTTTATTTTGATCAACTGAACTGCATATTATAAGGTGAAAAAAACCAAAATTACTTAAGACTGGTTCACAGAGCACCTTGTACTGGTCCTGATCTGATTTCCCCTCTGCCCTGTTCTCCCAATCCAGACTATTCTCTTAAGAAAAAGATAACAGAATTAAATTAATTGATTCATCTGCAGTGCTGCTAAGTTTTCTCAACTGCGGAGGAGCCGAATACAGGTCTTTTCTCACCAGGCCTGCACCCTGACCCCTGGCCTTCAGAACTGGATGTAAAACCTTAGCCTCCTTATTGCAAGAGAGCACAAATGGAGTTAAATGTAAGCATGTTTGAATCTGATAACATTTATTTTATAATCGCATGCTGAGAAGTTAACCCGGACAATAGGGGATAAGCTTAAGTTAAAATTGACTCTTCTAAAAATAGATCCCTTTTCATTTGCATTCACCAAAAGTGCACTCCTCCATTTAATAACTATTTTATTAGTAAATAAAGTACTGTATTTAAGTGCATATGTTAGATGGGAACAATAACTTTTTGGAGCTCAAAGCATGTTCTCTTATTCAGCATTATGGCCTCTTTGATTAAGATGTACCTTGACTTAATTAATGCATGATCTCAGTAATAAAAATTAAAAAAAAATAATAAAAATTACAAGTCTGTGGGATGAAAGGCCCAATAGAAACAATGGGGGGTGGGGGTGGGGGGCACTCAGTCAATTTTCCTGCCTTTGCTCAGGGAAATGTCAGGTTTTTGTGCAGGTCTAGGCAGAGAGAGGACCAGTATGCCCATCCCTTAAAGGGAAGCTGTGAGAAAAACTAAAAAAATTATTAAGGTATATATAGCAACACCTAAGAAAAAATATCCTTTCTAGCTGAAGATAAACACAAGCAAAACAAACAAAAAAAAAAGGTGCAATACTGCATGTTTTTTGGTGCATTTTTAGGATGTAAATGAAAATGTTTATCTATTGTATGCATCCAAAGCAGAGCTGATTTTTCTTTGCAGTCATGATTTGAAGTCTGTAGAGACTTTGACCCTCCCCTCGAGGCTCCCTGAAGAAACTCAACCAATTGATTTAATAGTTGCTTAGTGCCTTTATCCTGTACCCACAGTGAACTGCAGAAAGTGCCTCCATACACAGCTGAGAAGTTAGGTAACAAAAGGGGGGAAGGGTTGGGGCACAGATATTTTGCTTTTTCTTTTTCCATCCTCACTCTTTCATTTCACCACTGTGAGAAGACCACACCACCCTAAACCCTGGAGAGGAGCGATCCAGGGGGTTGCTGTCTCTCTAGCCATCCACTGGGCTTGGTCCCTTTGGCATCGTCACGCTGGATGTGAACTGAGACCCATCTTTGAACTGGACATAAACCGTGAACTTGTTTTCTCCTCTTCCCCACCAGAAGCCAAGATAAACTTTTGGGAATTTGTTTCCTATGAAGGGCCACTCTGGACACGCAAGCCTTCCTCAGGTCCAGTGTAGAGTTCCTGGCACATCTCCCTGTTCTTTCTCTGCTAGCAACAGCACTTTGCAAATCTCCGTGATAGTCTCATCTTTTCAGGCATCGTTGTGGATGTGGGAACACTCAGTTCATAAAACCTTTCCTAGGCCTTCCCTCCTGGCCCATCCCTTTCAGATATTTTCTATGACGCTCCTATGATCCTCCCACCTGGCAGTCACTTCACAGGCTGAGCATCTGACTTCTGCTGCCCCAGTCACCCAGCCCAGAGAGCGTGGGGACCCTGCGCCCAGCTGAAAGAGAACCACAGAACACAGGTCTCTGCAGCCCCAGCCCGGCAGCTGTCCACCAACGGAGAGGCGCTCACAGCCTTGTTAAGGACCCTGAGGTGGGGAGTCTTATTCTGCACTTAGCATGCGGCCACCTGCTGCTGCCTACCTGACATTCCTGCCCGGCTTCTTCCAGAAATCTTCCCTGTTACTCTTGTCCCTTGTCCCTCACCCTATCCTAGAACTAGCAGTGAGGCAATCAGCCTAGAGATCGAGTTAGGCGGGCTCGCTCGACGGAAAGAAAGAAGGTGGATATTTTATCTTCCTGTGCGACTTCTGCGAATCTGTGAGGTGACTGCAACACGCATCGCGGAAGACAAGGGGCCGAGAACTGCACAGCATCTGACTACAGGGCATTAAACCCTTCCGTGTGATGTCTCCTTCTCGTCTGAACCTTAACTTGTCCTGGCGATTCCTTCCCAACTTGCTTAAAAGTCCTCGGTTGAGAAAAAACGCCAACCTGCCCTCAGTCCTCGGGGATATCTTGATCTTTTATTTCAACTTTGAGGTCTAGGACACACAGAACTTGAAACGCTGCACTCCATCAACAGCAATAATCCACTCGGTACTGTGGAACGGATGGGTTAGAGGATGAGAAACTGGTGTCAAGACTGACTCTGGCTCCTTGGTATACTTCCGTAGTTACACCCTGGACTGGTTGATTCCTCTGCATGTGACATAGGGAAAAGTGCTGCATGCGGCGCACCCGTCCGCCTGGGGTTGGGACGAGGTCACGAGTGTGGGGTGGTGTGAGGCAAATGAACGCTGCTTAGCCCATCGGCAGCTCATTGCAATGAATTCAGCACGAGTGGAGCACAGGGATGATCTGTGTAGCATAGGCATGTGACGTTTGACCAAGCGCTTACCCTTCGCGCTGCGATGTGCTGAAATGTCTTTGTAGGCCTGAAGGTGCACTTAACAAAACTGCCTATTAAGGGATGACTATATTTTGGTTTACTTATTCGTATTTATTTTATCAGGCTTTTCACCTTTTCTTCCCCTTCCTAGATACTGAGCTTTCATGGCTCATGTGCTGAATATGTGTTTTCTCCAGAGGGAGAAGACTTCTGACGTGCTGATAGCCATAACTTAGCTCTTCCAGTGCATGGGGGCCCTAGTTCAATAGGGTGGCGGCGGAAGGGTTGGGTCTCACCAGGGCTGTTAGCCATACAGAATCTCTGCAGTGGTTAACTCACCTGAAGTGATCTGAATCGGAGAGACCAAAGACATTCATTTCCTCTGTCCTCAGATTTATAGAAGACAGATTGTAGCCAGGAAAGGTTTTTGTTGTTGCATCTCCCCTTCCACATCTGTGCACAACTCCCCTCACTTGCCCTTGAGACTCGAGTTCCGATCACCAGTTGAATCAGTGCATTGGGAAGGTGTTAGTGGGTTAGCCCAGCAAAATCAGGTAAACCAGCGGCAAGTCCTTCTCCGGGATAATGGCCGACGAGCAGTCATTTCCCTAAAATGAAATGGCACGGCAGGTTTGGATTCCACTACGGTGGAACTGAAGCACAGGTGGCATCACAATCTTGAGTCACTTGAGAATAAAAAAAACCTTGTAATGGTAAATGAGGAACACATTTCTTTAAGTAGAAATTTGGTCTAGCCCATAAAGGGCCTTCTTCATGCTGTGCGTAGTTACACATTCTTCAAATTAGTTACCATCTAGAAGTTGTAAAAATAATTCCCTACCCCCACCCCCATTTGATTATAGGAGACCTCAAAACACATGCTCTTTAACAATTTGAGATTTTAATTCTGTGTTTGGTAGATTGGATTGAACAGAAAGGAGAATGAGAACATTAGCAGAAGGCAGTTCCCCATTTTCTTCCAGGAATGACTTATTCCTGGGAGTGGTGAGAATCGGTGGGTGGTAACCATCGTTAGTAAAGAATTGTTAGAATGAATATAAACTGCCAAACGACCATGTTATCTTCCAGCTTTTTTTCCAGCAAGAATGAGGTCTTTTGATGTTTATGTTCATTTTAAGAAGATAAAGAAACAAACTAAAATTTTAAGGTCAGACACAACCCAAGTCGAGTTGTGATCTCAGGAGGTGACTTCTCATCTACCATGTGGTGTATTAGTACTTGTAATTATATCATGGAATTTCAGGGTATATATGACCATGTTTAGCATGACTCAGGTAAATTTTAAAAGAATGTACATTACTTACCATTTTTGTAAAGAAGCAAACAGGAGCTGAATTGTTAACCAAAATTGTTCCATTACCTTGGGTCACTGTGAAAACTCATTCAGGGTATGGATGTCAGATTTAGAAGCCTTGGGATCAAATGCCAGTCTCTTTGCTCAGGCAAAATGACCATGGGCTTTCTTGGGAAGTCCAGTGCATATGTAAGGGGTGAGGCCTTGCTGACCTCAGGGCTGTAAGCTTTAAGGAGATTGACCATAGTCACAGTGATTTTCATTTAGGAGCTAACTAGGAGTTTACTTTTTATGATGTGGGACTTCAAAGGGTGTAGACAAATTTTGTACCACAATCAGAAGAAGAAGAAATGGTGTAAGGAAAGAAAACAAAACAAAACAAGAAATCCCTTGCAAAGTATTCCAGGTCAAAAGTTGTCTCCTTTCCGAAACTTGTAGAAGCACCTTTCTTCTTTTCGGCGCACTGTTTTGGGACTGTTTGCGCAGCAGCTGTAAGTAGACAGCATGAACTCTATGTGACATACCTCTAATATTAAAGTATTACTGAGGTTAAAAATAAAAATTGAATAGTATTAATTTAAAGTGCACCATCAGGACAACAAACCATTTAAGCCGAAAAAGCACTATTTTATTTCTTGAGTTTGCCAGTTGCTTATACCTATGAGTTAAGGTCTCATCTTCACCTCCTGTGCATTTCCCCTTCTCCTACTGTTTAATTTGTCAGGTCGAGGACATTGAATGTTATGAATTGAGAACCTAATTGATGCGCATAGTTTTCATCTATGCAATTTTACTTGCTTCTGTCACTTTATGATCTGTTCATATTTGGCATCAATTAAAGATAATTTTTAAGGATCTTATCAAGGAATATCTTGACTGGTTATTTGTCTCTCCTTTAATTGATATTTTGGGGGCCCTTTCCTTATACCTTATGCTGTGGGGTCTCTTTAAATAACATGATGAATTTAAGACAAGATCATAAATCAGCCTGGTTTCCTTTTTGGAGCACATGGACTGTTTCTGCTGTCCAAGGAAATACGTTGGGGTTAAATTTTGAGGATGGATTCGCAGTTTGGTCTCAGGTAAGATCCCAAGTAGAGGCCACTGGCATTTGGCCTGTGTAGAGGGGTGGGTGGGGTGAGGGAGGGATCAAGCTTTGAAAAGAAAAAAAGAAATGACGCCGAAGGGAGGAAAGTAATTGGTTATATTCGCTTAAATTGTTTTTTATTTGAAACTGTATTTTTCATTCACAGTCTGAGAAGCTTTGCAGGAAGGATAATTGTGTGTGTGTGACCGTGCTGTGGTCTGGGATCAAATAACCAGATAGTTACAATATGGTGTTAGAAGAGATTATGACGTGGAAAAACAGCGTGGTCCCAGCTATTCTTTACCTAGACTTTTTCCACATAGTTCTACGTGTGGTTCATCTTTCTTTCTTCCTGTGTTTTCTTTCTTTTTTTTGAATTATCTCATTGATGCATTTCCTTATGATGCTTCCTGATATTTAGGTCTTCTCTTTTCTTCCTTGTGACTGTCGCATTTTATACAAACTCTTTTACGTCGGAGCAGACAGGTGGCATGCTTCTTGTCCAGGTGTTTGTTACATGCTAAATACGCCAGGCCTCTGCATCATCACAGAAGTGTATTGTGTTGTGGTAGGTTCGGGTCATAAGTTTCAGAGATAAATCTTGCTTTGCTGTAGAAGTTGCTGCTGAAGGTAGATGATGCAGTGGGGCAGGCTGCCCGTGATTTTTCTGTTGTGGCCAGAAAAAAAACAGGCCGGGCTAAGCTCTGACACAGAAGGTAGGACACAGCCAGAGCCACGGCAGTGGCAGTGGGCGCCCGAGCCAGGACATCCATAACCCCAAGGGTGTTTCTCAAAGCTCAGCCTTAGAATGGTCTTCTTGAAGCAGAAGCAGGTAGAACCAGGTAGCTGCTAGGGGTAGGGCTACAATTGGAAGCTTTGTTGTTTACAGAGCTTTAAAAACAAGTCAAGCCATTTTTATAAGAGGAGAACAGAGAGCAGATGCCATCTGATCCCAGCCACTCTGCCACTGTGTGGGGAAGCTGACTGCCACCATCAGTCTAGCTTTCCGGATGCTGACTGGGCTTGCATGTGGAGGGAGGGCTGAGCAGAGGGGCCTGGCTGCAAAGTCCTACGCAGATAAGACACAGCATGGCCAAGCTGTACAACTGAAGAGAAGCTCTTTGAACCAGCTTGAAAACAGATAATTCAAAACATCCTATTTACTTAATTGAATCTAAGATACAGTCAATTGTGAGAGGCACTATTATCTGACATATTTGTTAAAAAGAGCATTATAATTATGACCCGCCATTGCATCACTGCATTGATGCATCACAATTTTAGACAAATAGAAATGTAAAAAAAAAAAAAAAAGGAATCTTAGAGTTGATGAACTACAGTGATTCCAATGTATATCCCTCCCGAACCTCCTAACTTGTTTCCTGGTATGATAAAAGGTTTGAATTCTGAGTCCTTTAAATTTGGCAGTTTCATGCAGACCTGAACCCTGGCTTTTAGGTCTGAATCTTTAGGTCTTCTTTTAAGTATATTTTTATCCCACAGTATTTTTGCTTAGTCCTGCCCCTAACTCGCGCTTTGTGCTAGGCACCGGTGATGTGTTAGTTAACGCAGCAATGTGCTCTAGAGATCCTGAACCCAGCGAGGCCCTTAGACTTAATTATGATGTATGGAATGAGCTTGGTCTTGCTGCTACTCCCTTTCTCACCCCTTAGTAGCACTCCCTCTATCACTGGATGTTCAGAATCACCAGCAACCCTTTGCTTTTAAAGTTAAGGCAATCATTCCCAATAAGGTGCTCACAGTAGCACTTCCAGTTTAGATAGCTCTCTTTGCAGTCGTTGGATCCTTTCCACGTGAGTTATGTTGCTTTGCTCTCCTTGGAGTGTTAGGTTGGGCTTATATTGGTCTCCTTATTTTATAGGCACAAGGATCTTCCCATGATTGCTGGGTGAAGGGAGCAGCCTGGATTTACTGATGAGTCCATGGCCCAGTGTTGGGCACTTGGAAGGGCCTCTGAATGTTTATTGAACTGATAGAGTGTCGGAAAGTGTAATGTCACATGTTAAAGACAGACCGGTGGACTTTGTGTAGGTGTTTCACCTTTTTGAGCCCTTAAATTGCTCATTTCTAAAATGGAAACATAATACCTCATAAAGTTGTGTGGATTAAATGAGATAATATAGGCCCACATGTTTGGTAAATTCTAATGTGTTGGATAAATATGAGATATTAATAGATATGTTATTAATTATAAGGATAAAGGGAAGAGCAGGAGGAGACTACTGGGTCATTCCTCCCCCAGGGTGGGGGGAGGAGGGTGTGAGCTTCATTTTAAAGGAAGACTCCATAGAGATTGGATGCTTAATTCAAAGGATTAATTACATAATGGTGGAATTTGAAGACTTGTAGGCTGAGATGTTTTCAGTAGGAATAGTTGGTACACCAAGCATGTAGCAACTTCCCAGGATGCTGAACCACTATTTCTAGTCTTGCCCTGTGACATCAATACTATTTTACACCTTTAGGCCCCAAACATTAAGGTTAAACTGTGCCATGCAGTCAGCTGAGCAACCAGAAGGTATCTTCAGTAAATATATCACTTTTGATCATCTCATTTTCTAAGTGCAAAATATTGCCTGATTTGATTCATTTTCTTCCACCTGTGAATATTGAAAAATAAAGCAAGATGTTGTTTGGGAAGTTTTCTCATATACTTGTCTGAGAGATATTTTATAAGTATAAAAAAAATCTATTCTTAACTGTCCTTGCTAAAAATTAAACAATGCTCACAAGCATATATGAGTCAATATAGTCTTTTCTTGAATAACACATACTACAAAGATGCTTATAAAATTGATAAATTATAATATCTCTACAGGGGTCTAGCCCTTCCCTCTTAAAACCATTTGAATTTAATCAGGAGTAAACTTTTGTGTGCTTTTCTTATGGAATTTCACTGTAGTTAAGGAGTTAGTATGTTAGAATGTTTAGTTCATGAAACACTTTTCTAGAGGATAATATTCAGGAGGTAGATTGAGCTCTTTAACCTATTAGTGATTTTTAAAAATGGATTTTATGTGGTGTGTCCATGCTTGCTGTTCATGAGATAACATGTTCTCAATGTTGGTTCAAGTGCTGAGCATTAAATACATTTTAGGAATGTTTCCAGAGAAACTAATTCCAGTTGAAATTAAATTTTTCAGAATTGAAATCAGAGGGTGATCAATGGGTAGGGGATTAAGTTTAGGATAACTATGTTTAGAACTCAGGGCTCAATCCAATTTTTATTAAAAATTCTTATTCCTCAATATAGTGAATTAAGAATATTTGTAAGTCTAAAATACTTCAATTATCTCTATAGCAATGATTTTCTTCTTTTGCATTCCATGAATTATCGGTATTTCACTGCTTCAGAAAGGAAGTAATTTTGTTTTCTGTGAGTTTCAAAAGGAACCTTTCTGAGATTAAGATGAACTGTGCAGTACGTTCCCCCTTCATTAACAGGCAAAACGTCTTTGAATCTTAGAGAAAGTTGTGTGTATGTCAGCCCTAAAAGATGGAATACCCACCTTCATTTTTGAAAGATGGCAGGATATTTATTAGCTTATTGCTAAAGGACATTTTTAGTGAAGATAGAATAGCTATTAAATTTCCACAGGGTGAAGATCCCATTTTTTGGCATTTACAAAATAATTCTCACCCTTAATGAATGAATACTCTAAACATAATTTAATCAAGGTGTTGGTAATTCCAAAACCAAAATAACTTAACCACGTACAAAAACGATTAGTGAGGTGAAAGAAGAGTGTCCACTGCAAGAATTTCCAAATAGTGAGTGAGGACAGAATGTTTTGAGCCAAAGACACTCACTGGTTATAAAATGAGGGCAAAAGATGGTTGGCATGTAAAAGTCAAATACTTGACTTTATTATAATTCTCAAGAGCAGCATGAGTGTGAAGGGTAAAATGAAACCAATGATGTTTACGTGCCTGAAGGTGGAAAGTTTGGCCAGGACAACTTTTGAGTCTCTAGTTTTAAGACGGATGATCAAGACGTAGGCTGACACTGGGGAGATTTGAGACCCTGCCCACCTGTTGAACAGTATTCGGATATCAAGTCACTCATTAATTACCTGTGGTTATTATGGTGACTACAATGAGGACTCATCTGTTAATGCTATTTGATATTAAGTGATTATTAAATTTATGGACTATTGTGCTGTTTTTTTTTTTAAAAAAAACTGTATAAATCATCTCATAGATCAATTTAGTGTGCTCAGTGGTCAGCCAAATTGTGATGGAAATGATTGACAGACTCTGGACTTGAATTTTACTGGTGTTCAGTAAGTTAGACTCTTAATTATCACAGACTGTGTAGATACAGCCTTGCAGAGAGGAAGAGGAATACATTAGACAGTTTTAAGATGTGATACTGGGAGGTCTTAGAATCCTAATGTTCAGTACTAACACACAATATTGAAAGAACAATTATTTCATTTGTCCCAAATCTATATAATGACCCAAACAGAAAATGATTAGAGACGATTTTTAAAGACAGCCTTGTAAAGGCTATCAGGGTGAGGATAATTATGTTTCATTTAAATGCATTTTCTTTATACCTTATGATCATATTAGGTACAATCTCCACCATTCGCATAAATTATACAATTACTCTGCGAATAAAAATTCTGACCTTCTCAATCTGTTACAGCAATTCTCAGCTTCTCTGGCTCTGCTGACACTTAACCTCCATTGTATTGGGTTCAGTTCCCCCATTCAGAAAACATAGTAGTTGAGATTCTCAGCAAAACTGTTGTTCTTGGTGTTTTCTCCTTTGGAGAGAAATCTTAATTGTAGTTCATTTTGAAAGGGGTTATAATTTTAAGCAAAATAGTTCATTGGTAATTGAATTCTCTCTTAAGACCTGCAGCCTGAACATTTCATTCATTCTGCTTAAGGCTGGATTGGTGCATTTTACACATATATCTCTTTCTTCAGAGGTCAGAGGTTAGCAGTTGATTTTGCTAAAAAATTGTTATTCATGTTCTTAGACCATCTGGGATTTGATTTGTTAGAGCATCATCCTTTGGATTGATGACTGTACACATTCTGATGTTTCTTGAGAGTCTTAAAAGTTGTTTTACTGACACTTTTAGTGAATGTGGGAAAGGGAAGCAGGCACTTAACTTGAAGATGGAGAAATGGGACTCTATGAAAATAAGTGCTGGTGGAGAAGTCTCCAGAATTTGAAATTACATTCCAGGTACATTCCGTGCTTTGCTTATGGTTTAAATGTCCATACATCACTAAGTTGGGGGCCCTGATACCTGTATGTCCAGGAAAACACCTGTCCCAGTCGCAGCTCAGGCGTATGTGCAAGCACACATCTGTACACACACAGCCACACGCACGCACACGCATACCTACACACTCTGATCTCCACTCATCTACCTGCCTGTGGTGTCCCTGTGCAATAGAGCAGACAAGTGTCAGGGCAATGGGATAGCACTTTCAGGTGGTGCTAAAGGTTTTTCACCACTTCCTTTTAATTAAGGCAAAAAAATTCATAAAGAGATCATGGTAAAATTTCCCACTTTGTAATTAGAGAAACTGCTCTTCAAATGAAAGAAAATACAAAACCAAACAGCGGAAGTTGAGGATCCCTGGATATTGTCCTCTGGGCTCTGGGTGCTCGCCACAGAGAACGCGGTGAGGGTCACTTGGATTGCTTCCTGCCTGGGTTGACACTCCATCTTCTCTTCAGACAGCTCGAGCACACGGTGACAGACGCCGGGCTGGGATGGACAACATGGATGTGGAAACCGGACAGGGACAGGAATGTGACTATTTCTGAACATTGGTCTATTCCTGCCTGGGCCATTGACTTCTGCATTATTAAATTCAAAAAGTGTGTATTTTCTGTACTGTGGTCTGCTGAGGAGGTGACATTCCTAAGTAGAACACTGGGTTTTTAGTTTATAAACGTTATCACCATGAATTTGCAGAATTTGGGTTTGTGGGCCAAGTATATGTGTCTTGCCCACTCTAAGACTTTGTTTGCTGGTTTATAATTATAGGTGATAACAATATATCTGTGTCGGATATATGTGGCTGAATCACTAGTGCTAAGGCTATTTTGATACTTTTTGAAGAAAGGTGATTTACCCCCACAAATCCCAGCAACACTCCTCAAATTTGGATTCATGGAAGACTTGTCATAAATGAATAAAAATGTAAGTGATATAATATGCTAAAGGGATGCTGTTTTAGTATTGTTTAAATTCCTGCCTCAGTAAGCTTGGGCCCTCTAGCTTTATTTAAACTGTAAAGTTGCAGAACATAGGAAGGCTATGCTTTTGTTTGCCCCACATAGAAATACATAATTTAATGGTGTCTTAGTTAAAGGGGAAGTCCAATAAGTGTTCCTTTTATATCTTTTACAATTCATGGAGAACTTTCACATACACTATCTGATTGGACCGTCACAACAGCCTCTTGAGTTGGCAGGTAAGCTACACATATTTCTTTCCAGGCGTTGGTTGAGTTCCCTGGGAAACAGACTTGGAGCTAGAGATGGTGTAGGAAGATTATTAGGGAGTGCTCTTGGTACAACACCTGAGGGAAGAAGGGAAAGCAGGGATGAACAGAAGAAGTTGGGCTGCAACGTTGCTGCAGAGGCCCAGCCATCCCCGAGGGAGTTCTGAAGCTGGGATGGTCCCTCAGAGCTGAGCTGCAGCGTGCAGGCCGGACACTCACACTTCTCTCATTGACCTGTCTGTGGATGCAGCTGCCCTGGGCGGGAACGTGGCCTTGGGCAAGGGAACTGTCTCATCAGGGGCAAATCCCGAAGAAAGCTTGTGGCTGAGGGCACTTCCAGCCACTGGGGAGTCAGCTGTGTAGTCGTGAAGGAGACCAGGGCGGTAGTCAGAGCACCGACTAGGGCGGTATGGTGAGCTTGTGTGTGGCCAGAGGGAAGGCAACGAGAAGGAGAAAGATGAACAGTAATGCACAAAGAATATTCAGGAATGGGGTCATCAGTTTCTAATAAGCAAGAGCTGACTGACTTTAGTTTATAGATTGACTTGTTAAATGGGCAAAGTGCTCTGAGCCCCTGGAGATGCTCCTTTCTAATGCGCACCAGAAGGCATCCTCCAGACCAGCCTGAGCTCTCCTGCGTGGATCAATTATTAATCAGAAGTGTTGGGTGAAGCTGGGTAATGCTGCCTAATGGCCCAGGCTGGGTAACTGTGCTCCTTTGTAATGCATGCTCAGAACGCAGTTTCGAATGGGATTGATAGGGCCCGCTCCTCCCTTTGTCTGCACACCTCGGTGGTCTAATGCTTGAGGTCCCAGTGAAATGCACCAAACCACTTGTGTGACTTAATGCATCTGTGTAACATTAGCGCTTCCTCTTAATGTGTCACATGGATGATAAAGAAGTGCCTGGAAGGGACGTGGGGGAAGGGGGCTTTTAAAAGCAAACTCTCAGCCCTTGTGGCACTATCACCGCCGCCCTGAGTGTTTTGTGGCCAATTTGCAACTACTCGGCATGGAATTCATACACCTGCATCCTCGTTAAGAGAGGCAACTTGGCATTTGGTCCAGAAATGACAGAGTTATTTAGATTTTCCATCCGAAAACAGATCTCAAGGGAACTAATTGTTTGGGCAGCTTTGCACTTGGATCTGTAAAAACCTCTGGGCTATGTGATTAATGGTGATTTCCATTACTCTGTGCCTCCGAACTGTTAGCAGGAAATTTGCATTTTTCTGAAAAGTCTAGCTTGTTACACCAGAAGCAGATCTGGTCCAGGGTAGATTGGAAACTATTCAGAGAACAAATAAGATTCTCCAAACTTCTGCCATTGTGTAGTATCGAATGACAGTGTGTTGGAAATCTAGATTTTATATTTTAAAAACCTAAGCATTTTAATATTGAAATTTAAAATGAAATGCCAAATGTTTTTGGCTTAGTTAGCAAATCATATAAGCCTATGGATCCCTGCAGTTTATAAACTGACCATTTATGGAGTAAAACTGGATTGGCCGCATTTTCGGCAAGCCAGTCTCAGAGGTGTCAAAGACCTTAGGATATTTAGATATTGCCGGAATCACTGGGGTCATGTGATTACCAGGAGCCTGCAGGCCTTTGAACAAAAGAAGAGAAGAGGGCAAGGAAGCTTCCAGCTCAAAGATTTGGCTGTCTAAGCTCCATGCTAGAAATTCTGTCTACGTGTGCATGTATGTTCCCTTGCAAAGCCTTTGCTTTCTTTTCTTCTTTCTGACTTTTCCTTACATCTTTCTAGCCACCACTAAAAAATAGCTAATTATGACCTAATTTCTGATTCAGACTTTTCTACAAACGTGAATCATTGGGAAAAGCTGACTTGGTACAGAAAACCCATTTCTTTCTGGCATTCTAGAAACATCATAGCTGTTATCTTATTCTTCCTAGAAAAATGAGCAAGTCTCCCAAAATGGATTCCTTTCTTTCTTCAGAGCTGGATAACAAGACCAAAAGGTGTCTACATAAACAAGATCATCGACATGTACCCTGGTGAAAAAAGATGTTGTTTCTATGAAGTAAACTGAATAGACATAAAGAGTTGTAGGGATAGATTTGATTTAGCAAGTAAAAATATTTGGTCCTACCTAAGACTCTACCGATTCTCTCTCAGAAATTTGCAAGGACTTAAGGCTCTGGGTTACCTGCCCTCTTGCTGAATTTTGTTGTGACTAATGACATGCCTGTGTGTGTGTGTGTGTGTGTGTGTGTGTAAAGGGGCTTTAGGAACATAGTCCATGATCATTTTCTGTCATGCAAAGTGTACGGATTACTGTCAAGAGCACACGTCATCCTGGACTTCACCATTACCAAGCCTAATTCTTCTAACTTTATCTCAAACAGCACAGCTACTATTTAGACAGAGGTTTGGTTCACCCACATTTGAAGATGGAACAAGAGAAGGCTATTATAATTGTTTGTCCCAGGCCATAAAAAACTGAAATCCTGAACGCAAGCTACTGAGTGAAATCCTGGATATTGCAGAGGATCTAGATTTGCATCAGCTGGAATTAAGTTACATTTTATTGGGAAATAGCATGCAATAGTATGAGATATGGTCTATGTTGCAGGTTAAAACGAATGCTTAGGACTACATTGGTCAAGGCAGTTTGGTGAGCATGACCTCCAGGCCAGAGCTGTAACAGACAAAAAAATCTAGACAATCTCCATGTTCACTGTGAAATGAACATTCCTTGGGTGCTGGCTACCCAGGAGGGAGGGCTGAGGAAGTGCATCCTTGCCGTAGGAGTGTTCTCTCTGAGTCTTTGCCGTCACAGGGCAGTGGCAGCCCTGGGGCTCCCAGTAACACCGTGGGCAACGTTTCAGTGCGAATATCCTTTACTCAGCCTCACAAAGGTGCTGGCTGTCAGATAGAGCGTGTTTTTTTATGGGGGTGGGGGGTATTTTGTCTTTTACTTTCGTTTTTTTTTAAACTCAGAAAGCAAAAAAATCCGAGCTCAGAAACCATTTACTAAGTTGCTACGTTAGTGTGCTCTGGAGCTTCTATAGCTGGTCTTTTTTGGTGACTTGTTAAGAGACAACTCTTTGTTTGCACTGAGATCTTTTATATTGAAAAAAGCTGTGGCCCTTTCCTGTAAGCCAATGACAACACGATCTGATACTAACCTACCTCGGGCACACGTCATGGCATCATAGAATCTCAGAGTTGACTCGAATCTTTAAAGTCATCTGTTTCTTTCACCTATTTCATATTTGAATCACCTCAACAGTATCCTTGCCAGGTCCCCATTTTTTCTGGCTATGTTACTTGAGGATCTTGACAGTTATTTGTTTGCAAATCTAGTTTTTTAAATTATTATATCAGTGTATCATAAATTTCACTTTATGGATGTGGAAGGGCAGAGCAATGGAACATGTCTAACTGCCCATGGTCATCAAGGTAGATGCTAGAAGAGACAGAAGTCAGGAATCCTGATTCTCCAACTGGGACTGAGTTTACGTGGTCTCATATTAATATGAAGATAAGTGATCTGATGCAACTGAGAAAGACGGTGGAAACAGTAATTAATGTATTTTCTTCTTGTGCCCATGTTAAGTCGCCTATCCTAACACAATGGTTGTTTTTGTATGATGTTAGGAACATGCATTAAAGCCAAATCTAAAATGCATTTGTTTTTACAAACAGAAATGTTTGTGATTTGTAAAAACCCATTTTAAAAATAAATTGGTTGAGGTCTTCCTACTACAAGATTGTACATGTTTGCATATTTTACCAGTGCTGTATTATAATATTAAATATTGAGGTAGTTTTCTGCATATCAGACATTATTTTATCAGTCCAAGCATTTAGATTTGAAGTAAATAAAATCTATTTAGCAAAAATAGAAGGTTGACCCACTTTTTGAGGGTATCGTTATTCTCTGCTTTAAAAATGTTAATGCTTCCCTATTGTATACAGCCAGTCTCCTTAGCATGGTGAATCCAACCCAGCAAAATCCAACCCAGCAAAACTGCCCCTACGGTGGGGATGCACTTCCTTCTCTTCTCTCCCAAGTAGCTGGCACTCAGGAAATTTTCATTTCACAACGTCATCTTCTGCTACTTCACTTCATGCACCCTGCATTTATTTCGATCTCACAGAACTACTCGCCATTTCTAGAAATTATATTAACATTGTATTTATTGTTGGGTCATCATACCTCTGCATACATTGTCCTTTGCTTGACCTTTCGTTTTTACTGGACAACTCTTCAATTTATAAAGGCCCAGCTCAGGCATCACCACCACCGTATCCTATAACACTTTGAAAATTGTATTTCAACAAATTCCCATTTGTATCTGTCACTCGCATTGCCCTGAGTTCCTCTGGGGCAGGACTCATGTTGGCACACAGTAGGTGTTCAGTACGTCCTGAATGAACGAAGAAAGAATAATATTTTGCTGTATTGGATGCTATGGGGAGGCCTCAAGAAAATTTTGCAAGCAGGTAAAATTTTTAAGTGCTCGTAATACATTATTTATACAACAATTTTCTTCAAGGAGCTTAATGTTCTGAAGTCTTTAGCTTTATTTTATCCTTCCAGATTTACCATTTGACTTTTGAAAATAAGGTAAATAGCTCTCCATCTGTTATTCCTGTGGGCAGGAAACAGATTTCTCTCCTTCACACGACTCGTAGAGGTCTTCCTAATGAAGTTTATGCCTTGATACATTAAATTAAAATTTGCGTAATAGGATTGATAACTAACCACACTCCTTTCAGCATTCCTGGGAGGAGGAGACCTTTCTGGAAGACAGGGACAACATTCTGAAAAAGATAATCAAGCCCAGAAAAGGAAGAGAACCTTCAAAAAATGACAGTAAATTAATGGTAGACCTAATCCTAGAAACCAGAAGGTCAGCAGGTTGAAATATTCTCTGTCTCTGACTTAGAAGTCAGACCATTACTATTCAGGGTGCAGTGGAGACTGCTTTTTGTCTTTCTGTTCTTGCTGAAGTCCAGGAGTTGTATGTGGTTTTCCATTTAGGTCCTCTGATTTTTATGACTCATGAAAACAGATTAACTCTTTTAATGCTTCCAGGATTAAACGAGCATGCACGCTACCTCCGCCCTGCCCCCTCAAAAGCACCATATCATCATATAACAGAAACATTGAAGTTTTTTCAAATAAATTGTTTTCTCTAAATAAAGGATTTCAGACAAAAGCTGTGTCATACGTTTTTCTTGTTGACGATCAGGTGGCTTCTGCCTGGTGAATGGGGTCCCTTCACTGGGTGGAATCCTGTCCTGCTCTTCTTTGCTGAGATTGTCTCCACCATCCCAATCTTTTGCTTCTTCCTTGTCCTTTGTGTGTTTGCAACACCTCCCAAATTTAGCATCCTCCTGCCTTTAATGAACGTGCTGTTAGTGTTTTCCCTCCTACCTCATCATTAATAAAGATGTTAAGGGAAACTGGGCCCATCACCAATCCATGGAACACCCCACTAACACCTCCCACCCGCTTGCAACATAACCATTTATCATTACCCTTTGTTTACACTCCTTTCAGCTGTTTCTAATCCGTGTGGCAGTGCCAACTTGCAGTTGTTTTTCTAGGGAGACAGAGAACCTGCACTCTTTTCACCTACATTGTAATCCTTGAGAGAGCTTTTGTTCAGTGGAAGAGTAATTCGGTGAGAAATAAGGAATTTGGTAGAGAAAGAATATAAATGCTTGAGGTCTGATTTATTTTTTTGTGATTACTTCCAGAAAAGAAATAGACAGTACCCAGAGAGTTGATATAGAAGCCAGATGCCAAGAAAGTGGCAAGTGTAGCCTGTTAATCTGTCAAAGAGATGCCAGCAGCTTTGATCAAGCCCAGAATGGATGTCGAGACGCTCACAGAAGCATGCACACTCATTCGTTTTCTTGTGGCTTAAAAATAGGCTCATGTCACCCTGACTCCCAAATGTTGGATGAGAAACAAATTCTCTCTGTCCTTTCTTGGGCCCACATTATGTTTGACTGATATTCTAAACTTTAGCAATGGAAAAAGAAATAAGGTGCATTCCCTATGCACAAGGGGCTTTGTGTAGTGACAGACAGACACAACCCCTGACGGTACGGCGGGTCAAGCGCACTTGGAAGAGATTGGGCAAAGAGTAAGGGGGACGGAGAGAGGAAGCAGTTAATTCTGAAAGGAGGATCTAGAGAGCTTCTGAGAGGGGGAAACATTTAAACTGGGCCTTAAAGCATCCTTACTCTTTCTGGGCTTAAAACAACAGAAATTTATTTTCTTGCAATTCTGGAGGCTAGAAGTCCGAGATCAAGAAGTTGGCAAAGCCATGCTCTCTGAAGATAGAGCATTCTTCCTTGCCTCTTCTAGCTTCTCGTGGTTGCTGGTGGTCCTTGGCATTCCTTGGTTCCTTGGCTTGTAGCAGCATCACTGCAATCTCTGTTTCCCTCTTCCGATGGCTATTTTTCCTCTGTGTGTCTGTGTCCAAATTTCCTGTGCCTTAGAAGAATGTCAGTTGTTGGGTCAGGGCCCACCTTAGCTCAGTAAGCAGCATTACATTTTACTGTTACAGATTGCCCTTCTTCCTGCCTGTGGTCATTGATCATTTTTAGAGTGTCTGTCCATTTTCTGTCTCTCTTAAGTTGCAGTCACCCAGGCTGCGTATTGTAGTTCAGACATGAGTATGCCATGAAAGGCAGAGAAGTGTTTTCTTTGTTCCTTCTTTATAATGCCTGTTTGGTGGAAGCAAATCTTCAGAATAATTTCAGCCAAGTATCTTTTCTCTATTCCCTGAACTCCCAACTGCCTATATTTACCTCTTTTAGGGTACTCAACAATTCTTTGTTGATATCTTTCTTCCCTGCCACATCGCAAGGCTCTTATTGAAGAATCCACGTTGTACATGCATGTGTGACCCTCCCACAGAGCTGACACCATGCCTTGCCTGGTGCTGGTGCTTAACACTCCATGAAGGAACAGGCGGATGAGCAATGAAGGAGGGAACCAGTGAATGGATGAGCGGAGGTCCTAGTATTCTATGAACTGAAAATACCGAGGAAACTATTTCTCTCTCCCTGCCACTTTTCTACTGCGAAATTGCAGCAGATCAATTCAATCAAAAGGTAGGGTTTGAAGACATCCATTAGTTTCACTTAAAATCACAGAATGTGTTCTCTCCTTCTCACCTTGAGTTTACTCTCCTCCTCTCACCCCTGCACGGCTCATGTTGTCGTCCTCGGCACTCCTGCACCTCTGAGAGGGGACTGCGGGGTTAGAATGAGACTTTACTATTCTTCTTCCTCTAGACTCACACAGTGCTTAAACTACTCGCCTAAAACTCGGAAGGAAAGGAAAATTTTAAGTGTACGTGTCACTTTTAAACCTTTCTTTATATCAGTGTGTCTTCTAATCCTCTCCATTCCTTCCTTAGTCATTGGTACATCTCAGCGTGTTCACGTCACCTACATCATAAGCGATGCATACGTTGCCCAGACCCCACGCCGGCGTTCTACACTGGGCATGATGGTTGGCGAGGGTGTCAACGTGATTACCATTCTAGTTTTTCTTCTTGTTTGGGAATGAAAATACCAGGGAAAAGGTAGAAAATTGTTTGCATAAATATGGTATTGGTGGAGTGAGCAGATTCAGTAGAACAAATTGGGGTTGGACTCTGCGCAACTGGGTTCTAGTGCTGGCTTTGCCACTAACGGGCAGTGTGATCCTGGGCAGGCCCCTTCCCCTCTCCCGGGCGCGGTTTCCCTTTCATTCCCAGTGCTCCCTGATATCTAGGTGTTCTTCCAGCTCTGCGGATGCCCTGCAGGGGAAGACAAAGTAGAGCAAGAGAATTCCTGTGAAGTCGCCGCTTGCATTTCTCTGTACAGTCTTGCAGTTCCAAAGCGTGGCTGGCTCTGGCTTTTATCACCCAGGGCCAGCTCTTCACTTTGTGATTATTCAGAACCTTCGCTTCTCATATCCCCCAGCCTTCATGATTGGGTGCGAGGGAGGAAAGTGGGGAGATTGAGTCAAATGTTACTTCTGGGGACTTCTTATAATGTTTGAAGGCGGAAGAGCGAAATTGGTTTCTTAACCAAACCTTTTTAATTCTTTGTGAATTTAATTTTAAGGTTTTATACTCATTTTTCCATTCGTCTGAAGAAGTAGAAATCGTTTCTTTTTATTGTAATGATGGGGACATTTAGTGGTGCTTAACAGAATAACTTTTGCTGGCACTTACAAAGACATAGTGATGATGCAGTAGCAAGCTGACTAAGCTGACCCTACTAAGCCACATTTATTCATGTATTAATTATTCATGCTTGGACTTCTTTCAAAGATAATACAGAGGAGTATACAATAACAACTACATTTTCAATAGGACTGCAAAACCAAAGATAAAAGTCTTGTAATGATGGGAGCAGAGATAGTTGTACAAGAAAGCCAGAGTAAAAGGTGTTTATTTCAGTTGGGCAAATACTTTATGTTTGAGATTCCTGGCAGCCAAGGAGAGAAAGAAAATGTAATGAGTCACATGGCTCTCACCATCTGGTAAAATAAGTATGCTATGCCTTCAGGTGAGACAGTCTAATATTTTCTCTTATATCAAACTCTAAGAGCAATTTAATATCTGATTTTTATGTCAACAGGAATTATTTTCATACTTCAATAGTGCCTTTACAACAGATGTAGAATTTTTATTTGATAAAACTATATTTTATATTGACCTTCACATAAAGCTGAAGGCAGGCTAAATTGTAATTATAAAAGCACTTCTACTTGGGTAAAAGAAAGCATTCCAAGTATATAGGTGTTTGCTTTTGTTTTGTGATTTTGACAATTTAACTGGATACAATGATAGAGCTTATAACTGTGATCGAGTTCCTTATATTATCTATCTCAAAGATTAATGGTCACCTACAGGCTTTTGATTGGATTTGGATAGCTCACTATCTGAGTGCCAAAGATACAGAAGTCCAGCTGTTTGTAGAAAAGGTGACTATATGCTTAAGCTACAGGGCAGATTGGTGGCAAAGTAAACATCCTGTTGTACAATTAAAAACTTCCTCTTGTGTTCTCACTCTATGGAAATCCATTCTATATATATGAGAGGGAAGTGGGCCGCTGAATATTTCAGACAGGGTTAGGTTTCGACATTAAAAGTAAGGACGGCAATAAAGGTAGATAACCCTGTACATCTGCAGTCCCCACCCCGCAGGCTGCTAACTGGTACCGGTCTGAGGCCTGTTAGGAACTGGGCTCCCTCCTACCACTTCTGTGGGAAAATTGTCTCCCATGAAACTCAGGAACTGGGAGCCGCAGGGCAGGAGGTGAGTAGTGATGAGTGAGCGGAGCTTCGCCTGTACTCACAGCTGCTCCCAATCCTTGGTGTCACCGCCTGAGTTCTGCCTCCTCCACGCTGCCCCCCATCCGTGGAACAATTGTCTTCCACGAAACCGGTCCCTGGTGCCAAAAAGGTTGGAGACCGCTGCTCTACATGGCATAGCTTTCTCCTTTGGGGATAGAGCCTTGAATAGAGAAGTTAATTCTTAAAGCCCACGGAGATAACTGTGATGCAGTATTTCCCAAACTCACTGAATCATGAAACTCTTTTTTGCTTGCAGTGTATCGATAGATCTTCAATAGGGACTTCTGAAATATAATCCATGCTGAAAAATGTGATATCACAGATGACTAAATTGTTATAAGAAATGATCAAAACTTGATTCATATGTTTAATATACAATAAACATTGACTAATATCACAAAGATATGCTGAAATAAGGCATGATGCACAACATGGACCAGCAGTCTTCAAAGAGAGGATGTGCTATTTGATGCTAGTTTGCAATGGTTAGGACCAAGGTTTCAGTTTCTAAAGCCTTTGCTTCTCCAGAATGCTTTTGGTAGGTAAGGCACGAACACAAAGCACCGAGCCAAATGTGGATCATAGTATCAGCTTATGACACAGGCCCTGCCGATGTATTCTAGAGCGTGACTTAGCTTTAAAACCCAGTGGAACATCCTCCCCTTCCTCATCTCTCTGAGCTGACCCTACCCACCCAGGCACAGGCTGAGAAGAAGAGCAGTGAGCGATCACTCGTTTCCGCCACACACACCCCACCCCGCCTCGCGCTGGAGCCTGACACTGCCAACTTGAAACAGTCGATTGTTACGTTTTCAGGGATTTTGCAAGTTTATTGTAAAACATAGCTGTTATAAAAATATTAAATTTTGTAGACTTGAAATAAAGGAAATTATATTAAGAACAAGACAATATTTACAACTCATCACTTTTCAGTTGTTTATTACACCTTGTTATTATCTACACTCTTGAAGTTATTTACGTCTCCTGTGTTCACGTGGTGGAAAAGCTCCGTGATCAGTGATGTCAAGTTGGTAGCTTGAAACTGGCCATGGGGGGAGCGTTTACACCAGGGGCACTGGCCGACACTACAGATCCTGCCTTATTTCTTAAAGAGTCAGTTGTTAAATATTTTATCAGCACTACTGCGCCCATACCCAGCCATGATACGATTATTGTCTTTATTTTGTTAAGGTGAAACTGAGGCAAAGAAAACTTAAGTAACTGGTCAAAGGTCACTTAGCCGGTTAGCCAGGCTGACTGGCCCGGATCTTCCACTCCGATTCTTTATGTCTCTTTATGGGATGAGAGCAACGTTTCTACTCGCGGGGCATCTGCTTCATTGCAGTACAAATAGGATATCAGGCAGTGGCAGGCGATGGTATCTGGCCAATGGAGGCACCGAAATGATTAAGTTATTCGAAACCATTGAGGACTCCAGTGCGCTAGACCCTGAGCTTGGAACTCCTTGCTCCTAAGGACATCGTAGACCAGAAGAAGACACAGACACGTCATCGCGGCTTTCATTATTGTATGATAAGTCCTGCGGTGGACTAAACGCAGGGTCTTCTGACGGTACATAATGGGAGGTCCCTAGCCAAGACTCAAGATACAGGAAGTCTTCCTGGAAGAAGTGACTTCTAAACTGAGATCTGACGGATAAGTAAGGCTTATCCAGGCACAGAGCAAAGAAGGGCGGTGGGGAGATGGAGCCCCTGACGGTTCAGGCGCCGCGGGAGGGGCCGTGCGCAGGGAGCGCAGAGACCAGCAAGTGGACAGGGAGCAGGCTACGGCGGACGGACCGCGGCAAGCTTTGCCAGCCTCACCTCAGACGTCAGACTTCACGCCAAAAGCAGTGGGGAAGGATTTTCAACAGGGGAGTGGTAGCGTCAGCTTCACATTTTATAATCATCCAACTGATCTTTGGGAAACAGAGCGGAGGGGGCCGAGGCTGACAGTAGAGACGCCACCCAGGGTGCTGGAACGTGGACGTCCAGGGGAGGTGGCAGTGCGTAAGATCAAGACTCCGTTTCCTCTGTGGATTTTTTCATCTGGGAGGTTAATAGTGACATTGTTGAGAGTGGCATCAGGAGAGAGGTTGGGAGGCCTGATCGCAGGGAGCTGAAAAGTGAGCTGGAGGCGAGGAAGTGTTGACAGTGTTCAGAAGAGTCTCGGTGGGAGAGACGGATGGAGAAAGAGTGAAAGTCACGTGAGGCTGGAGGGAGGCGTCCACTCTTGCCAGCCCCCGGAAGTGCCTTTGTTCTTTCACTGCTCACTTATGCGTCCCTGTGTCCCCCTGCTGACTGCTGGACGTCCGGATCCCAGGCTGAGACACGCAGTTCCTTGTGGCAGCTGCCCGTGGTGTCCCCCACACCAGACCCGGTCCCAGTGTCCTCTCCTCCCTCTGCCCTCCTTGGACAAAGTGCTGATGTCCGCAGCTCTCAATTCTATTCACGGCAGATACCTCCCAATCTTTGTGGAATGGTTGATCGACTGATTGGTTAAATCGCAATTCCATGAGAATGACTTTTATACTTAAAGTTCCTAGAGGGTACTTTTGAACTAAAAAAGGCGTGTGTTAACTCAAATGAATCTAATCTGAGGGCGTGAGGAGGAAGGCTATTTGGAGGCTGGAAGCATTTACGATTCCTTTTTATTCGCTCTTGCCCACTCAGCCTGGTCCCTCCAGTATTCCCAGAGCTGGATGTGGAGGCGGCAGGGAACATTTCTATCCACCTCTCCTCTCAGGTCCCTGTTCCAAAGTGGAAGAATCCAGAGTGTAACTCATCATCTCGCCCTTAAAGCGGCTCCTTTTCCATTTCTAAAGCGGTGTACTATTCCCCGCACTCCTAACTTCCCGCGGTCCTCAGCGACTCTCTCCATTGCGGCATCTTTGGCTGCGGCTCTGAGATCTTGCCACACTCAGCTTCGCACACTGCGGCCCTGGACACTGCTTGGCGCCAGGCCCTGCGGTTGCACACAGCACCCAGGGTGCCCCTCCTTTCCTGGACAATTCTTACTCGTCCTTCAAGACCCTGCTCACATGTCACTTCCTCGATGGAACCTTTTTGACTCACATAGGCAGACCGAGTTGCCTCACATATTTCTGCAGTAGCCCTTGCATGTTTTTGGGTAATGTGTCTGTTTACAAGCCCATCTCTTCTAAACCACGAGCTATAACAGCTACAGAATGAATAAATGAATACATGGCTGAGGAGGACCCACTTCCTGGTGGGTCCCTGGGAAACATCTCTGTGTTTTAGGGAGACATTCTCCATGGCCTCCTCCAGACTGGTGCGGGGCGATTACTTCCTCAGTTGAACCCCAACTGTCTGGTGCATATCCCGTGATATCCCTGGACTGCCGTATATGTTTGGATACCTCTCAGGAGGGCTCACGTGACTGCTATTTCAACATGAAACTGCTTTTGTTACACTCCCCTATAATTAGACTCCCTGTATAACGGCACTTGCTAAATCAGGAGCAGTTAGAGCAGGTGTGGGGGCGGGAAATAAGACTGATAGATTATATTCAGCTCCGACTTCCCATCACTGTGTGATCTGCTGCAGACATGGCATATGGTGGAATATTCTAAAGAGACTCATAGAAAGGATGGACAGGAGGCTCTGGGACTAGGGAAAAACACAATCAAACGCGACATACAGTGGTCAGATGTGAACACGAGAAGACATTCATTCATTCATTCCAGCAATATTCACTTACGCCGTGGCCATTCTGAATGTTGGGAAAACTGCAGAGAACAATACAGGCAAAAAGTCTCACCCTCAGGGAGCTTATGGTCTTGTGGGAGGAGGCAGACAATTAACAGTAAATAAGTAACATACGTAGAATTTTAGACAGTGAACAATAAGGCAGAGAAGGACAAAAAGGAATACCAGGGAATTCTAATTTTAAATAGAGAAGCTAGAAAAAGCAGCACTGAGATGGTGATATTCAGATGAAGACTAGCAATGTTGAGGCAGTGGGCCATGCAGTCACCTGGAGGGCATGCAGTCCAGACAGAGGGAACAGCAGGTGCAAAGGGCCTGAGGTGGATGCGAGCCTAGCTTGTTCCAACAACAGCAAAGAGGCCAGTCTAATAGGAGAAGGCCCAGCTAAGTTGGATCTATAGGTCATTTCAAGCACTTTGCTTTTAATTTGAGTAAGTCAGGAAACTGCTGGAAGGTTGTAAGCTAAGGGGTAACGCCTGACTTTATTATACAAAGACAAGATGGACCTACTCTGTCTGGTTGTTATTGAAATAATTGGATGTCCTAGGTGAAGACAAGACTGAGCAAGACATCGTGCCTCAGATGCTGTTACTTTTCCTTCTAGTCTACTCGTGTACTACCTCCCCTTTTTCACTCATCCAACAAATCTTCACTGAGAGCTTTTTTGGTGCCACCACTGAGGATACAGTGATGACCAAGGTGGATGTGGAGTCCTTACTTTTCAGAACTTGCAGTTTGATGGGAAAGATTGATGGGAAACAAATACTGTTAGTATAAGGCCATTGTGTGACCAGTAGGAGAATAGGATGGAGCACATAACAGGTGTGCCTAACCTTGTCTGGGAGCAGAAAGGCATCTCTCCAGGGGCAGGGGCAGCCAAGCTGGAATCTTGAACTACTGGCCTCAAGCGATCCTCCTGCCTCAGCCTCCCAAAGTGCTGGGATTACAGGTGGGAGCCATCCTGCCCGACCCTAAGCTGGAATCTGATGAGTGGGTTGAGACAGCCAGGAGAGGCAATGCAGGAGGGTGTCTCAGGCTGCAGAAGCTGCGGGTGCGAAGGTTTTGCAGCCAGGGGGAGCACCTCACTGTCTTCTCCCGAGCTGCGTGGAGAGCAGCCAGCACTGCCAGGGTGCAGAGAGCAAGGGGCATGGTGGGTGGGCACAGGGCATGTGTTGAAGCTGGAGAGGAAGGTGGGGTCACGCCACGAAGGGATCTGCAGGGATTTATTCTAAGGGCGACGGGAAGCCACTGGACAAAGACATGTTAAGGTTTACATTTTGAACAGGTTGTTCATTCTAGCTGCAGTGTAGTGGACAGATGGATTGTCAGGCGGAGACTGGTAAGGACATTGTTGTGACTGGCCAGGCAAGAAGTGACGGAGGCTTTGGCTAGCCACATGGCAGGGGTGTGATGAGAAATGGGTGGGTCCCGGACAAGTCAGGAGGCAACTGAATGAACGTGGTGGGGGCGGGGAGGGGAAATATCAAGGATAACTCCGTGCTGCTGGCGTGGGCGGCTGCAAGGGAGCAGTGCTGGGTTCGGACACGCAGAATGCAGGAGGCGGCACAGGGCTGGTGAGTAGAAGCCGAGCTGAGTGCTGGCGGCCGTGCGGCGCTCAGGAGCGATGTGGAACAAGCAGTTGTGGGTGGGGCTGTGAAGCGAGAGTGGTGCGCACTGCACGTGCACATTTAGAGGACGTGCGAAGACGCCTTGGCCTGGATGTGATCGCTAGGGAAAGAGGCGAGCGAAGGGGGCTCAGGCTGGGCGCCAAGGGATGCCATACGCAGTCGCCAGCGTGAGTTGGGGCTCGGAGCAGTCCATGGCCAGCGGAAGTGCGGTGTCTCTGAAATCTAGGTGGAGAGCGGTGGCTTTGATTCCGGGCTGTTGCTCCCAGTTCTGGGTCAACAGTGATGCAGTAGGGGTTGCTGCATCAACCAGGTTTGATCCTCAGGCTCTCCCCTCTTCAGGGTCAGGAGGAAAGTATTTGCCGCCTCGTTACTGAGGGAAGAGGGAGGAAGACAAGCTGCCTTGTGTGCTCCCTTGCCTCTTGCCTCAGTGTCAGCTGGCTTTCCTCCTGTCTTTCCAGGTGAATGCAGCTTAGGGAAGGGTTCCGACCCACTTACGACACTACATGAAGTGGAGAATTATTTTTCCTTTAAATGGATGAAGTGACATTCAGATGCAACAAGTATTTCTTTCTTGGGTCTAATGTTCTTCCAGGGCAATCTGCACTGGATTACCATTTTACAGATGTGAAAACTGAAGCTTGGAGATGGCCTTCTCAAGGACAAACAGTGAGCAAGTGTCAGCCAGGACTTGAACGTGAACCTCTAGCGTGGTGTTTTGGGGTTCTCCTTTGCCCACGCACCCAAACAGAGCAGACCTGCAGATACACCCACCTGCACATTCTGGGGCACCTCCCTGTCGAGCCACCATGGTGTATTTTCCCCAGATGATATCAATGGGAGAGATTGGAAGAAGCACTTAAAAACTTTTCCAAAGATAGTTTTGAAAAGACTGTCAGATGCTGTTTGTCCCCACTGGCCTTGCATGCCCCAGTTCCCTACTGAGAGGCTTTGCAGAACTATAAAGGCAAACCGGATGTTGACATTGACTTGCTGAAGTCAACTGAAGGGCCTAAACAGAGCCAATGCGTCAACATTTAGCAAATATCACACTTTATTCTCAAAACCCAAAGAGGCAAACCCATCGCAACTGACCCTGTACCTTTATTGCTTCCGTTACCGGATGAGTCACACGCAGGCTTGGCTAAGGGGAAGCATAACTTCCAAATGGAGAGTTTCTGTTCAGTGAAAGACTAGTTAACATGAACTAGTTAACAGACCACTGCCAGACACAGGGATGCTATTTTCAACATCCAAAATCATGGAGGGAATTGATTCATATAAAGTTAAGAAGGCAGGAGAAAGAAGTGGAAAGGATACAACAGGTTAATGACTAGTAAGTGTTCAGAGAAATATACTGCCTAATTAATTAAAGAAATGCCACTTTTTTAAAAAAAATGAGATGTTGCTTTGCATGCCTATCATATTAGCAAAACTTTAAAACTGGATAATATTTAGGGTTTGTGAGGATGTGGGGGAAACAGGACCCCTCTTGCTTAATTGGTGGAAGTGAGCACTGGTGCAGGCCGCTTGAGCAGCAGTTTGTTTAAGCACACACCCTGTGACCCTGTGGTCCCACTCTCCGGACTGGCCTCAGAACAGCCTTGCACAGGTGTGTCTGGAGACGTGTGAGGATGACGTGTGGGAGGTGGCAGCTGGACGCAGCATGGGCATCGCTGCTGGGTGGACACGTCGCGTGTGGCGTGTGCACGTTTGAATACGGCACATCAAGCAATGGATGGGTCTTAAAAACAGTGGGCTGAGTTAAGCGTGAGCTCTATAACACACACTTATTAATGCAAAGTAAAAAGGCACACACAACGGTCAGCACGCTCTACCATGGATGCCTTTTCATCCAAGAACTCACGTCCATCACGTTAGAACGGGTGCTATCAGGAAACTAAGAAGAGGGAAATGGTGGTCAGGTGACGGATGAAGGGGAAACAAAAATAACAGCACAAAAGAAATGCCTCGCAATGACTCTTGGCCGAAGTGTGCCATGAGCGGAGGGGTGTGTTCTACTCTACTCTCAGGACCTGAGATCTGCAAGCAGAGAAAAGGAAAAGGCAGCCACGAGAGTTGGCATCAGAAGGTTTCCAGGTTCCGTTTGAGCCTGGTCTCGAACCCTTAGGCACATGACTTCACTGTCAGGCCTCAGCTTTCTTGTTCATAAAATGGAAATATTAGCCCAATATGTGGCCCTTTGGGTCTGGCTTCCTGCACTTAGCACAGTGTCTTCACGGTTCACACGTGGAGCGCGTGTCAGGGCGGCATCGCGCTGTGTTACCTGCCCATCAGCGGGCGACTGCACGTGTGGGCCATCTCCCCCTTGGTTGTTGCGCATGAGAACGCTATGAGCATTTGTGTCACCATAGGTTTTTACTTCTCTCGAGTGTGTACCCAGGAGTGGAATTGCTGGGTCATATGATAACTCTATGCTTAACTTTTTGGGGTTTGGGGAACTGCCAAACTGATTCCCACAGTGGCTGCATCGTTGGTGATACACGATGGTTTGAATTTCTGCACACCCTCAGCAATGCTTATTTTCCTTTTTTTAATTAAAAGAATTTTTTCAGTCATCCTGGAGGGCCATGCCCTTCTTTCTTACTAATATCCTGTGTGCCTCAATGGAAAAGACATTAGAGTTTTTTGCATTTGACTGAGAGCGCGTTATTTAAACTTGGTGAGCCGCTTTTGCTCACGAGAGAGCTATCTCCTACCCCATAGGTCGTCGTGGGGTGGAACGAGTCGTGAGACAGAAAGCGCTGAGCACGTCGCAGGCCCGCTGTCAGTATGCAGTGGTCGTGAGTCGGGATGCCCTTTCCCTGTGCATCCAGGGTCCCGTGCAGAGAGAAGCTGAGCGTTGTTCAGCTCGAGCTCCCGTTTGGTGGCGGGAACAGCTGCCTGTGGCTGTGACCCGAGGGGGTTGGGGAGCGGAGTGGCTGGAAAAAGCCAAGAAGGCCCGGAAGCTCAGCGGTCTCTCCAGCCCCTTGTCTTCCCATCACTGGCAGGGGGTTAATGGGCTCTGTCTGTGTCTGGGGAGTGTTTGGGGGGCCAGGGAGGTCACACTCACAGAGTGGCCCGCCTTGCAGCCCAGCAGTGTAGATGTGAAACCCCCCAAAACACGGGGCTGGGCCTGCAACAGGAATCATGGTGACATGAGCATATTCGCAGAGCTGGAAATCAGGGAGCCAGGATTCAGCTCCCCCGCCCCCCATCCAGAGCTTCATCGGCGTGGGGACGCTTTGCAAGCTGAGAGGAGGCTTTGCTGTCGATTGGTTCTTTTTAGTACCTCTCTGCCATGCTGAGTGGCTCAGCTCTGAGTTTTTCATCCTCACTTCGTTGTCAGAGCTTCTCCCTTCCTTCCTCTCCCGCCAGGCCCTGGGGAAAAGCGCCTCACCGTGCTTAATGCGAAGGCGGCAGAAAGGAAGGTGGCAACGTGGCCCCTCTGCAGCCCGGTTGTCGTTCCTCTGGACTGCAGAGTCGCCTTTTTTACAGGAATCGATAACACGGCCTCCAAACCAGAGGAGCAGCCTGGGAAACGATGCTTCTTTCCCCCAGGACCCTGGGTGTCCCTGATCTCTGAGCAATCAGAGTGACAGGGCACATTAATTCCACTTGATGTGTGTCTCCCGACAGCCTGCTGATTCAGATTCCTGATAAAAATCGCCCAGTGTGCCTGCTATGGGACTTTCAAAGTAGATCAGCCCAGGTTTCCTACTTCCTGCGAGGCCTGCATGCGGGTGGGAAGCTTTGTAAATCTGCCCCGGTTGCTGCTTAGGGGGCCCTTTTCAGCTGGGCCCTGGGACGACTGTCTTGTTTCAGAACTCGTCAGGCCAGAGAAGCCTCTTCGAGTGCCTCTTGGCACTAGTTACAAGTACAGTCTAGCAATTTCGGCACTTCTTCTTCTGGGTTTGGATTGATTAAACCAAGTGAGGGTGGAGAACTTGGGGAAAATGCGAGTTAGAAGGGTGAGGTGGAAAGAGTAGTGGGGTCCAGAGGTGGGACGTGTTGATGGTGACCGTGGGTGGCCAGGGTGCTGCTCTGTAAAGTGTTTCCTCACCTGAGAAGAGGGGCATTAGACTAGAACTCTCGGAGTCTCTGCATCAGTGCTCGCTGCCTTGAGTAGCCACAAGGCTAAAAGGATGGATAATAAAAAGTGGCATAAAGCTCTAGAAGGGTTTCAGATGGAAGGATAGGAGAGGGAGTTTCTCACCCTTCCTTCCTTCCTTCGTTCCCTCTCTCCCTCCCTTCCTTCCTCCTTCCCTTCCTCTGCAAAAGATATGATTGAATGATTAGTCAGGACCAGTAGATACAACTTATGGTGGTCTCCAAGATCTCAGGGTCTGTGATATTTCAGAGGAGGACACAGATATACAGGCCTGGGAGATATACTCAGAGATTCCAGCTGCAGACAAGGGA
>NW_012136525.1:4413255-4432519 GCF_000956105.1 Propithecus coquereli | reverse complement strand
CCCGCCTCGGCCTCCCAGAGAGCTAGGATTACAGGCGTGAGCCACCGCGCCCGGCCGGTATAGCACTTTTTTAAGAAATAAAATCATGAAAACTTAATCAAATGTGTTACCTTTTTTCATCTTCAGAGAACTGAATTATGGCATTTCATTTATTGAAATATAAGGTTACTCGTTCCATTTTAAAATTTAAGTCCACCAGTATTTTTAGGCATACATTGTACTTACACATTGGCATTTCTACTCTGTTTTCAGAGTAAAAAGTCAAATGGTATTTTGGTTAGAGCGAGAGAAAGGGAGAGGGAGAGAGGTGGAGAGAGAGAAATATGTTGGCTCCATGTAGGCAACCAGCCCGAAACAATCACCTCAAACATTGTTGGGGATACTGACTTCGCAGTGGGGCTGGAGCTCTGGGTCTCAGCTTGCACGTGTAAGAACGCGCACATGGATTTAAAACGCATCCTAGGTGGGTCTGGTCCTTAGCCCTCCTCTTAAACTCTGGTTACAGAAGCATCCCTCAGCTGCAGAGCATCTCGTTAGAAAGTGCTCATCCTCCATGGGAAGGGGATAACCCCAGATGTTTTTCTAGAGTGGTGGGATTATGGATGTTTTTCTCTCTTTTCTAAACTTTATGTACTGTTGATATTACTGTAAAATGAAATTACCATATTAAAGAAAAACAAAAACTTAAGTTTTCCCAAAGCTCATTAAGGCTGTACAGGCTTCGCGTTACCACGTGATAGTTTACCAGACACTGTCTGGTGATTAAATTGTAAATGAGGCAAAAACGTGCGTAATCCTTTAGAATGTATGGAAAGAAGCATGGTAGACAGAGGACCCTGGAATGAGAGGGGGCAGAAGAAGGAAGAAAATTCATGTGTTTGAGATGGGGTTCTTGCAACCACTGAAAATGGAGACCTGGTTGGACACTGGAGTACTTCTATGCCTCCATTTACCTAAGTTCGACTCAGCCAGTTCATGCCAGCATGCAGGACCAAAAAGAAGACTTGAGAACATCGGTCTTGATGTTTAGGAGATGACATTTTTGGATTAAAGCATTGGATTTGGTTGTCTCGGTACATTTCATGAACCATAGAGCTCTCGCCCGTCCTGTAGCCTTTGTGCTCTCACCACAGCTGATTCAGTTATTCTGAACATTGTTGTGATGCTCTAAATAGCGAAATGGCGGCCGCACCTCTGTTCTGTGCTGTAGAGAAAAGACTTCTGCAACGTTTTACTTTGCATCCTGCCTTGTGAGACAGCTAAACTCGGAGCAGGTCTGTCCTGCAACGTGGCCTCCGGACTCTGTGGTTCACCACGTGGCTTATGAGTTCTCAGCACAGCAATGGGCAGGCTGTTTTCCCTAAACTCCTTCAAAATGCAGTTTCCAATTTGGGCTGTTACGCGCTTTGATTTTTTTCAGCTGGCCTAAGCATCCAGCTTAAAAAATGTCCCCCTCCAAAAATTCCGATTGGATAAACATCCTTCCACTGAGGAGCATCTCTCCTTAAAAGGTGCTCATCCCCCATGGGAAGGGGTAACCCCAGATGTTTTGTCAGGGTGATGGGGTTAGGCACGTTTGTCTCTCTTTTCTAAACCTTATGTACTATTGGTATTACCTTATATGAAATTACTATATGAAAAAAACCACCAAAACTTAAGTTTCCCCAAAGCTCGTTAAGGCTGCACGGGCCCCTCAGCACCAAATGATAGTTTACAAAACACTGTTTGGTGGTTAAATCGTAAATGAGGCAAAACATAGATTAATTTTTCCCACTAGAGAAGTGACTGCAAATTTTATATTTTGTTGAAAATGATGTATTTGTGAAGACTATCTTATATATATTAAAAAAGCTTCATCAAAGCAGTGCCGGACATCTGGGGTCGGGTGGAGTTCACACAAAACTGGAGTCTGCACTTGGACTAGCCACTTGTTTAGACGTGGCAATTACTGTCCCTGGAGATAATACCAATGTGATAATTTACAGTGCATGGACATGTGTGTCAAACAATAGCTCCTCACTGAAGCAGCATAGTCTTTAGGTTAAGAAAGAAATTGTGAGACATCTAGATCGTTGATTCGCTGTCTTCCTGAAGAGGTAATCACTTTGTTCCTGATAACCTCAGACTGCAAACCGGTAACCAGCCCACCTCTTCCCCACTCTCTTTGGATGAATGAGCTAAGTGGGAAAGTCTTAAAGGTTAATTAGGGCAAAAGCACCTTACTAATCAGAATTAATAATTATTACAAGCAATAATGTGTGTTATCATACCATTAACTGGGGGACGCGGACCTGGCTTGATTTGAATTTTAAGTCCCGGGTTTCTGCTGAGCTGTGGGGTTCTTAACTGGCAGTCTCGTGGGTGACCGAGAGAGATGTGGAGGCCAGCAACTTCCTCTCCTCCACTCCTGCCTTCAGCCGAGAGTGTGGTGATGCCAGCCATGGTGTGGCTATTGCACAGTGCACTATGGATTTGGTTTTGTTGCTTTTCCTGGTGTGCCATCTAACAAGATGGCAAGCGTCGCCAGAGCAGGGACCCGGTCCTTTGACCATTCTGCAAAGCCACCAGCACCAAAGCTTTTGCATAGAGTTTAGTCCTGTGCAGCCATGGAGACCGATGGAAGCTAACTGTTGGCATTGCACAGGCTCACAAAGACTATTTTAAACAATTAGATTGTGGTAAATGCTGGGCACAGAGTCCTTTAGTTCTAAGAGCTGCACAGAGGTAGCAATTGTGGCATGGTGCTCCATGGTGAGCCAAGCACCAAGCTGGGATGGGAAGAGCTTGGCCGCTGCCTTACACACATGTACTCCCCAAGTGAGCTTGTGTTTTTCTCTTGTTTCTAGAGGACATGAGCCCCCTGAAAGACAAGGACTAATCTGGCCGTGCACTGCTATTGAGGCTGAAAAAAGAAAAGCTCTATTTGGTTCTGCCATTAGCACTTAGCACGGTGCTAGCCTGGCCACTCGGTCTCCAGTCAGACTTGTTGGAAGAAGGAGATGAACCCAGTGTCTCAGCCATGTGACCTCAGAAGTGCACTGTGCTGGAATGTGGGGACAAGTCCTGGGTGGACTTTGCCCTGGTAGTTCTGATCCTGGGTTGTACCTGGAGGCTGCACAGTCAGAGGGAAGAGATGGATTGCACGAGATACAGCCTCACCTGGGCTGACTCTGCCCTTCAGGGGGTATTTAACATTGTCTGAAGACATTTTTGGTGGTAACAACTGCGGTGGTGATGCTCTTGGCATCTGGTGGGTAGAGACCAGAGATTCTGCTAACTATTCTGCAATGGCCAGCCTCCCCTCCCACACCCCAGAAGTATCTGGGCCAAAATGTACTTAGTACTGAGGTTGAGAAACCTTGGTTTAGAAGGGCATGGTGGGTCACTTCTTGGTTACATGTTTTGGTCCTTAATGGCAGAGCTATGAGCTAGATGATTTTTAAGTTCCTTCCTAGCTCCTTGATCCAAGCTCCTCAAAAATCCAAAAATGAGCAGAGAGTTAGAAAATGGTAAGTGTGAAAGTTGAGAAATGAGGATTGTTGAGTGGAGAAAGTGAACACTGAATGGTCACTTATTAGACTTCAAGAATGAAATTGGTTTTTACATGAAGGAAGCTAAGAAATTATCATTCTCTTTTGGAGGCAGTAGAAAAAGAAGTGGTTTGAGTTGAGGAAGAAGGATTTGGGTTCAAGCCAAGAAGGCATTTCTCTGCGTGTAAGAATGATAAGAAGTTAGCCTCGGTTTCTGAAGAAAGGTATAAAATCACTTGCATGGAAAGCCTTTAAGAAGTGAAAGAGTGTTCCTCTCTCTGGGGCAGATGGCTTGAACCCAGCACGGGGAAGGGGCCGAATAGCATCTCAAGGCCCCAGTGAGTGTTGGGGGCCCGAGGTTCTCTTGCCTTACCCTGTACCTACTCCACTGGGTACGCAATTTCAATATTGCTATTTCCCTCTTAACATTCAGCCTCTCTTTTCGTTTGCTCAGCTCACCCACTACCCACCCACACCTGTCGGTAGCCGTTTCAGTGTTGCTGACCGTCTGCTTACATCTTTCCTCCTCATCCCCAGTTCCATCTCTTTTCCTCCTAGGACCATTGACTGTCTGTTTAGAACTTTCCAAAGCCAAGGCTCAAATCGAGCGTTGGACTATAATTGTGAACCACCAGGGTTACAAACAGGAAGCTCATTACTCTTCTAACCCATAGTGTGATTGACACGTTGGCCCAGGAAACTTTGCAAGTCATTAGCATTGAATTTTGCTGCCTTATTGGATTGCAATGCTGTATCTAATTTGCTGACCAATATCATTATCCTTAGATCTTTCTTGATGTTTCTCCAAATCTCTCCTGCCTGATACATTTCTGTGATTGTGATTATTTCCTTTGGAAAGTATTTTTCGGCTGGATTCGATTTTTGTGGTCTCTGCCTCGTGTTTGTTACAGAGGAGGGAGGAAATGATTTGATATTCTTTCTGTGCAAAGTGTTAATAAAAAAGAAATGAAGATATCGATATTTTTCTCTTCCCTTCCCACCCTCTCCTCAACCTTATGTCTCCTACTTCCAGTCAAGGGTATATTTCCAAACATCCTGGGCACAGCACTTGTGTCCTGTGGGGGCCAGTTATCTTCATTTAGGGAAAAATTCTGTTTCCTGGCCACAGACTGTACCCTTTCCCAGGCCAACCATCTTGCAAATGTTTTTCGTTGGCAGAAGTTAGAGAACTTGGATGATTTTGTATAAACTTGCCCCTTGGAGCACAGTCTTTTGTTGGTGGCTCATTAGTATTGTCTTTCGTGACCCGCCGTTCCTTCCTAACCCTACTGGTTAAGAGCACAGACCTTGAAGGCAGTCCAGCCTGGGTTCTGGTCTTTGGTCTAACATTTAAGGTTCTCATCAGGATCAAACCAGATAAAGATAAATTACTTAACACAGCGCTTAGCACAAGTAATCACTTGATAAATGTTAACTACGCATAATAGTTACCCAAAGAGCCCTGAAGCAAGGAAAAACATCCTGGAAGTTGAGATGTCATGAAGCCACCAGAATTCCTAGGTGTTATTACTATGGTCTAGCTGGGGTCTCCGCTTCTCACTCCTTTCTCCATCTTAACAGGCCTAATTGTGATCACAAATGGAGCCCATCTTGGGCCCTGGAGGAGACCATGGGTTCTGGGGAAAGGGCCAGGCACTGGGAGAAGTGTGCCATGCCTGCTGACTCTGTGTGACACGACTTGCCATAGGCCTTTGCCTCAGCTGTCACCTCTTGCTAGAGGTCGTGGCCAGTCTCCTGCCTGAAGGTCATTCTTTCCTCCAAGTCACAGCTGATTTGTCAAGTCCATTTAGGTGAGCTCTAGTTTCAGATGTGGCCTAGAAACCTTCTATTCCTCCTTTTTCAGACCCAGGCCAGGGTTGCCTGGCCTCCCCTACTGTAGGAGAAGCCCGCGTGCCTAGCTCTCAGCCTCCCCTATGGCCGGGGAGCACAGACTTTGGTCCTTGGCTGTGGGATGCTGCAGGTTAGCATTTGCTCTGCTGGGAGCCAGGACCGGGAGCAACATCAGCAGTTTCTTAGAATTTTGTTGTGGAGGTGATTGGTGCCTTTAGCACCTTTTTTACTTCCCAAGATCTTTTCTTGTCCAGATGATTTATGGGATGGGACTCTCTAAGTAGCATATCTAGGGAAATTTGCATAAACTGGAAACATTTACTATGTGTGCATTTTTTGTTTTTTTAATCTCACTTAGGTGCGTGTGTTTGTGTGCGTGCGCATGTGCCTGGCTCTGTCTCTATGAGGTCCTTGAGACCCTGAGAGGCTCATTTGACTGATGACCCATGATGCACTGCTTGTCCTTTCATCTTGAGAGGGGGATTCTGGGGCATCAGGGGCCCAAAGACATAACTGGGATGCAGAAGAAGAGCCTAGAAGCTTCTGTAGCCCAAGTTATTGCATCTGGCCGGGAAGCAAAAGCGAATAAAGATGAGGAGTGGAGGAGCAAAGAGCCTGGAAGGGGTGGTTTGCTAAGAGTCAGCAGATTCTCCTACAGACTCTCGGAGGCTGCCTAGCACCCCAAACCCCAATCTTAACCCAAACTTGCAGGCAAGCCCAGAACTTCTACTGGCCCACAGGAAGCTTACGCCAGCCTCATAACCTCCAGGATGTGCCAAGTATGAGTGGAGACCAGCAACTACGTACATTCGTGCTTATCCGTGAGCAGGTAACTCGCAGCACGGTGGGGTCCACTCAGTCGCTCGGCATCCGTGGTTGCGCAGGCCGCCAGGGAGCGAAGAAGCTGCGCCGCAAGGCGGAGAGTCGGGTGTTGTGCGTTCCTGTCCGCACCTGCTGACTCCCATTTCTTAGCCCTCTGCTTTGCCCGGGGTGTTTTTGTATTCGTTCTTAGGCCTGCAGAAAATCCAGCTCTGTCCAATTCTGTTCAACTCAGATCCGTTTTCACTCGAGCCAGGACATTCTTCGTTGAGTGTCAGTGACTGTGGGGGACCCTGAGACTTTAGAGATGGAAAAGACAGTCTCTGCCCCCAGAAAGCTCTAAGTGGAGTAGAGAATTTAAGAGGAACAACTCCAATTTTGTGTGGTGTGTTCCAGAACAGGCGTGCATGTGGGTGCTATGGGAAGGCAGAGGAGAGCCGCCGCTGGCTGAGGTGGGGGGGCGGCAGGACGGAGGGGACCAAGACGGCCTCTCAGAGGATGTGAAGAGCCACAGCATAACCTGGAGTGGCCCTGGCAGACATCCTCAGGGAGGGGAGAGCACGTGTGAAGCCGGAAGTGTGAGAGCCCCTGGAGCAGCTGCAGAGCTGCTGGTATTTGGAAATTCCACGTGGGTACAGTAGAAGGTCAGGGAAGGGAGTCCGGCAGAGGGAGGAGGGGAACGAGGGGATGAGTCGGGAGAGGCAGGCACCAGGCTGATCTTGAAGGGCTTCGTGGGCAGAGGCGTTTCTACATGTTGGGGGCTGTCCATGATTTTCCAGACGCCTCCTGGTCACCATGTCGAGCAGGGTGGGGTAAAACCAGATGCACTGAGAGCCTTTACCCACGGTGGTCAAGGTCATCTAGAAAGAGCAGCCAAGGGCCCCCATTGCCATGGGAACATAAGTGCAATTTGGTGCATGGAATAGGACAGTTCATGATGGGCTGGGACGCCAGGCCAGTCCCCTCAAAACCCGTGGTTGGGAGCTGGCTCTTCCTCTGCCCTTTCTCTGGTGCGGATCTTGAGAAGGAATGATAAAATGCAAGAGGAAGCGGAGCTGAGCCATGGGGTACGTGTAAAGAGCTTGTGGCAGAAAGCAGCCAGAAAACCTCAGGCAGAGAGCGGAGGGAGGAAAACCATGCAGGGTAACAGTGGATCACAGCAGAGACGTGCGCCCCTGTGAGAGAAGGCGTGTGTGACTCGCTCCTCAGCCGGACGCAGCGTGGTGGCTGCGGACGGGCACGTGCAGGGTTATTCTTCCGGCAAGCTGCGCTTACTTACGTCAGCTTGTTGATGGAGCTGGGCGAATTGTGGGGTCCGTACAAAGGATTTGGCCGCAGAACAGGGTGGACGTGGAGGGTGATTCAAGTGGGTGCTTGGCTTCTAACACAAAGAGGACGCTAGGAAGTGCTGTCTTTGGTGGCGTTGCCTGGGGACAAAGGGTGTCAGAATTTAGCCCACAGGGCTGACGTTCACTATGCACTTAGCCTATGACACATACCGTTCTTAAGCTGTGCAGCCACTCTCTCAGTCCTCACAGCAGCCCAGGAAGTTAGTCTTATTATTCGCATCCCCATTTTACAGATGGAAAAACTGAGACACAGAGTTCATGTGACCTGCTTAAGGTTCTACAACTAGCGAATTAAAGAGCCAGAATTAGAATTTAGGCTGTCTGGCTCTGGAGTCATTCTTAACTACCACACTCTGCCTTCTCTCAGAACAGTCTGGGTAACAGAACAGCAAACTCAAGCAGTCAGACAATAGGGAAGTGGATGTGTGGGCTCGTCAGAGCTGCGCATGGCGGCATCCGAACATTCCGAGTGCGCTTAGGATGGCAAGGTAGTAGGGGAAAGCCACAGAGAGGAAACCCAAAACGAGGAACCCCTAAGTGAAACACTCAGACAGCACAGCTGGAGGCAGGAAGACTCGGCATGTGCGTGAGGAAGCGTGGGCAGGAGGGCCTGGGGGGAGACGTGCAGGTCTCCGGTCTGTCGGGAAGGGCGTTCTGCGAGGAGAGCATGTGTCGGCAGGAGGCAGTGCTGTGTGGTGTCCCCAAAGCCCCATGCTCAGGACTCTGCCCTGACGGTAGCAGCCTGGCTGTGGTCAGGAGCAGCTCCACCCTCGCTGGGAGAGCTGGGCAGGTGTGGTCACAAAGCCATCGCACTGTCTGTGGCTTCTTTGAATGCTTGAGGTGTCTGGTAGCTTTGTTCTTGGTCTCATAGACAGTGAGGACTGGAACGAAACATCCGGCTCTGCTAGTCTAACTCTCTTCCTTCACAGATGTAGGAACAGTCCCAGGATGAAAGGTGCTCAACAGGGCCACCTGGATGGAAGTCGGTCCCCATTGTCCTGAATCCTGCCTAGCACTTGTTAGTGAGCTGGCTTTGCTGAAGGTCTCCTCTCATGAAGTGCTCAATTCACACAGCCAATTAAGTGGGTAGCTGTTAATTTGGAATCAGTGAGTTCCTGTATTAACACTGTCAACGGAAAAGAAGTCAGACTCTGTAAAATAATTTGAAGAGGTTTATTCTGAGCCAAGTTTGAGGACCATCGTCCAAGGCACGCCCAGGAAGCCTTGAGCAAGTGGACTCGCTGTGGCTGGGTTACAGGCAGTTTTATACATTTCAGGGAGACAAGAATTACATGTAAAGTCGTGAATCAATACATGGAAGAAATACATTGGTTTGGCCCAAAAAGGTGGGGTGCTTCGAAGGGGGGATGCTTATAGGTTATAGGTGGGTTTAAAGACTCTGATTCGTAATTGGTTAAAGAAATGAAACTTTGTCTATAGGATTGGAATGTTTTAAGATCAGGAAACCCGTAAATCAGAGACAGCCAAGGGCCACGTACTCAAACTCAAGTATTTGTTGTGTAAATCGAGGACCTGCAGGTCTGTCTTGCACAGCCTTAGGCCTGTCAGTGGGTTACAGAGGATGTCCCCAAGAAGGGAGGGGGCATGATGAGGCAGGTCTGACCTCCCTCCGCGTGGCCACGATTCGGTTTTAGGGTATTTCTGGGGTCCCTTTGGCGGGGAGGAGGTACGTTCAGTCAGCTGGGGAGGGCATAATATTTTATTTTAGTTCACAACTCTTTCTTTTATGTTTGAGTTTTGCTTTGTCTCCTGACTTTCTTTTTTCTCCTTTCCTCTCCCCATGGCTGACTTCTCCCTGGCTAGACCTCCGTGTCCTCATATTCCTCGAACTCGCTCCTATGCTGCTGCTGTTTCCTTCTCTCCCTTCCTTGGTTCTCCTCCCTCTTCCTCCTTCCCTGCAGCCCTTCCCCCGCCCCTCCAGGTCTCTCTCTCTCTCTGACACACACACACACACACACACACACACACACACACACACACACACACGTGTGCGCGCGCATGCACACACGCTCCTGCTGGCTCACGTTCTCTCTAGATTTAGAGAGAGACAGAGACAGACTGACTCCATCCTCTCCCCCTCAGGAGTGCTAAAAACCAGTCCATCTGCTGTGGATCTGCTTATTATTTGAAATTTCGCCTTATGGGGAAAGAGGGAGGCTAAGATTTCTATATTTTCTCACTCTTCTCTTTAAACACAGGGAAGTAAACATTTCTTACCTAATAAGCACATTAATAAAAACTTGGAGGGCACAAGGAAGCCACATGGACATTCTCCTGTTGGAGGAATTAGTGTGGTGCCTTTTGCAGACAGGCACCTGGTGAATTTTTGATGACTGTAGTGGTGCGTGCTGGTCGTGGTTTAATCCCTGGCTCACGGACTACCAAGGATATCAGTTTTCCCTCTTCGTGCTGTTATATTTGTCCATGCTGAACTGTAGAGGTTTTTTCAAAAGGAAGACAGAGGACAGAGCAAAGTCTGTCGGTGACCTTGGGGCTGAGGTTTGGATCTGAGGAAGTTTCAGGATGAGGATTCCGGACTTTCAGATCAGAGTGGCCGTGACAGCAGAGGCGTGGGGTGGGGGGCGGGGCAGGGGTGTCCGGAGCTTCACGGTAAGGAGCTTCCATCTGTGGGCTCCTCCTAAGAATTTACTCTTTCCCGATGGCCCTGGCATGGGACCCCAGCAGGGAGGGCTTCTCCACGGTAGCTTCTCTTCCTACCTGGACACATCGAGGTGGCTGACTGCGGTTGAAGTCCTGTCCTTCCTCCTCCCAGTCCCACCTCCTGTGACCTGACCTTGCCCAGGCTCCTCAGCTCTCCTCCAAACGGGCTCAGGTAGCCTGGCGTCTCCGTCCCCACTCACATGCATGCTCGCTGTCTTTGGCAAGCCCAACTTCTTGAGCCCCTGGCCCTCTTTCACTACACGAGGGTGGCCCCTGCCGTCCAGTGTTCTCCCTGCGCTGTCTAGTCTGTGCCCGCGCTGGCCAGAGGCATGAGGGGAAGCCCACTTTGGCCCAGTTTCAGTTCCCAGGCCTGCTCCCTGCTTCCCTCGCCACAGCCCCTGCTGTCCTCCCTCCAAACCGCAGGCGAGCATAGAACTGGCACTCTTGGGACTGAGCTTCTGGTGGGACCTTGGACACCTGCCAACTTTAAAACCAGGCCCGTAAGACTGGCTTCCGTGCCCCGCAGCAAGGCCCCACTTACAAATGGTATAGGAAGTTATTTTGAAAAGTGTGGAATGTCACAGGAAGGAAGAATCTTTTGTCGTAGTCTTTTAGGTCTTATAGTTAGTGTTTTTGCAGTCGGGTTGATGAATAATGTTCTACATCCTCCCCCCTCTGGAACCACAGATCACGTTTTGCTGGTGTTAGTGATGTCGTTGGGATACTGTCGAATCAAATTCTTCTTTCCACAGGGATTTAATCCAGTATATACACCTTGTCATCCCACTCACTCCACCTTGCGGAGATAACTGGCCTACACAGGTATCTCAGTCTGTTTGGGCTGCTATAATAACGTACCATAGACTGGGTGGCTTGTAAGGGGAAAGACTTATATGATCAGAAGAGAAAGAAGGATATCTGGGTGGCTTATAAACACTAGACATTTGTTCCTCAAAGCTCTGGATGCTGGGAAGTAGTAGATCAGGGTGCCGGCACAGTTTTTGTTCTGGTACAGGCGCATTTCTTGGTTCATAGATGGTGTCTTGTCTCCATGTCTTCACATGGGGGAAGGCGTGGGAGCTCTCTGGGTCTTGTTTCGTAATTGCACTAACCCCATTCATGAGGACTCTGCCTTTATGACGTACTCACCTCCCAAAGGCCCCACACGAGGGATTAGGTTTCAACGTCTGAATTTTGAGGGGACACCAGCACGTAGTCTGTATCAGCAGAACTGAATGACTTGGGCGTTTTCCTGGAGATATGTAAAGGCATCCTTGCTTTTCTCGAAGGAGAGGCCGGAGGACTGTAGAGAAAAGTGACATTGCCTCCCAAATCTCTTTGCCCCTCCTGGATGAAATCTTCATCTAGGGCAGAACTGTCCTCCTAGGGGACAACTGGAAACAAGTGGGAAGGTTGGGGTTGTCACTGTGACACTAGTGCCACAGGCCTGGAATGCAAAACATTCTGCCGTGCTGCATTCAGTCTGCACTAAGAAAACTGTCCCCAAAATGCTGAGAAACACAGCCAGGAAGTCATACAACCATAGACAGAGAGAGATGGAAGTCTCCTCAGAGGCCAAGATTCCAGTGCCCTCCTTTTACAGAGGAGAAAATCTTGGCCCAGAAAAGGAAATCAGGCTGCTTAAAGCCACACAGCTCGCCAGTGGCAGAGCTGGACAGGAGCCCGGCCCTCGGGTTCCCAGCCTCGCACACCCTGCGCAATATTGGTGCAGCAGAGGGCCTGGGAGGTGCCACAGCCGTGGGCTCACCTCGCTGAGTGAGGACCACAGGTCCCAGCTGGTGGGGCCACTGGGCAGCTGCCGACGGTACCTGCGATTGTGAGTTTGAGGCCACATGTGGCCACCCAGGCTGACTGTTGCCCAGGGCAGGCCTGGGACTGTGGATTTCCTTTGTAGGAGTAGATTTGCTAATAATTTGCTTTGTAGGAGTAGATTTACTAATGGCTGGCAGCAAAGACCAGACCAAGGAGGACTAAGAACTGGGTCCTGGGGAGAAGACACAAGGCAATCCTGATGGCAGACAGATAGATGGGGAAGAGAACAAGTATCAAACGAGCATGTATCATGTGATATGGGCTCTGTGCTGGGCACTTTACTTACTCATTTGAAAAAATAAAGGCAAGAGGAGAATGATTATCCTATTTACATTAATAGATGAAGAAACTGAGAATTAGTCATACACAGTAGGTAACAGGGGCAAGACCAAATCCAAGCCTGTTTGGCCCATAGCTACTGAGCAGCAACCGTTCTTTCCAAATTCCCTGACCCGCTGGGTGAGGACTTGAGATGTATACTGCCCAGCTAGCTCTTCCTTGTCTTAGGAAGGAGAGGGTCAGTCGACAGGCAGGTGGATGGGTGCTCATTCAAAGAGCTGGATTTGTTCAGATTTTCCTCCTCCCTCCAAAAGACACCCCCAAACAGCCCCTGTTTCCAGGAGCAACGTTAGTTAGCTTAATGAGGTGGAGGCCTTCCTGTGGGATGGAAGTGGGGCTCTCTCGGCGAGTGCCCCATGTCACACGCACTCGAGCACGGAGGGAGGGCAGGCTCTGGGGCGTGCTCGGCAGAATCCCGCCATCTATTCGTAGCTTTCTTGCTGTGTGATGCTGCGCGGGGCATTGAGGCTTCTTGTTCTTGGTTCAGTGAGCCCTCAGTAGTCTCTTCCCGTGCCCTGCCTGGGCATGGCCGGCTGTGTCTCTTCAGGCAAGGTGGGTGGAGTGCGGGAGGGAGCCGGGGAGCCCTGGGTGCATCGGTCAGTGCGCAGGCGGGAGACAAATAGGACGCTCAGCTCAGGTAACCGAGGAGGGTTTGATGAAAGAACTGTTCCCTATGGAGGTGGTCAGGTTGGGGTCCCCAGTGGTCTCAGAGTCATTGGTCTCCCCCATACCCCCTGTAGCCCTCCTACAGCTTCTGGAGAGGAGGTCAGGGATGCGTGTCTTCCTCTTCCTTCTCGGGATTCACTCTCCAGGCTCCTCCACCTACTCTGGACTTCAAGGTGGTAAGGAACACTTCGCCTGGGCCACCTCGCCCCCAGCGAGGCAGCAGGAGACCGGGCTGGGTGCTATTCCCTGGCTCTCCCTGCTGGGTCATGTTCCAGCATGTCCTGGGTCATGTCCTCTCCCCTGAGGACACAGCTCTGTCTGGTGGCCCTCTCCACACGGCTGCCCCCCTGGGCTCTGGTATCTCCTTCCCTTCCTCCTTGCAGGACAGCACGCTGTCTCCCTTAGGCAGCAGGAGCCCAGGGGAGGTAACTGCGTTGGCCAGGGATCACTGCACAGTGAGAGGCACAGCCTCCTAGTGGTCATCGGGGTGGCGGGGACACTTGACGTGAGCTTTGGCTGGATCTGGTGGCAAGGTTAGTACAGAAACTCCAGGTGGCAGGAATGGCACCGCTGAGAATGGAAATGACAGGGCATATTTAAGAATGACAACTTCTGTTTTGATTGCAAATAGTAGAAACTGAACTCACAGGAGTTAAGGAGAAAAAAATGAGAAAGAAATTTATTGGCTCCGGTGTCTAAAAAGCCCAGGATCTGCAGGCACAACTGGCCTCAGGTACCCGCACGTGGTCACCAGGTCCCTGTCTCTCCCTCTGTCTGCTCAGCTCTGCTGTCTTCTGGGTTAGCCAGCCTCCTAGGCTGGCTTCCTCCTCATGGAGGGTGGGGTGAGGGACATGGGGACAGGAGGGAAATAGTTCCTGGAGTATGAGGCTCATGTGCTCCATTTAACCTGGGAATCTCCCAGTCTCCGGATATGAAGCTCATGAGAAGATGGCCCTGCTGGGCCGGCCCTTCTGTCCCAGAGGAGCGAGAGGAGATGCTCAGCAGGTTCTGGGCCCAGGCCTGTCCCTGGGCGGGTGCACGCACAGAGTCCGTACTTCCGGACACGGAGAGAAGGCTCCCTCCAGGAGAAAGGAGTTGTATCACCTGAAGAAGAAAGGAGGGCAAAGCATCTGGAAGACCGAAAACATAGGTGCGGCGTCCACTTCACTGGGCATTGTTGGAGAGCAAGGCCCAGGGAGTGACAGCCTCCCCGAGGCAATGGGGAGCCCCTGAAGAGTTTTAAACGAAGAAAGACTTAGTCAGAGTTGTATTTGTGAGGCATAATCTGAAAAGTAAAGCTAATCTCCAATTAAAAAAAAAAGAAAAAGAAAATAGGGCAGGCACAGTGGCTCACGCCTGTAATCCCAGCACTCTGGGAGGCCGAGGCAGGAGGATCGCTTGAGCTCAGGAGTTTGAGATCAGCCTGAGCAAGAGAGAGACCCTGACTCTACTAAAAATAGAAAAATTAGCCAAATTAGCCAGGTGTGGTGGTGTGTGCCTGTAGTCCCAGGTACTGGGGAGGCTGAGGCAGGAGAATCTCTTGAGCCCAGGAATTTGAGGTTGCTGTGAGCTATGATGACACCACTATAGTCTAGCCGGGTGACAGAGCAAGGCTGTGTCTCAAAAAAAAAGGAAAGCAAAATAATAGAAAACCATATAATACTTCTTGAAGCTGAAAAGAAACGTGTTTGGAACTATCTGCTACTGAAGTCTCCCTGTTCCACTCCCTTCCCGAAATCCATCCAGGAGACTGGCCGCATCATCTAAAGACAGCGTGTGCTCCGATGGTGTGTACTTCAGATCACCTTAGCTTCTTACTGTGCAGGGCCTGATCCTTTTCAGTTTGGGGCTTTTGGGCCGGGTCTGATGTGCCTGGTTGCTGGGCCAGCCTCAAGTTCAGCCGTCTCTATGGAGTCAGAAGCATTTGCAGGCAGATCCTGGCTGGGACCCCGGCAGGAAGCCTCCCCGTGCTGCCGCTTTTAGCAGCCCCCTCACCCCCCTCGTGTGGCTGTGAGTCACGCCAGGACTCCATCACACTCAGAGCAGGCGCTAAGCCACACGCTCTGCTCTCTCCGCGGCAGGCAATCGCTACCGACACTGTCTAATTGCACAATCATTTTTCATTTGTCAAGACCCACCTGTCTCCGTGCAAAATAGAGACTGACAGTCGGTGGGGGTGGACATTTATCAGTGCGGAGGAAGCAGAGACAGTTTGCTGAGTGACTGCTGGAGTATCGGGGGCAGAACCTTCCAGAAGGGCGTGCTGGGAGGGAAAGTGGCTAAGGGCTTGGACTCTGCAACTGGACATCCTGGGTTCAACTCCAGACACTGTCCCCGGCTAACTGCGCAATCTTGAGCAGGTTGCTTAATTTCTCCAAGCTTCAATTTTCTTATCTATAAGATGCCACAGCTGCCTCTTGTGTGTGTGGATGAAATGAGATGATTAGAAAGCACTCAGCACAGTGCCTGGATCAATAAATATCAGCTGTGACCAGTGTTCCATTTTTTTTTTTTTTTTTTTTCTGCCTTTTGATTTGGTAGATCCCTGCTTCTGATTAGATCTCTCCGTCTTGCTTGGTGTTATTCTCCTCAGGTGTCGGACTCTCAGTGCGTGACTGGGTTAGCGGGGCCAGGCTGGGACAGAGCAGGCGAGACGTTTCGCAGTGGCCGCGGCCTCCAGGGGCACATCCTCAGTGCCTTCTCAGAGAGGACTTCCTTCCCGCCTCGAATGCCCAGCCTGTCTGGAAGGACTAGAGACAATTACGAGCTGGAAAGGAAGTGAGGTTGATTGTTGCAGAACAAACATGGTGTGTGTGTATTTTCACAGGTTCCGTATTTATTCACTCAGGCTACAGGTTGAAAACATTTTGACATGTCGCCTCTCTTGGGGCCATACGCATTGAAAACAAATGGCGTAGTGATTCAACAGAGGGTATTCAGGACGATATATATATTTTCTGGATTCTAGTGTTCTGGCTTTAGGGAACTTATAAATGATCTTTCCATTCCAGTTCAGACCAGTCGAGAAATAGAGCCTCACAGGTGGGAAGGTGGGGATGGAATTCGTTAGCATTTTTAGTGATAAAATAGAACAAGAGAGCAAGACTTGGGCTGTGGTCACAGTGACGCGAACCTGCCCGCGTGGTCAGGGGTGGAGCTGGATACAGCTTGGCCTCCCCCGTAGGGTGACTCTTGCCACATGGAGGAGCAGGTGGGACGTCCGTGCCCTCAGCTCGCCCCAACACACCCAGAACCACACCGCTCCGTCCCGGGTCTGCACCACGGTGAGTGGCGCGGCCCTGACCCGCCTGCTTGGGCTGAAAGCCTCGAGCCTCTCTGTCCTCTGCCCGCTCACTTTCCATTCAGTTTGACGGGAGCGAAGTCGAATAATCCCAACACATCTACGTCACGTCCACCGTTCCTCAGCCCTCCACTGCGTCGGCCCGATCCAAGCCACGCTTGATTCCTGTTCAGACAACCTGAACACCTCCGGCTGCTCTCTGCGCTGCCCTCTCCGCGCGTCGGCTGGAGCGATGGTTTGAAGTGTAAGTCAGATCACGTCACTGCTCTGCTCCAAATTCCTCATCGTTTGCCATCAGAAGCAAAATCTAAGCCCTTTACTTTTGCCTCTTTGGCTCCTCAGGACAACCCTTCCTGCTTCCGCGGCCTTAAGCCCTTCCACCCGCCCACCCCTTGCCCACACCGCTCCAGCCACGGGGCCTGCGCCGGTCCCTCGAGCACTCTGAGCTCACTCTCGCCTCGGGACCTTGGCATGCGCTGTTTCCTCTCTGCTGCATTCTCCTCCCTGACCTTCGCCGCATCATTTGGTTCAGGTCACTGCCCAGCCGCCATCTCCTCAGAGAGGCCCCCGACCCCTCTCCAGAACAGCCGCCCTCTCGTCACTCTTTGCCTTCATCTCACTCTTTAAATATCACTTGTTACTTCTGGCCGTTGTGTCGTGCATCTGTACGTGCCTAGTGGTCTAGAACTTTGTCTGCTTTGTGCACTGCCGTCTCCCCGGTGCCTGGCGCAGGGCCGGGCATAGGGTAGGAGCTCAGTAGATGTGCAGCCAGCCAAGTCCGAGAGGGGAACCCTGAAGGCTGAATCAGACCTGCTCAGGGCCTTTTTCCAGGCTCTTGTCAGTTCAGCCACTCCCCCTTCTGCTGTTCCAGACAGGCAGTTTAGCACTGTGGGTACTGCTGTTGGTTCCATTTTACAGGTGAGAAAACTGAGGCTTAGATGGAATACTTGCCTGTGGTCATGGCTAGGATGCGGCAAAGCCCCAGTTCTAATTCTGTCTCTCCGTGCTCGCAACTTCTGCAGTCTCTGGCCGTTTCAGATCATGTGCTGCTCGTAGCTTTTCTTTCTTAATCCTCACCACAACCTTACAAAGCGCCCGTTTTGCAGCTGAGAAGGCTGGCTTTCAGAGGGCTTATGCGACCTCCCAGTACCACATGGCCTGAGCGGTAGAGCATTTGGATCCCGGTAGCTCGACTCAGAGCCTTTGCTTTCCGCTCCTGCTCCACACGGGGCCTCTGCTCTGAGACCAGAGACTGCCAAGGGGTGCGGTGATGCCCAGCGCTGTCATCACAATGATCAGCAGGACAAGTGTGGGGAACTCTGGAAATATGATAAAAGAGAAGTAGAAGAAGAAAATGAATTACAGCAGCGGCACTTCGGATTTTGTTTTTCTTGGCTGCAGTAGACTTTCTGGGTAAGGCCTGAACAGGACGTATCACCTCTTTAGACTGTTTTATTTAACTATCCACTGGCGAGGTTTGGGGCTGAACCACCTAGTGATTGCAAACCCCTTGAAATGCAGGTCTTAGTCTTCACAGATGTGACAAGCTGCTGTTTGTTTTGCCTAATTGAATCGAACCACTTAAAAGATTCTTTTTTGGGGGAGATGGTATAAATATAATAATCTAGAATAAAGCAAGCCCCCAAACTTGGTTAATTTATTTGCTTCCTCAGCTGCATCTGAGAGGACTTTCCTGCAATGTCTGCTGTAAAGCATTCACTGGGAAAGCAGTGTAGGCCGTGGCAAGGCATGCCCCTCCTTCGCCCAACACCTGACAACTTCGGTGGGGGGCACCTTGCTTTTCCCCACCATTTCCCCACTGCTGAAGGAAAAGCTAAGATGTAAATATATATTGTTGCTCGTTTCTTTTGAGAGAAAAAGCTCATTCTCCCTATTGCAAAAGCAGCCTTGCTGTCATAACACTTCTTGCAGAACAGGCAACACATGCAGAGAAGTTCGAGACCTGAGTTTGAGTCCTGGCTCTTTTGATTAAGGCTCTACCAGCTATTTAATCCCTCTGGTCCTCAGTTATCTGCCTACAATACAGGAACTATAAGAGCACCTACCTCAAAGTGTGTGAACAAGAAACACAATGATGTGTACAAAACTATTTGGCCTAGCACAGAGTAAAGGCTTAAAATGCAGTTCATGATAATGATAATAGTGGTAATAATGATAATAATAATAATATAATAAAGACCTCAAGGCATTTTTCTTTGAGGCTAAGTTGTAGGTGGTTGGTTTCATTTTATACCTTAGGAAATCCAGACTTCTGGCCACAAGTCAGGGATGACTCCAAGAATGAGAAACGAGACTGGTGGGAAACACATCCCCCCTCAGCCCCCATGTTCCTGTCCTCTTGTCCTGGGCTCATTCCCGTTGCCTGGGCCCTGAGGACAGGCCTGCGGGTTTATCCCTGGTCAGGAGAGGCAGAGGACTCGACCACTCTCTAACCTTTTATCAACCCTTTTCACCGTGACCCAGCTGCCTCTGGCTGCCACGGTCAGCTGAGGGTATGTTTTCAATCACCTTGCCATTGTCAGAGACTTCCTCTTCGGCTGGTCATTGCCTTTCTGATTTGTGTGAGTGACTGGCAGAGAAGGGAAATCCATGGGCCAAGTCCTGAAGGTTCTGGTGTACATACTGGACCCCCCCACACTACTGCCAGGAAAAAATTGCCCTATCAATTGGCACAGTAAAAGATGATTCAGATGCACATATCAGAACAACATCTATTGGATGCTGGGGAAGGGGGAGGGCAGTGGGAGGAGGGGGGAAGAGGGAGGAGGGGAGGGGTATTTGTATACACAAGGAGGGCAATGCGCACTACCTGAAGGATGGACATATTTGAAACACGGACTTCGGTGGGGGGGGAACCAAGGGCAACACACCTA
>NW_012136525.1:4408209-4413205 GCF_000956105.1 Propithecus coquereli | reverse complement strand
AAGGATGGACATATTTGAAACACGGACTTCAGTGGGGGGGGAACCAAGGGCAACACATGTAACCTAAACATATGTACACCCATAATTTGCTGAAATAAATAAAAAAAAAAAGATGATTCAGAAAGAAACACAGTTTTCATATAACATGAATCCTGCCCTAATTGTCTCCATCTAATTAAAGAAATAACTTGAAAAGTTCAGTATGAATGGAATACCCAAAGAATCACAGTTATCACTGAATTAAATAGATTGTTATAAAAATGTATTGATTACAAAGTGCTTGCGTCTTTGTTTTCTTACTTGACTTTTGTAACAGTTCTGTGAGATGAGCAGGGAGGTGTTACTACAGTAATTTTATAGATGAGAAAACTGAAAGGTCAACAGCTAAGGGATTCAGCCCAAAGTATACATTTGTAGACAGAGAAAGCAGGACCCAAGTCCTAGCCCGCTGGCTCCATGCTGCCTCATGTGAAAAAGCTTACTTGCCCAAGATCGCGAGTGGCCGAGGGGTCCACTGGTCATTTCATCATGATAGCACTCATTTTTTACCTTCAATTCCTTTAGAGCCATTTTCTGCAAAACTCAACTGTTCTTTACACTGCACCCTAGTTTAGAGATTCATGTCCTGAATGTCAGGGGTGGAAGGAACTAGGGAAGTCCATCACCTTCTCTGTACATGGTTTGACCTGTGGTGACCTTCAGATGGAAGCCTGTGGATTGAAAACAGTTCTCTCAGTTTTCTGTAACTGGCTCTTCCATTTAATGACTGTGGCACACCGACCCAACCTACCTGTGCTACACATCGCACCCAGCGCCCCTGCACAGCCCTCGCCAGCGATGAAAACTGTGACTGTCAAATTCCCCAGGAAACATCTGGGGTCATGCACGTGTTGGACGGGACCGCCATAGCCCTCTCTTCTCCAGGCACAACAATCCCTACTCTCTCTACCTATCCTCGTAGAAAGCACCTCGCAAGCTCTTGCTGATTTTCCTTCTCTTCTGCAGGCACTGGGTCAGTTATGTGCGGCGGCAGGTGCATTTTCAGAGCAATGTGGCCACTGTAAGCTCTCTGGCCTAGAACCTTAGCTCTTAAACTTCAATGTACTTGAGACTCATGCAGGGGAGCTTGTTGAAATGCAGACTATAGGCACCGGCCCTCAAAGCTCTGATGTGGCAGTTCCGGAGTTGAGAGCAAGAGCTGCATTTTGGCTCAGCTCCTTGGGGGATTCTGATGCAGGTATAACTTAGAAACCAGCTCATGAGCTGAGTGCTAATTTTAAATGACTGCAGAGGTAGGCGTGGATTCTGCCCCATGGCAGGACTCAACAAATACTTGGTGACTAGGTGAGTATATTGTTCAGCTCAGAGTGAATTGATACTCAAAGATTTTTTAAAAAGTGACTTTTCTACCACTACCAGCGCAGATAAGATCATTTTTTACATGCTTTTGAAAGAGTAGGCAGAGGGATTTTCCTGCTATCTGCTGTTGGAGAAAATGAGATTTGATCACCCACAGCATGTTAAGTTCTGTAAAGAATGGCTTATGACATGGTCCAAGAAATAATGGGCTATGCAACTCACTCCGAAATGCAGTACCAAGATGTATCAAAGGTTGCAGCCCACAAGGGATTCTGTCACTCACATTGGAAAGATTACTAGCGATGTCGCTATGACTTTCAGAAAAGGAGCAGTCATCATTCAGCTGGGAGGTCTTGGGGCACCTTGCAGAGATGGGGGGTGTGAGCTGAGCCTTACAGGACGAGTCTAACTGGATGAGTGGGAAAGGGGAGGGGTTCCAGGTGACGGTCTATATCGGAACAAAGCGTGACGGTGAGAAGGTAACTGTTCTAAGGATAGTGAGTTGGTTGGCATGGCCAGCACTTAGGAAAGCAAAGAGAAGGAAAATAGCTAATATAGCTAACATAAAATTATATATGTGTATATAATTTTCTTTAGTTCTCACAACAGTTCTACAGGAAAGATGATAATGCTCTTATTGTGGAAAGAAGTTCAGAGGAAAACTAAATAGTTCAAGATCACACAACTAGTGCAAGGTAGACCTGGGATTTGCAACCAGCCCCTGTGCCTGCCAAGCCTGAATGCCAGAGTGCACGCCTTGCCACCCTCTTCCTCGATAAAACTGCTGGAGAGCCCTGAATGCTGAGCTTAGAGTTTCGTGCGCAAGCTCCAGACAGGAAGTGCCTTGCAAAGAAGGGTCTGCAGGCCAGGCTGCATCCCAGATGTCCGTCCAGGTCTCTGTCTGCACCCCCAGTGTTTATTCCGGAATTGCTGCCCTGAAGGACGCCACAGCATACCGCTTTGACCTGTCAGCCCTGTTAGCTATTTGTTGTGTGCGGAGTATCCTGGGAAAGCAGGTGGAGAGCTTTATGGATTCATTCTTCAGCAGCAATTGTCTAATTAACACATTAAATGCCATGCCAGTTATAGTTAACTCATGCTAGTTTGAGCCCAGGCCCTGTGAAGCATATGTAACTCACAGGTCACTTCACCTGGGAGCCACGTGGTGTGCAGGCAACTCACGCGGCCACGCTGTAGCATACATGTCATGGGATGGGCGGCCTCCTGGGCAAAACCCTGCAGTTGGTTCATAAAAATCTTGCTTCTTGATGTTCTTTTTTTTCTTTTTTTTTTTTTGAGACAGAGTCTCACTCTTTTGCCTGGGCTAGAGTGAGTGCCGTGGCGTCAGCCTAGCTCACAGCAACCTCAAACTCCTGGGCTCAAGTGATCCTCCTGCCTCAGCCTCCCGAGTAGCTGGGACTACAGGCATGCGCCACCATGCCCGGCTAATTTTTTCTATATATTTTTAGTTGTCCAGTTAATTTCTTTCTATTTTTTTAGTAGAGATGGGGTCTCACTCTTGCTCAGGCTGGTCTCGAACTCCTGAGCTCAAAGGATCTGCCCGTCTCGACCTCCCAGGGTGCTAGGATTACAGGCGTGAGCCATCGCGCCTGGCCAAGAATTTTTTTTTTCTAATGTGGCAGTCAATGTGTTAATATTGTCACTACATGGCCTGGTTATCTTTTCAGGAGCAGGCAGGTGTCGGCAGTGCATGCTCGAGTGCGTCTGTGTGTGTGTGTGTGTGTGTGTGTGTGTGTGTGAACGCAATTGATAAATCGCAGCTGTTCCATGTGTGAACAAAGCCTGCATCTCTAGACATTTTAATTCAAGGGCGCAGGAAACACAGAGCAGGGGTACAGAGTGTCCTCCTTGCAAACTGCAGACACTGAGGACCTCCTTGGCTCCCTGTGGCAGGAATGGCCATGCCAATGTCGCCGGTGTTTGATTTCCTTCGGGAATTTCGTTACCGCTGTCCTGCACAGAGAGTAGGGATCATGATGGCACATTCCCTTCCAGGGAAGGATTTGATCACACAGGGCAAGGAGGGTAGGGGTGGCTTGAGGCTGACTCTCTGCTTCTCCAACAAAGCCTGTTCCCTTGTGTAAATATCAATTTAGAAAAATTTTGTTTAGTGCTTTCCAGTTTTAAAGATATTTTCCCACTTCATTTAATCCTCACAAGAGTCCTGGGAGGTCTCTGTGATCATCTCCCTGTGGCAGATGAGGAAACTAGGGCTCTGAGACATGAAATGCCTTGTCCAAAAGTGAAATAAAAACTAATGAGTGTGGGTGGGACCACCAGAACCCACTTTATATGGTCTGGTACGTGTTCTTCCGTTGCTTATTCGTTATGCTTCTAACCAGCCATTCGTTCAGCATGCACTGAGCACCTACTGTACTCCTAGCATTGGGTTCCGTTGTAGAGATTCAAAGATAAAAATGTGAAGTACCTTGAGCTCCTCAAGGGAAGGCTAATAAGAGAGAGAGCAGGTCAATTCTCGGCTCATTCGCCAGAACTCTAGTTGGTGTGATTTGCACTCACATTTAAATCCAGATAAACAATATTAGAAATCCAGGAGTCTTCAGCCAGTTCTCCTGTCCCTGAAGATATTTCACTCTCCTTGTTCATCTGCACACTTCTGGGTGTTTTGCTACCTTGCCCTCGGTCAACGTGTGCCTCAGTTCAATATTAATTACTTCCTGGATGCATGCATTTCCCTTCTCTTGGTTCCTAAAAAGACGATTTTAAAATTTACTTATGCATTGAATTTACATCAGATCATTTTTCAGCCTGAGTCTTGTCCGCCAAGTTTGTCCCTCACTCCTTCTTTCCTAACCTTCTTGGAAAAGATTATTTAATTCCAATGATCATAATTGCAACCTTATGGAATGAAACCTGCTTCTCCCTCTGCAGTTAGTTTGTAGCTTTCCTGCCATACAGTGCCTTGGATTATAGGTATATGCCTCCATGTCTTAGCTTCTTTACCTAATGGTGAGCTCCATGAGTGGGAGAATCACTGCACCCTCTGCAGAACCTAGCACGTTCCATGATATGCCCTCAAGAAAATATTTATAAATTGAGTCCTCGATCGTCGAAGCTCATGTCTTCCAAAGACTTGTCCTCAGGAGCGCTGTGAGTGGTCCCCTAAGCGCCCTCTACCCTGGGGAGTACGGTCCTAGTGAGCCCACCAGCTACCTCCAGACCTGAAGAGCTGCTTTCCAGCAGCCTACAATGTCTCTTTTGCAAGTGTTTCCTTTTCTAAACCTTTACATTTTGTTTAACCATTCTTGGATTCTCCAGACCCTTTGGCGAATTGAAATTTTCCTGCTTGGACTTTAGTTGGCATCTTTGATTGGAGCATCACAGTTATTCATCAGGCCACGTCTGAGAGTTTATGCTGGTTGTGCTGTGGTTTTTCTGTATTTCCTAAAGGCAGTGTGTGTAATGATGGGCATTTCCTTAAGAACACTCAGACACCTGGTTGGCATAGGGAAGAACACTGATGCCCCATAGACGGGCAGGAGAATCAGGGCGTAAGTGGGATGTGAACGTCTCTGTTCAAATCAAAGAGATGGAAGGAGGCCAGGCACAGTGGCTCACTCCTGTAATCCTAGCACTCTGGGAGGCCGAGGCGGGC
>NW_012136525.1:4331783-4407919 GCF_000956105.1 Propithecus coquereli | reverse complement strand
AAAAAAAAAAAAAAAAAAAAAAAAAAAGACACGGAGTGGGTGGGGGATGCAGGACAGTGCTGCCTGGCAGTGGAGAGTGGGGAGGTATTTGATTTAGCTAGACAGGGTCAGGATTTTTATTACTGAAGGTTCAGGCTACTCTGCAGGCAAAATTACAAAGTTATTCGGAACTCTCAAAGTAATTTATATGAACATATGGAGCCCCCTATCCTCTCTGAGTATGTGAAAGTAAACAGTAGGTGCCTATTTGGGAAAGCTGCCATTTGTTCTATAAAGGCATCTCCTCTTTGGGAAAGGCTGCCAGAGGTTACTGGAATTTACCAGATACTGAGAATCTGTATGTATCTCAGGCTGTGTAGGGGGAGGCTGGTCAGGAAAAGTCAGGTTTGTTAAAACTTTGGAAAATATTGACCCGTAGCGGGGTCCCACAGAGCATTTTTGCAGTGCTAAAGGAAGGGAGACCTGGGCGTGGGCTTCACTTTTCCCAGGAACTCTTAGGTTAGAACAAGCCCCCTGCATCCTTCTGTTTCCCCATTACAGATGGGGAGACACTGGTTTCTAAATATTTATACACCTTCGGGGACCAGATAGGTAGTGCTGTTGGAGATGCGTTATCGAGGGGTGGGCCAACGGTGAGGAGAACTGGAGGGTGCAGAACCTGTATAAAGGCTCTCAGATTCAACATTTTTCAGGCCTTCAATTTGCAATCTCTGTCCTAAAGTGTGTGATCTTCTCCTTAGAAGAAAGGTAACATGCAAATACAAGTTATTGTTATTGTCAACACTTACCCAGTCAATAGCATTATTTAAATGTTCTTATGGATAGGGGCCCATACCATGTGCTGAGGAATACAAAAGAATTTTATGATGTGATCCTTGCTTTCGAGGATTTAAGTATTTGGGCTGATTGCATAGAGGATGTCCATTCATCCATCCGTCCATCCAGGAAATATTTGTCAAACGCTCACTATGTGCCGACTTTAGAACTGTAAACCCAATGTGACTTTACAGCGATGACCCTGTCCTCGTGGAGGTTACATGCCCTCGGGTCGTTCCTGTGTCGGTGGGACCCTGGCTCCAGGCATGAGATGGTGGTTGCTAGGGTGGAGGCGTGCGGCAGCAAGGAGAATGAGAGACTGTTCCTCCAGGGGAGGACCAAAGTGGGCTTTCTAAACGAGGCAATATTTGTATGAGTCTTTGGATTTTGCTAGGTAATGCAGTTCAGGGGAGAGTAGACAGAGGTGAGTTTTAAGGGAAGAAAACATGTGAGGGAATGAGAGGTGGAAGAGGCGGGGAAGGGGTTGTAGCCCCGTGTGACTGAGGCCCCGGGATGGTGTGAGGAGAGTGGGCTGGGAGATAGGACAGGCCATGGATAATCGGACATGCCGGGTTAAGGAGTTTGGGGTTTTTTTCCTGTCATCAGGAGTAATGGAAGATTTTGGGCAGGGGAGTGGAGTGGTCAGGCTCTAGCAACAGCTTTCCTCCTGTCCCACCTTAAAGGGTCTCTGCATTACGGCCTCCCTTCCCTGCCAGCCTCAGTGAACAGGTGTCCCTAGCCCTGCCCACGCAGCCGGAGGCCGGCTCCCCCGTGGGAACCCTCGACCTTCCTTCAGGGCCCCTCTGTCGTATTTCTTCATCAGATTCTCTCTCACATGCGTTTTCCACATTTTCCTGCTTGGCTGGGCCCTTCTCCCTTCCCTATAAACATGTGTGCTCAGTTCCCCCTTCTCAATTCAGAATGGAAAACCTGCTCTTAGCTAAGCACACGGTAGGTACTAAATGATCACGGTTATAGCTGTCACTGTTCTTGCAAGTTACTGCCTTATCTTTTTCTTTTGGTCATGCAGCCTTTTTTTTTTTTTTTTCTCTTTTTTTTCATGTCACAGCCATCTGCTTGCACCGTCTCCCTGCTCATTGCTTCTTAGCCCTGTGCAATCTGGCGTCGGCCTCACCCCCCAGCAGGGTCTGGCCTGGCCTCCTGACCGCCACGTGCCGTGGCCTGCTTTCAGTAATCCTTTCCCGGCCTCTCTGATCTTCTGATGTGACGGATCCAGGAGATTTCCTGAGCCCCCTCCAGGTTGGGCTAAATGTGCTGCCCCTCATGTGTGTCCTGGGGCTCCCGGGGACACCTTAGCCCACTCTTCTGGTTGCAGTTGTCTGTGCGGCTGCCCTGTGCTTCTCCAAGGCGGGGGCCACACCTCACTCATGTTGGACCCCCAGTTCCTAGAATACAGGACCTAGGGCTGCTCAGTGTGGTGGCCACTAGCCACGAGGGGCCACTGGGCATTTGGCACGTGGCTTTTCTGTTAGTGTGAAATATACATGAATTTCAAAGATTTAGTATACACATGTAAGGTATCTCATTAATAATTTTGTATGGGTTACATGTTAAAATAATATTTTGGGTATATTAGATTACTTAAAATATATTATTAAAATAAATTTTACTTGTATCTTTTTCCCTTTTTCATGTGACTGTTAGAACATTTTAAATTACACGTGTGGCTCCCATTATATTTCTATCAGAAGTGCTGGCCTAGAACGTTACAGGAAGAAATAGACTTAAAACCATGGTTGTTGAACTCAGTTGAACTGAGTTGGAGGGAGCCCTTCCTTTTGAGCTTCTGCCCCTAATTTCGGTGGGGAACCTACTCCTGGTTCTCCTCCCACTCTCTCCTTCTCTGGCCCTTTCGTCTCCCACCCGCTGAGTACGGATTAGTCACCCCTCGGTCTGCACCTTTATGCAGCCCTGGATATCCAGCAGGCGGAGGCTGAGAAGAGGATGAAGAAGCGCAGAAGCCACTAAGAGCAAAATGAATGAAATATACAAGAAAGGATGAAGGAGCCGCTGGTGCATGGCGAGAGTCAGCCATTGAAGGCGTCTGCGGCAAGGTGACCTTTCCCGGAGGCTCTTGGAGGCGAGGCACACAGACTGGCGGACTGGCAGGCACAGGCCCCTCCACCCACTTACATAAAGGCTCCTGTGAAATGGAGAGCAGTATTTAAAGTGCATCGAAGGTCGTGGATTTAGAACTGAGAGACTTTGAAATCCAGAAGCGTTTGCTTTCGTAACCACCCGCATTGCCTCTCCGGGATGGGAGCAGCCCTGCCGCAGGGCTGGCAAGGAGACCAAACCCTGCAGCGCCAGGCTCCGGAAACAGCCTCTGTGCTGTGAGCTCCCAGACCCTGCCGTCCTGCTCCTGGAGAAAGCAGCTGCCAGCAGTCGGTTCAGCTCGGCGCTGGGTGGGGGCCCTTCTCAGCCTGAGCGCTGCCTCTCTGTTTGGAGCACTGCTCGACACGGTGGTCAGATTCAGGAAACTGGGGTTCTCCTACTGCTGCCTCAGCTTGTTCTCGGACCTTGATGAGGTCCCCTAGCCTCTCTGTGCCATGTCTTAGAAACCCTTTCCTCTGCCTTCTCAGAGCTGGGAGGACGAGTGAGAGTATAGGAAAAGGAACCTGAGTTTTTCTAAGTAAACGCTGGGTTCCAGGTAGAATTTTGTTTGTTTCTTTGTTTGTTTTGTTTTGTTTTTTAAAGATAGGATCTTGCTATGTTGCCCAGGCTGGTCTCAAACCCCTGGGCTCAAGTGATCCTCCTGCCTCAGCCTCCTAAGTACCTGGGACTACAGGCTCGAGCCATCACGCCTGGCTCCAGATAGAGATTTATTATCAGGTAAGCTGGAAAATATGTAGCCAACTTGGGGTATTCGCCCAGCTCTATTTGCCTCAGTCAATGGCGGGGTTTAGCTGAGTTAAATAATGATGCTAAGAACTAAAGCTCACAGGGCCCATGTTCTGGTCCCCTTGCTGGCTCGACATGCTGCTGAGCTGGACATTAATATCTGCATCACACTAATAAGAAGGCTGATGCTCAAAGGGCCCCACAGGTAAGGAACAGAGCTGGAATCGGAACCCCTGTGTGTCTCATGCCTTTCCCACTCTGATGACACACAATCCTCTGAAAAGCCGGAGCCCCACGGATGTGTTATGTGTTCAGTTTTCATTCAACAACGGTCTTTTGCTGCCTGATTTAGCCCAAGAACTATTATGATTTGACCAATAGATGGTAACTGGCAATTTCTAACATTTAACAGTGAAATTATATTCATAACTATATTCTGGAAAAGTGGACTGGACAGGGATATCCAGCCCATTTCACAAACGGCTCAGCTGAGGCTTGGCGGTCACACTTGACTGCATGTTCAAGGTCAGCAGGGTGAGTGTCTGCATTCTGAGCCCTGACCACTGAAAGGAGTGGTCCTTCCCTCTGCAGAGATTTGAAATTTAGTGTGGGCACCAGACACAAGTTCCCAGAACAGAGCCTCTGGCTCTTCCCAGTCTGCCCTTGGGTGGGGGGAGGAAGGCTGAGGGCTGGCCTGCCTCCCCGCCCCATGAATGCCATCTGTGCCTGCAAGCGTCTTAGTGTGGTGGTGGCATCCTGTTCTCCCATGCTTGTGTGCCTCAGTGTGGCTCTCTTCATGGGCTGGGGACCCATCACTCAGGATTGTGGTGGCTTAGAAGAAAACACCAGAGAGCCTTCTGAGGGGCAGCAGTGGCATCTTCCAAACCTTGGAAATTGCTGAGAAATAGGTGGTTCACCATGCCCTCTGCCTCCAGGCAAGATCACACCTCCAGGGTCCCAGACAGCGTCGGGAGGCTGAGTGTGCTACTGTCCTTGACAGTCTGAGTGAGGATGACTTCCTCCAGCACCTCACAACTGCCGCAGCTAAGGGGACTCTCTACTCAGGCGTCTTCAGGAAAATGGCGGACAGTGCCTGCCTCAGGTGGCTGCTCAGGCCCAGCAAGTACTGAGCAAGACTGTGGAGCCGTGGCCAAGACCAGAATGGGCAGGAGACAGGCACCCATCTCCCCTGGGCCAAGGGCACCTACAGGCCGGCCAAGGTCAAGGGCCAGGCTGGAGACCTTTTGTGGAATTCCTTTCATTTTGCAGATAGAGAAACTGGGGACCAGGCAGTGGTCACCCTCATCAAGCCAGAGCCCAGATCGCAAGGCCTAGGGACTGCCCTTCTCCCTTCGTGGAAGTCACGTGAGCCGCTGGACTGTTCCTCTGCTCCCAAGACTGCACCCGTCTTGGTGCGACTGACTCCTTGCCCTCCAGGTCTCAACTCAGGCATCACCTGGCCACAGAGACTGTCGTCCTCGGCCCTCCACTCTCGAGCATGTCACCCGGGGCAGCTCTATGTTACTTATCTCTGACCGCATCCTGTCTTTTTGCGTGTGTTTGTGGCCTGACTTTTCCCACTGGAATGGGAATCCCATAAGAACAAGGACCATCTCCATATGTCCCTTTGTCCCCCAGCATCCAGAATAGCACCTGGCACACAGTAGGCACTTTATCAACATTGGATGAGCGAATAGTCAGGGAAGGGAGCTTTTGGTGAAGGTAGCGTATGAACTAGGGCTTCAAGTGTGGACACGACTTCAAAGCAAAGGGTAAAACATGAGCAAAATGGGCCACGGGAAATACACCAGGGGTGTGCGGGTGCGTTTGCGGAGGGGCGGGAGCTGGGGAGTGCGTTGGGTTGGCTGGCACATGGCGATTGTCTGAAGGGAGCAGTGGGCAGTGCACTGGGAAGGCGGGTCTGAGCTCATTTACAGGGGCTGTGAACACCGGGCTAGGCAGTGTGGCCTCTGCCCTGCAGATGAGCAAGTGGGGCGGTGTGGGGCCATTTGGCAGCAGTGTGCAGGTATGTGACTGAGGTTGAGAGGGCAGCAAGGGGCCCCTGCATCACCAGGTGATGACCTAAGAAAAGGAGGTCTTTTCCCCATGAGCCCCCAAGTGCTAAAGGCTGGGCTACAGCCCTCTGCTTGGGAGCTGTATTTCCCCACCAAGGTGTCAGTCATCAAGCCCCAGCGCAGTGCCCCAGAGGGAGGGGCGAGAGGCCCCATGGATGGGCTGGCACTGCGCCCTCGCTGCTGTCAGAGAGTGACTCAGATCCCCTCCTGGCACCAGCCTGCTTAGGCAGTGCAAGCTGTTCCTTTGGCTCCTGGAGACTGGGCTGGTTCTTCACTTCTCTCTCCCCAGGACTGAGGCCAGGGAGGACGGGTGCGGGTGTCTGTGTTCCCACCCCCTTCCCTTCTCCCAGCGCCAGGGTGAGGGAGGAGGAAGGGAAGGCTGCAGAGCCGAGCTCTGGGTTCACTCCCTGCGATACCTCCGGGCTGCCCTGAGCCCTGCTGGGCACGCACACAGCGGGGCACCAGGCGTGCTGGACACATGACCAGGTGATGTGCTACTGAACGGAAGGCTTTCCTGAAAAGTTACCATCGAAAACTGGGTCAGGTGGACAAATGCTGGTGGAACATCGGGAGTGACTGCCTGTGAGCAGTGACATGCCCCGCAGTTGTTCAGCAGAGAGGACTTAAGACATAGGACGTTTGTGCGACACTTTATACCTTACGAAATCCTTCACACACTTGATGTCAATATCCCTTGCAACTGTCCTGGGAGTGCAGTAGCATTCTGTGTTTTTGTTTTTGTTTTTAATCTGAAGCTCAGAGAGGTTAAGTCACTTGCTAAAGATCGCCGAGATATCGAAAGGCAGAGCTGAAAAGGGTCTTGGTGTCACGGGAGTTTTCATAAATCATACACTGTGCCAGTTTTCTTGGACTCTTAGACATTAGCACTCGTCTTATTTTAACCCTTCCTTGGAACGTCACATGCTCACAAGGTGAGCTCTGATGTTCGTGGGAGCCTCGGGAGCCATCGGCACTTTCAAAGGGATAATATGCAGGTGCTAAACACCGGGGCGTCCCTAAGGTTGACAGTGATCGGTCACTCATTGATCCAAACATTGCCTATTTCTCCTGTTCATCAGCCGTTGCCAACTGTACTTAGCCTGGTACATGAAATTGCAGATATTGGCAATATTTTAGTGTTCAACCTAATATATCAAAGGCACTAAATAAACACGTATTATTTGATTTGAGAAGATCTAGAACATTTGGGATTTATATTTTCAAAGAAGACTCAGCTTCCTCAGTCTATGTGATGGAGCGAACACTACCTCATGGTGTCGTTGGAGGATTAATCGGTTGTCGTGGACAGCAGAGCTTACTTCGCTCAGTGCCTGTGAGATAAGCCCCGAATTAGCTGTATCTGAATGGGCACAAGCTCCTCCCTGCCCTCAAGAGGCTTGCAGCCTGGCAGAGACAGTTCAGACAGACCCACCCAGAAGGGACACCAGGCACCGCAGAGTCTAGTGCTTGGACAAGTGTGGCATTAAGAGCACGGCCCTAAAGTCAGAGTGCCTTGGCTGCGATCTTAGTTCTGCCACTGACCTGTGCTGTCACCTTGGGCGAGCCGCTGACCTCTCAGCCACTCCGTTTTCTCATCAGTAGAACAAGAATGAAACATGCCCACCGCATAGAGGTGTGAAGATTGAGTAAGACAACAACGGAAAGGACTCGGAATTGTTCCTGGCGTATAGAAAGCGTTCAGTCAATTTTAGCTGCTACCACTACGATCGCAGTTATTATTAATACTCTTGCCCCTCACGCGAGAGGAGCGCTACAGTACCCTGGCACAGAACGGAGGATTCTGATGCCTGCAAGCTCTGCATCGGGGTCACGGCTTCCGAGAATGCTGTCATCCGTGATCTCCAGGCTTAGGACGACCGGGGGCAGGCCTGAAGATGAGACGTCCACCTTCGAATGCTTCACAATCACAAACCAGATTTGGAAACTTCTAGGGAAACTGTGCTCTGCGACCAGGCGTCCCCTCTCAAGGAGAGACCCTGATAAGTATCAGGGAGCTGAAAGCCAGCAGAAGTGTCCTGAGCACCCAGAGCAGCTATTGTCCAGCCCCCCAGGGTTGCGAGAGACTTCCCATAAGCTTGCTCAGGGCTGGGAAGCTCAGTGGACGGAGCTTTGTTGTCTCTGATCATATGGAGACTCTGCAACGCTGGAGGGGGCGCAGCCCACACAGGACCGCCCTGACTTCCGACGCCGACTACAGGCTCAGGGGTCTGAGACCACCCTTAGGTGCAATCACTTGCTAAAATGACTCACAGAGCTTGCTGAAAGCTTTATGCTCCTGGTTGCGGTTTGTTACAGGGAAAGGAAGGAGACTTCTGAAACCAGCCAAGGGAAGAAGCGCATGGGGCGGAGTCCAGGAAAAGTTCCAAATGTGGAGCTTCCAGTCATTCTCTCCCATGGAGCCAGGACAGCACTGCTTTCCTGACACAGGGAGTAATGCCAGACAGGGAAACTCACTCGGGCCTGGGTGTCAGAGCTGTATTGGAGCTCCCTCACCCAGGCACACTTGATTTCCCAGGGAAGGACAAGCTGGTGCCCCTCTTAATGTCACAGTGTAGCTGTGGCTCAAACCCACACCGTAAGCCATGTTGTTACTCTCTGCCTGGCCCGAGGTCCTCAAGCAGACAAAGACACTCCTATCAGCCATGATGTTCCAAGGGCTTAGAGAGGACCTCCCAGAAGCCAAGGATAGAACCAGACCTCTTTTGGGGCTGGGTTAGTTTCCTCACTGCACAGGCTCTGTGCAGGCTCTGGGGACACCGAGATAATGAGACACTGCCCATCCCAGGGAGCTCAGTGTCTACTGGAAGAGGCAGTCAGGTGACGGTACGAGTCAGCTGGCGTGCAGTTGTGCGATTGCCTTGTGCAGTGAGCCTCTTCCTTTAAGAGCAGGCAGGACCCAGGGGCTCTGCAGGGATCACATTTGGTGTCGTGGGAATGGGGCTGGCCTGATTAGCGCAGTTTGTGTCTGGAGGTGAGACTCACGAAGCGTTTCTAGAAAAGAAGCTCTTGACTGTTGTTGACATGCTTATCAGTCTGCCGGACCAGAGGTCTCTACATCCAGCCTACCTCATCCGCCCGCTGACTTTGCAGATTGGTAGGAGAGAGGTGCAGCTGAGCCTCCTGGAAACATCGGGAAGCTCAGAGCCTCAGTAATGGCCGAGGTGGCATAAATGAGTGATTGACCAGGGACAAAAGTGTGTAGACGTGACATGTAAACTATGAGAGCTCTGTCCATACCCCATCCATCATCACTTAGCGCTCCCTTGGAAGCTGCTTTCTCCAGTGACTGTGGCTGCAATACAGGATGCCCCGGGATCAGCGAGAGGGCAGGGCATCCTTCCCCTGCTTCAGTCGTTTCAGCAGCTGCCCTGGCTCCTTCTGGGTGGGGGGGCTGCTTTTGGATGCTCTTTGGCACTGTCTGCCTGCTCGGCCAGTGCATGGTCTCCATCACGCCCGCTCCCATCCTCACCACACCTGGGAATTTGCTTCTCCTCCCATGGACCTCATCGCCAGCACCTTGACGGAAGCCTCAGCTAACTGTCCTTTCCCCTCCACTCACGTGCATTTCATCTTCTATTACTGGCCCTCAAATTCACCCTCTGGGTCCCGGGGGATGAGCAACTCCATGGAAATAATTCAGAAGGTGGGCACACCTGTCAGCCTGCCGAGATGCAGCCTCCCTGGGAGGACTGTTACGTGTCCATGGGGAACTATAGAGACCCCATCTCAGTGTGGCCCTCTGCAATGGGGTCCCGTGATTTTAGGCCCTAGGAAGTTTCACCACTTGACTTAATTTCACTATGAGGCCCCTTTTAGGTGGGCTAGGTAATGTGTTACCTGCTTCAATCCTGTATTTGTTCAAGAAAAGCAGCCGCCTGCTGCTCTCATCTCAAAGCACAGTATCAGCAGCCACCTTTTCATCACTCAATAATTAATTATGCTTTCCTCTGGTGGGGGGCATTATGAGTGGTTTTAGATTTTTAAATTTTGTGATTTTTTTTTTCAAAAACACGTTTTGGTGTCTCTGTCCCTATATGACACAGGGCAGCAAGAAAAAGAAAACTTGGTTCATTCGATTTCCGAGTATTTGTTGAAAATTTATCATAAGCCTGGCGCCCTTGGGGTGCTGGGAATTCAAAGAGACAAAGACAAGGTCATGGTGCTTGAGAAACCCACAGTCCAGTGGGGGAGACAGACACGTAAGTGACTAGCCAAGGGGCAAAGTGACCGATACTATCAAGGAGGGATGAACAATTAATTCTTCTGGAAGGAATGACAATCAGTGAAGGGTTCCCAGAGAAGGAAATGTTGCAACAGGCCTTGAAAGGACACTAGAGTTCTGCAGTTAGAAAAGAGAGAGGTTATTCTAGGCAATTGGAGCACACAGACAAAGCAAGGAGTGTGCTAGTGCTTGGTGTGTTCTTTGAGGACACAGAGGAGCCAAGGCCACCACCTAATGCTGCGCCAGCTGTGCACTGCGCAGCTGTAGAAGAGGCCAGTAATCCGGGCTGTGATGTGGTTGGTGCAGCCTGGCGTCGTGCCATACGTATGGCAGCCAGGCAGAGGGTACTTGGGAGGGGTGGTGAGGAGCCACGAGAAATTTCACTGTCATTTCGTCCGTTGCCTTGGCCGTCTATGAGCAATTGCTCTGCAGACATTGGCTGAGCAACTACTGAGTACTTGGGGTTTACCATACCCCTGCCATTCTCCTCCATTCCACAAGGGGGGCTGTGGAGGACTGTGTCCAGGAATGTGAGCAGAGCTGTCTAGCAGGTCCGCCCTTCAGACCTGGGACACATCATCAGCCCACGTTTCAGCGACAGATGGGTGGGTCGGTCAGCGTGCTGAGCCCTGTTTGCATCTCCTCATAGACTTCTTAGAGCAGTGGGGGATGGTGGCGGCTAGAAAGAGAAAGCGATTCACCAAAATCAACAGCTTGATCGTTCTACAGCCTGAACTAGAAGCCAGGTGTCCTAGCTCATATCTCAGTAATATTTTCACCAAACATCTCAAGCATTGTCACCTAGTGCCATTTATTTATCCTTCCTAGAATGGAGGGCTTGGCCTGTAACCAGTCTGGGTAAGTAACCCCAGCTGCTATGATAAGTAACTCTTGAAATCTCAGCGCCTTGACACAAAAAAAGTTTATGTCCCACTCTCACTGCAACCCAGTATGGGTCTGGGGGCTTACCCAGGGGTGCAGGAGTTGGGGGGGTCCATCTCATGGCAGAAGAGTGGAGAAAACACCCACTCTAGCTGCCTCAGCCGAGGGGTGACACACATGGCTTCTGCTCATATCCCACTGGCGGGAACGGCCACAGATCGCATCTAGATGTGAGGGGGCTGGGAGATGCGGTTTAGTTGTGTGCCAGGAACGTAAGATGGGTTTAGTGAGCGTCCCGTCAACATATGCCGCAGGCGTAATTCGGAAAGCCCCTGGGGCTACCGGGGCAATGGCAGTCGCCTGAGTGGTTGTCTGGTGTTTACCCCAGAGCTGTCGCCTCCTTCTTCTGTGCCTCTCTCCACGTTCCGTTCCACATTTGGAAACTGTGACCCGGAGAATGCAGTGACCTGTCCAGGGTCATACCCAACCCCACGGGTCCAGAACTTAGACCCAGGAGGCGTGGATTTCAAGGAGCACCCTTCCTCTCTTCAGGCTTCCCTGGAGGTCTCTGCAGGTGGCAGATACCTGTCTCGGAGGACTGTGTTCACAGTGGCACACCTCCGAGCCGGCTGTTGGCAGTGGCGGGAGACGGCCGGCGGTGAGCCCCCGGGGAGGAGAGAGAGCACAGCTGTCTTCCCGCTGAGCTCTTGTTCCCCTGTCTGCCAGCCACGCTCTCCTCTTACGCTGCCATGAAACTGTTTATTTTTATTGACAGCAAGTACCACAGCTCGGAATGTTTGTCTGCGGGGAGAGAGCGGCAGGGACGGATCCCGGAGCTGGCTGTGTGGGCGCCGTGTGCTGGCTCACCCAGCCATCCGCCCCGTTCAGTTCAGCTCAGCTCTCCCCACGGCGCAGAGCAGAAACAGCATTGCCTTCCACCTCTAGGCACGATGCATCGCCTAGCCTGGGGAGGGTTGTGTTGGGGGAAGGCATTGGTTTCTCCCCCACACCCAGTCTCCCGAGGTCCCTGAAATGACCTGATTCCTCCACACCCCTGAGAGCCCCTTCTCTGGGGTTAGGCTGGGCTCTTCCTGAGTCCCTCTGTTCACGCGCATCCTCTAAGCCCTTTCAGACCACCGCCGTTTCCTCCGTTCCAGCCGTCCCTACCGCCTGTTGGATTCATCATTTATCTTTCTCGGCATTTCTTCATGCAGTTGAGGGCAAGACCAGGATGTGGAAGTCTTGATTTGAATCCATTCTGAAAACACACAGCTGATATGGCCTCAGTAGATTGATTAATTGTTTATAGTTACAAAGTTACAGTTTCTTTAGAAATCTGGGGTCCCCAACCTCTAACCTTTAAGCCCTTCTTACTAGTGGCTTTAATTCAGGGTGTCAAAACTTCAGTACGACAAACTATTTTTTTTTTAGGAAAAGGATATTAAAATCTCTTGGGCTCCTTTGTGAGAGGCATGGTGCTAATTGCTTTCATTTACCTTATTATCTCATTTAATCCTCAACGCGAGATGTGGTCGGTTCCTACGGGAAAGGTACTTGATTACACACTGCAGGGGTCAAAGGTGATTGTGAAATGGCTCTGTCCCTCCAGTTGCTCAGTCTCGTGGCCAGTGGCTTGTTGCCATCATGATCACCATCAGCAGTGACAGCGTGGCCACATGGTCCCAGATGCTGAGTGAGCTCATATTTCGTGCCGGGCAGTGCACGACACCTGCCATGCACCCCCTCATTTCCTCCCCGTCGCTCTTAGGAAACAGTCGCTGTTACTATTATACCCACTGTGCAGGTGAGTAACCTGAGTCTCAGAGGGGTTGAGTATTTGGCCTGTGTCTGTCTGGCTGACTCCAGAGGCACAATACTGACTCCATCACAAATGATGCGACTAGAAGCTAGAACCATGCAAAGGGCTATACGAGAGTCACAAACGAAGCGCCCAGGGAAAGGGAAAGTTTAATTAATCCTCACAGGGGAGCCTGGGAAGGTGACCTAGATGAGCCTGAATTTGAGCTGGTCCTTAAAACTTTGGCAGCACTCCCAGGGCAGGTTACACAGGGAGGAACTCCCGAGAACATCATGAAGGTAGAAGTTCTGATTGAGACAGGCCCAGGAGGAACCCACTTGAGCAGTGGAAGAAGACAATTCACATTTCTCGCTGATCTTCCCAGCTCTCTCAGATAGGAGTATTCCAGAGATGTCCACGTTATTGTAAAGAGCAGGGTTCCTGCCTCTTGTTCTGTAGCTGGGAGTCGTTCGGAATTGGCAAGGCTCAGAGCAAGCTCCCAGGTGTGTGGCCCGGGGACTGCAGGGCTGCTGAGCCCCCTGTCCTCCAGGAACTCCACCTGCGGCCACCGAGCCCGGGGCCAGGATGGGTTTGCAGGGCGCTCTTCTGCCCGCTTGGCCTCTGTGCACCCTCCATCCCTTCCTGAGCTCCTCTTGGCTTCTTGGCTTCGCCACACAACAAAACGCAGTCTGTGTATCGTAGTGTCAGGCCCAGCGTGAGCCATCGTTTCTGGAGATTTCCAGGCCTCTGCTCTGGAGGCAGTGGCTAGGGGACCGCATGTGGGTGGTGAGGCCTTGAGCCCTCTTCCCGCCTTCCCGCTAGCTGGCCAGCGTCCTGTGTCCGGCTGTGTGCCCCTCTGTGTGCCAGGGGCCGGGACACCTGCTGCCCCTAAGGTTAAGGGCCTCAGCTTTCTTCTCTGAAAACAACCAGAAATGAGCCATAAAACAGCCTGTGACTCACCGTCGTTAAGCAAATGAAGTGTTATTAAAAGAGTGATGTGCTGAAGTAGAGCGAGCGCAACTCAGCTGCGGTGGCGGTGGCGGGAGAGTGGCGGGGCCAGGCGGCCGGAAGAGCGCCCCCTGGCGGCCGGCTCCTGCGGCTGCGAACAGGCCGGTGAGGGCGGTGGAGGCGTCGTCTTCCTTAGACATTCACCATTAGCATAGACTGCAGGCTTACAGGAGGAGGGGCAGGGGGTCCTGAAGGGCATCGTCACCGGATTCAGGACCTCGGGGAGGGCGAATATTCTCCGCTTCTCGGGGAAGGCAGTGCTGCTCAGACACTGCTGTCGCCCAGGGCTCTTGTTGAAAGGCAGGCTGACTCCACGGGCTGTGCAGGGCCTGAGGCTGTGCACTGCGGCTGCTGCCGGCCTGGAGACCACACGCGGAGAGCAAGGGGGAAGAGGAGACAGGTTCTTGCTGAAGCAAGTAGGTTTAAGACTCAGGTGTGACTTCTCAAAATTGAATTAAGAAAAAAATCCTGAGGTATCTATCTGGAGATGGAAGAGGTGAGGACCAGGTATGGAGGAGGGGACATTTTGTTTGTGCAAGCGGAGCTGAGGGCTACTGAAGGGCCCAGTTCAGCAGATAAGCCCAGGTAGCCTTCTGGGACCCAATCCCCAGCAGACCCTGCCACACGAAGGCCGGACACCACCTGCCTCGGGGTGTCAGGCCAGCCTCGTTCCCAGAGGGCCCCAGGTGTGGCCTCACTGGGGCGGGGGCTGGGCACACGGTTCCGGCTGTACTCCATGGGGGCCTGCCTTCCAGCCACACTCAGGAAGGCCAGCACAGTCAGGGAGAGCAAGGTATCCTGAATTCATGAGAAGTCAGATTACAGACCTTTCAAGAAATATCTTCTGGAGTGATCCGGAAAGTGTACTCCTGGGGTCTGTTCTTGTGATGAGATCATTCTCGTCTGCCGCCGTGGGATGCAGGATGAGTGTCTCGGGGAAGTGCGTGCCGCTCAGAGGTCTGAGCAGGGGGTTCCGTGGGGGCAAAGGGTGGCAGAACTCAGTGCTTTGCCATCTGGTTGATTTATACCACTGTGCAGCTTCCTGTTCTCCCTGCAGCTGAGGAGGAAGGAAAACTTCAGCCCAGGTTGGCCTATTTGTCATAAATTCCAAAACACAAGCACCCAAACTGCAAAACACCCAGGAAACTGGAAGGGTCCGTGCCATTGACTTCATTGCATTTCCCCAGTCTCGGGGCAGGGGGCTGTGGGGAGTTAACCCAGAGAAATGGCACTCAGGCGAAGAGGCTGGCAGTGGTCAGAGACACAGCTCCTGGAGCCCCTTTCTGGTCCAGAGGCCTCTCCAGGTTGTGTGGTCAGTGCCCTCACCTGGCCCTTTGTAGGCTTTGCGTATTGGCAGCCCCTCTGCGGCAGGTCTCCAAGCCCTGGGCCAGTGGTTCTCAACCTGGTGCAGCCTTGCCCCCAGGGCACATTTGGCAATGTCTGCAGACATTTTCGGTTGTCACAGCTGGGGCAAGTGCTAGTGGCATCTCATGGGTAGAGGCTAGGGAGGCTGCCAAATCTCCTACAATGCACGGGACAGCCCCCACAAGAATTATCCAGCCCAAAATGTTGGTAGTGCTGAGATTCAGAAACGCTGCCCTAGACTAGTACCCAGGAGTCTTGGGTGGACCTGGGAGAGCTGGAAACACAGGTAGCCGGGCTGAGACTTTGCCAGAATACTTGCCCTAGGACGAGGGGTTGGGGCTTACTTCCTTCTCTTAAAATGAAGGTCACCTATAAATTGTTCTGTCATTCACCTGCCTTTGTCATCTGGCTGTCGCATTGTTGTCAGCTCTTTTGCCTGGTATTGAGGTGGTTTTAATAGGCGGCTGTGACATAGCAGGTGAAGAGGTGGAAAGCCAGGCCTTCCTCATGTTGTACCCCATACTGGTCATCTTCAGCATCACCCCAGAGTCAGAGATGGGTAGGAGAAAGGACACAGGCTATGCAGTCAGTCTTGGGCTTTGGGTGTGTGACCTTTGGAAGTGAGTTAGCCTCTTTGTCCTCAGTTCTCAGTTTCCCGAGGGTAGATGCATGTGTAACCGTGCCTCTAACCATGCAAGGATTAAAACATAGCAGGTGTTCAGAAAATGACAACCAGTGTAGTGCCCTATGACACCCAAGACTTTTGTGAAATGCTTGTTTTCCCCACCTAACACTGGGTGACCAGGAAGAGAAATCGAATCCCTAAAGTCTAAGAGTAAACTCACTGAAGACGGCAGTCATCACAGGCAGGGATTCAGGATCCGTGTTAAACAAAACCGGTTCAATCTTGACTATACGCAAGTAAATTATCCACTCATCTGTCTGCATGCTGAGTCTTGGATTTTGCCAGACCGCAGGGCTGAGCCAGAGAGTGTTGGAGATGGGGGTCGTAGTGCCACTTAGCGAGTTCGTGCGAATGTGCTTCCATGAGTACTTAAGAGGGCCATGGTGGAGGTACAGACTGGTGGCTGGGTAAGCAAGACTGTGTGTAGTGAAATGAATCTGATTCCCAGACCATATATACGTGGTTTGGGATTAGTCTTATTTGATGTTTTTTGTCATTTTCAGCCTCCATTAGAGGTAAACATGCTGACATTACACAAATACTATGCTTTTATTCATTTATTTCAACTTACCTATTGTCTTCTTTCCAAAAAAAGGATCTGAGATAGTTCATAACTAAGCATACAGATGATATACATAAAGGTATAAGTATAAATATAGGTATAGTAAGCTTACTGAAACAGAAGAATGTTTGTGTTATCAGGACTTAAAAGCATGCTAATGCTGTAGGCCAATCCAGTCACTATGATTGATCATCATGTTTATCTCTGAGTTTCTTGCCAGCCAAGGTAAAAAGGGAAAGAAGATAGAATTATATAACAAATTTTTTATGTGTGACCTTGAATGACAAAGTGGACAATTTCCTCAACCACGAAATTTACAACAAACACAGAAGTGGATTTCACAGCAAATTTTGGTGAAAGCTGAGGGCATAGCACTAAACTGCAGTTTAGTGAAGACAGCTTTGCAAAGCTCCTGAGAGGCCAGCCACGGCTTCCAGGGTTTAGCTTGAAAGAGGTTGAATTTGGAATGCACAAAGGAGTAGATATATCACCATTCCTTATATCCTCTTCCCTGAATATAATTTCTCTGGTTGGGCTTTTTACCAGGAGTTGTTTACAGATAATTTGAGATATTATTTCTTCATGAAGACCTGGGTGCTAGTCTTCTATTGATGTGTCATAATCAGAGAGATAAGTTAGACAGAAGTGCCCTCCTCTGTTCCTGGCATTGACGAGGCACTCTGGGTAAATGTCTTTGTTATTTGTTCATCTTTTTAAATTCATTCATTCATCTATCTATCCTTTCATCCATCCATCCATCCATCCATCCATCATTCATCTGTCTGACCCTCCCCTGATTTTAGAAAACAGAGTGCGTGGACGTAGCAGTTGACATGTTGTTTATTCAGATGAGCTTTGATGGCTGTGAGATGAGGCATCCATCCTCCATCCCCCATACAAAACTGGGTCTCCACCTGGACTCGTAAAGCCCCGTGGGGCAGAGGTGAGATGAATAGGTTTGGTTGTTTAGCAGGGAAGTGTCAGTGATACACGGACAGGCCGAGCTGTGGGAGAGTAATCTGAAAGGCCATCCAGGGAGTGCCTAACTAATTAAATGGGTTCACCAACTGAGAGCCACACTGCGAAGAAAGACCTATGGGGTCCCTTTCATAAAAGGAAAGCAACTCAGCCCTTGTTCCATTCGTAGTTATATGTTTGTAATTGCAGCCATGCCTGTTTGCACAACCAATTATGTGGGTACGAGTCAATTTATTTTTGTTTTTAGCACCATGCTATTCAGTTGCTAAGAAACACACCAATTACTTAATGGTTTATTTAATCCATCCTGTTGGTCCTTGGCAGTATGATCCATTTCTTTATCCTTGGCTAAAGCAATCACGTGACTAGATTATGCTTAAGATTCCGCTGTTATCATCACCACCCTCTATATCCTGTGCAGGTGCACACACACGCGTACACACACACACACATCTATGCACATGCACTAACTCACACACACACTCACATGCACACACACTCACGTACACTAAAGTCCATGCACACACATCCATGCACACACATGCTCACGTGTACATAAACTCCCTCACATGTATGTAACCTCAGAAAGATAGAAAACAGCTTTGAACAGGTAAAGGCATCCTCTAACCCCTTGAAATTCCCGTTGTGACAACCCACATAGCTGTCACATCTTGAGCTGCATTTGAATCCTTCAGGAGCTATGCTATTCTGACTAATGCACTTCCTGGTTGTCTGAAAGTTAACATCTCTAATTTTTTTTTTTTTTTGGCTGCACCTTGCTACTGAAAATCTTTCTATAATACTTAGCGCTTTTTCCCACCTTGGCGATGATCACAAATGATGGAACCTGCCTTTGAATGCTTAAGTCTCATTACAATTGAGGATAGAGGCTCATTAAAGCTCAAAGGACACGGCTTTTGGAAAGAGACAAATCCGGTGTTGGGTGTTGGCTTTGAATGCCACGTACAGGCCATGTGACTTCAGATGCCCAACTTCCCTTTTATTAACCTGGGCTTTATTTACTGGACTGCAGAGACAGAGATGACCATGTTTACACTGTTGGGCTATTAACAGAAATTATGCAGGTAGAGATCCGGAGCTTAGTGGTAGCCTATATGTGGCAAATTCATTGCTTTGGCTCCTATTATTCCAGACAACGCCAGAGTAACTGCAGTTATAAAAGGTGCAGGAAATTGAAACTGAGTCCAATGTGGGCTCTCCTCAGGACAGTCCTTTTGAAAAACTGCATTCTGATGCCAAAACTGATGTCCTCCTTATTAAGAAAATTGGAGTGTAGCAGGAAAATATACACACCTGACATGTCTGTCCACAGTTTCCCTATGAAGAGCTGCCGCTGTAAGTGGACTGTGCAGTTCTCTGGAGCCGGCACTGGTGAGGGGTCCCTTTTGCTGTCACCTGGCTCTGCAGGCATGAAAGGAATGCAGGAGCAGAAGCAGCCACACGGGACAGTGAGTGGGGAGGCAGAATCTGACTCCTTGCCCCAGATCCTACAGCTGGCTGCATGGCCAGGAGCCACATGGGATCCATCCTGCTCTCAGCGTGATGAGGGTTGATTATTCTGGCAGAATTCCTTATTATTGAGAAGACAGAAACTTGGAGAAGGAAACCAAAAAATGCTCCTTGGGCATCTTAGGCTTCTTATGGCTTTCGCAGCAATGATATTTTGAAGAATTGTCAGCAAACTGTAAACATAGGAACTGCAGTACTTGGCCTCACAGATATCTAGATGCAAACTTAAGGAGGAAGGGGTTGACAGAGTGTGGCATTGGGAGGCCACCTTCCCAACCCCAACTGCAAAAACTGCGCAATAAGAGGGACAGTGGCTCCCAAGAAGTGTACCCAAGAAGTGTACCACATTTCTAAGGGCAGAACTGGATTCAGTTGGCTTTGTCTTTGCCAAGCCACAATCTACAACCCAAACCGCAAAGAGTCCACTTGATGGAAAGAACCAAGGCCACTTAAGTTCCTTCCCTTCCCTTCCTCTTATTCAGAACGTCACAGAGGCAGGTCCCGACACCTTCAGCTAATAAGGTGTATGAGGGACAAAAGGCAGGAGACAGAGAACTAAGAAATCCCCAGTTCCCAATCTCCCCGGCCGCTTCTGCTTTCCAGGTTAGATTTTCAATTGTTAAGTAATCACAATTTGGTAAATAATGAACAATAAATGATAGGAAAGTTTTGCATTGTCTCCCAGTGCTTCTAGAAAACGCTAAATGGCAATCTCCATAATAGACTCTCAATAAATATAATTAAATGCCTGCTACATGCCAAGTGCTCTGCTGGGCACACGGGAAATCACAGATGCCCCATGTCCCCAGCTCCTCCAGCAAAACTCAGGGTGTGGTGGGGAATGCAGGGGGCATGATGAAAAAGCCACGAGCCTTGCCAGGAAGCAAGTGCTGGTGTCAGGGGATCAGCTGGCTGGCCAAGCTGCAGGTGGCCATGGACCAGGAAACGAATTCGTTGGGAATTTGTTTTCTGACATTAATTTCAGCAGGAGAAATTCCCAATTGGATGTGCTATGTCTTCCAGACAGTAACAGTTTTTAAACCTTGAGGAAGGAGTTTTTTTTTTTTTTTTTTTTTGAGACAGAGTCTCACTCTGTTGCCCGGGCTAGAGTGCCGTGGCGTCAGCCTAGCTCACAGCAACCTCAAACTCCTGGGCTCAAGCGATCCTCCTGCCTCAGCCTCTTGAGTAGCTGGAACTACAGGCATGCGCCACCATGCCCGGCTAATTTTTTTTCTATATATTTTTAGTTGTCCAATTAATTTCTTTTCTATATTTGGTAGAGACGGGGTCTCGCTCTTGCTCAGGCTGGTTTCAAACTCCTGAGCTCAAACAATCCGCCCGCCTCGGCCTCCCAGAGTGCTAGGATTACAGGCGTGAGCCACCGCGCCCGGTCGAGGAAGGAGTTTTTAAGGAAGTCAGGAGATATGTGGGGGAGGAGGGATCATTCTTTCCCTGTCGAATCTTGGATCTGTATTTGTCAGAAATAAGAGCCATAATGCCTTTTGCCCCAGGGACTTCACATTTGTGACATTAAATAGCTACCTGCACTGGAGCACACCGCTCACACGCACAAGCACGCACGGTGGAAGCTGGACCACTGCCACTTCCTGCTTCCCCCAGGACCCCACCCACCCGGGCTCCCGGCTGGTGGAATCTCTGACACCCACGGCCTTGCTGGGCACAGTCTGTGCTTGTTACTACTGGAGTCTTTTCCTGAGCACTTGCTGGGTACGCTCAGCCTTGACATGGCCTCTGCTTTGCTTGTGACCATCGTGCACAGTGCGGCCTCCTCTCCTGTGTTAAACCACCTGTTTCTAAAGGGGTGCCCAAGGCTGCTTGGTAGCTGTCCCTTCCTTTCTCCTTCCCTTATCCTCCCACAGCCTTCTTTAAAAACCTATTTGGAAAAAAAAAAAAAAAACTCCTTCCCTAAATTTCCCTGAGTATCTGAAACACTGTTGTTTAAAGGAATGAGCTCCAACTTGGGGGTTAGAGAAGCATCCATTCCAAGCAGGGGCTTGGCCACTTGCTAGCTGAGTGACTTTGGGTGGATGATTTGACCTCTCTGAGCTTCAGTTTCTTCTTCTGTAAATAGAATTTAGGTGAGCCTTGCAGGGTGACATGGCAGGACCAAAGCATCTAGTACAGTGTCTGGCACACGGTAGGGGACTGTTACTTTAATGCACCCGCTTTTGTTCTTTGGTTCATGTGGAGCTTGCACAAGCGCGAAGTTCATGTAGTTCCTGAGTTTTATGAGCCAGCACTTTGCTAGTCGCATCCAATGGGCACAGTCTCGTTTAATCCTCTCAACTGTTTTTGTGCTGTAGACGCTATTTTTACCATTTTCTAGATAGAATAACTGAGGCGTGAGATCAGGAATGTGAAACTAGATTCTCCGAGGACCCCCCTAGAAATCTTTCCATCATCTCTCATGTCTGCTTTTCTCATTTCAACTGGTGTCTGTCGTACATACAAAGTCAGCACCACCGGGTGTGTGTGTCGGGTGGGGCTCGGGGGATAGAAAGGAAGCCCATGGCCCCATCCTCAAGGAGTTTGCAGTTTGGTTGGTGGGAAAGGGAACTATTGAGGGAAGGGATGAGGGGCGGGGTGGGAGGGAGAGGGGGAGAGAGAGAGAGAGAGAGAGAGAGATGCAGAATCGGCACACGCACACTTGCTCTAGGGCAGGGACCGTGCTTGTCCATGAATGTGTCTGTTGAAGCCTCTTGCCTGCCGAACCCAGCCAGGATTCTGGCCTGGCAACTTGCTCAACTGAGTCACCCCTATGGAGAGCGGAGTACAGCAGAGACTTGCGGCCTTGCAGGCGAGGGAAGGGGCAGAGCTGGCTGTCTGCCACGCAGGGTGGGCAGCGCAGGGAAGCTCCTTTTCATGGCTAACCCGCTGTCAACAAGAGGTATTGTTCCAGGTACGCGGCTAAGTTATGAGGGAGGCAGAAAAATGAGAAGACACAATTGTGGACCTCAGAGAGCTCAGAGTCCCAGGAGCCGAGAATGGTAGCAAGAGCCCTTGCCGCGCTGCGGGGACACAGACTCAAACATCTGTGGGCCGACAGGGCTGGGCGTGGACAGTGGGCGGCGGGGCGGTGAGGAAGGGGCGGCCTGGGCTTCGTTCGCCAGGAGGAGCCTGCAGGCTTGGAAGACACAGCCACTGGAACCGGAGGCGATGGACCTAGAACCAAGGGAGGACAATGCCATACTGAAACCAAAGGGAGCCTCTCAAAATTAGGGCCACGATGGATAGAAGAGAGAAGGAAGACGGTGATGCCATGGGGGAGAAATCCGTACCCCGAAGATATCGGCGAGAACCTGGCAGGTCTGTTAAGTGACCCAGAGGACCCTGATGACAAAGTGAAATGAAAATTTGGAGAAGTGAAAAAATAAAGTAAGCAAACATGGGCTCTGGGCCTGAATTCAAGTCCTGCTATTGGTGTTGGCCACCCAAACAGGGAAGTCATTTACCCCTCGGCCTCGGTCTCCTCTCCTTGGCGGTGGGGTAATGGAATCCACCCTGCGGGCCGTGGGGAGAATGAAAGGGAGCTTGCCTTGCTGGGGGAAGATCTTTGCCATTTCTGGAGCTGTGGGATCCAGCCAGGTGTGGTTCTCCCCTCCTGCGGCCTGACCCAGTTCTAGTTAAGAAGTATAAAATACAGGCCAACTTTATATTCCTTTCCTGTTTTGTTTAAATATTAACACAATCCTTTAAGTAAGCGTCTCATTTTTGAATGGTAAACTGAGGCACAGCAAAGAGTACCGGCTGGCCTGGGCTTTATCTCACAGGGCATCAGAATTAGAGCACCAGGGCTCTGCCCTCCTGCTCCTCACCTACAGGCTTCGTGTCCCAGTGTGTGTGCGACCCTGGGGTCCTGTGAAGAGAGGATTCTCTGGACCCACCGAGAGTGGAGCAGGCCTGGGTGGGGCAGGAGTCGTCATTGTTCTCAGCTCTCCAGAGCCTCTGGCCCGGAGGACCTTGGGGACCACGCTGGAGAGCCCTTGCCCAGATCCCACACTCTCCTCCTGCCTGGCTGTGACGTGAAGCATCTTTCCTGGGTGCCCCTTTTCCTGCTCTGCTCAGGCTCCTGGCCCGGGCACAGTCTGGTGGCACTCTGTGGAAACCCCTGCTCTGGCCGTCTGTCACAGCCGTGCCAGCTCAGGGACGGGGCCCAGGCTGGCGAGCTGTCTGCGCAGCCGGGAGGGGACACTCGAAGTTCTCGAGGGTGTGCGGGCCAGGCGCTCTGGGGCTGGCGCCCCCTTCTCTGCCTCCCCCGTGGCTGGGCGCTCAGGGCAAGGCTAGGCCAGAACTTTCCTGGGACATCTCTCTGGGCATGACTCGCCTGCCCTCTTTCCCTGGGCCTTCTGCTTCAGCGTGCCAATCTCACTTCCTCTCTTGTCAGTCTCCCGTCCCCTGCCTCCCTTGAGCTCTCTCGCTGTTCCTCCCAATCTCCTGCCTGTTCTCACCCCACCGCGATCCCCAGCACCCAGCCTGCCGGAGTGAGCCGGGAGGCAGTGACTAATGTGCTTGGAGGTGAGTCATCCGCTAAATATAAAATCCCACTCGCATCCCTGGATGCAAAAGACTCTGAGAGGCTCCCTGTCCTTCCCCGCAAATCCATCCTTGCTCAGGGGGCCGAGGGAAGTTTATTCGTGAACAGAAAACAAATAAATCCCAGAGCGCAGCCACAGCGGCGTGATCCCACTGCCCTCAGCTCCTGCCTGCAGGTCTCTGAAGGCAGCGAATGCCCCCGTCTCTGCAGCGGCTCTAGAAGGGAGGGCAGAGGTAAGAAGGCCAACGCCCTCTATGGAGTAATGAAGGACACAAACGTTACCTTCAAGGCCTCCAACCTCTCTGCTTCCTGCCCCCTTCCTTGTCCAGGAGACCCCAGACTGCGCATCCTCCTGCAGAGGTAGAGATGAGCCTTGCACACACACTGGCAGCTTGCCGGGAGCAGGTGCTTACCGCGATGGAACCGATGGGTTCCAGGTGTGGCCCTGCCTGTGGACAGCCTCCTCCCTTAGGGCCACTAGAGTCTCTTACGTAGATTGCTTCGTACTGGGCCCGACTGCTGTGGGTCTCTGTTTCCCTTGGAATTTGGGTCCTTTGTGTGTGTGTGCATGTGTGTGTGTGTAAAATAGCATGTAAACATGTGAAAGCTGACATTTACTTTGTGTCCGGTACCATGCGCAACATCTTATATGGATTATTTGGATTAGTTTTCTCAGTTTCATGAGATAGCTTCTTTTACTATTCTCAATGGACAGACTGGGAAACCCAGGTTCAGAAAGAGAAAAACGGTTGTCCAAAAGCACAATGCTAGGAGTTATTAGAACCATGATTTGAAACAGCACTTTATACCTTATCTCTACGTTAAACAAGTAACTTTCAAACTATTGTTGATGCCAACCCATGGTAAGAAAAATATCATATGTCACAACGCAGAGAGCCACCCACGTGTGCATGTATGTGCTGGTATACGCATGCATGTGTGTATATATCCACTCATACATGCAAACAAAACAAATGTTTTTGAAACAGCACTTACCCTGACTGCCTTCTCGTTCTATTCTATTTTATTCTGTTCTTTCCTGATTTTATTTTAAAATTTGTGTACCCCACAAAATTACTTTTGTGACCTTCTTTGGGTCATGACCTACAGTTTGAAAAACGCTCAGCTAAATCATCCCTGAACTACACTCATCAGCCCACTGGACAGTGTCTGCACAGTCGAGCTCTGGTCTCAGGACAGGAACTAACTTCCCCTGTGACGTTAGCCAAACGTCCTCACTTCTCTGGGCTCTGTCTTCTTAAAATCTGTTTGTAACAGAGTTTTACTAAGTGGTCTTGGAGGCCTAGCTCGTCCCTCCCTGTAATCCCCCCTTTGCTTCCATGGAGGGTGGCCTGAAGGTCTCTCTGGGCAAGGAGAGCGCGTGCCCTCCCTGGCTGTGCCTCGCCTGTGCATACCTGTGCGCACGGGGGACACAGAGGAAGCACCAAGCAAACACCTGGCGGGCAGTCACGGTCGCTCCCACGGTGCCCTCGTAGTTGCAGAACAGAGCACAGAGAAAATGCAGTTCCCACCGTTTGGGGCTTGTGGTCTGAAATGAAACAGCGCATTTTCTTATGTAAAGTGCTCATCGGATTCCCCTTTCCGTCTTTTTGTTTGTCTATTTCTTTGTCTTTCCTTTCTCGGGCTGTTTGCAAGGCAGAGGAAGGCCCATGTTGGGGCAGGTTAGGAGGGTGAGTGGCAGTAGAGGGAGACAGGAGATGAGGACCGTGTGACTGCACTCAACAGGACGAGGTCCTGGTCTCCACTTGGTCACTATGTGGCTGTGTGACCTTATACCTGGCACCTGCCCTCTCTGGGCATGTACTGGGCGTGCGGGCCTTGATCAGGTCTCGTCTACTCTAAACATTCTAGAATTCCGAGGCTGCACAAGTAGGTCATGGAGGAATGTGAACCAGCCCTTGGGTGCTGTGTGTCACGAGTGACCAGTCTAAGACATCTGAGGATGAGAGTCACTTTATTGTTAATAACTAAGGTAATCTGTTGTTCTTCGCCGGTGCCAAGGAGTCTCAAACTGCCCAGTGGCTGCCCGTCATAGGTGGGGTCCTGTCCATGCTCAGTGTCATGGAGTTACCATAGCTCAGCACGTAGGCACTTCCTAGTCCATCCATGAGGCTTCAGAGGAGAAGTGGTTTGCTCGGGTCGCAGGGCTGGCTGGTGACACGCCCCTGTAGGTGACTGTTACTTCCGTCTCCTCATGAGGCTTGGCCAGTCCTGACCCTGGGGACTGGCTGGCTCACCCGGCAGGCCCTCTTCCTCCCTGACTGCACACGGAGGGAGGAGAGAGCTGGTAACCCGCTCCCGACCTCCCTGAGTCCCAGGAAGATCCGCGGCCCAGCAAAACATGCTTAGCCCCGGAACCTGGCTCTCCAGAACGCAGCTCCAGGTGGCGGCATTGGCACTCGTGTGACAGAGCCACGCAGCTCACTGTGCACACTGCCTCGAGGCCCAGGGCACCGTTGCATGCATTCTTTCTGGGGGCACAGCGGTCCCGCTGTCCATCCCCTTCACCTCTCCAGCAAGGATGCGCAGGGTATTAGGCCTGGTGCCCTTTGGCCCTCCTCACTGTGTGAGGACAGATGGAGTCCTGGTGGAGTCTGGAGGGCACAGAGGAGGCAGAACACCTTTTACCTGTGTCTAGACTCCGCCTTTGCCCCCTGCTGGCAGTGCCCCAGCAGGAGCCACCTGGGACTTAGCTACTGGCTACTGAATTCACACACTGCAAGAGACTTTGAGGGGACACCTCAATCCTTCCACCCAGGGAGAAGACCTAGAACCATTCCATGGCCACAGCCTCTGAGGGCAGACAGAGGAGGACAAGCTCCTTGTCCCCAAGAGAGCTGAGCCCTGCAGCTGCAGTGGCCTCTGCAGTCCTCTTGCCATCTGCACTCGCTTCCCTCTTGCCCTGAGCAGGGGCTGCGGCTGCCTGTCGGGTCAGAGAGTCCTCTGGCTCCCCTTGCAGAGGCGAGAGGAGGATCACAGCACTGCCATGTTCTGGAGCAAGAACGTCCGGCATATCTGGAGGCTCCAGAGAGCTACTTTGTCCAGAATGAGCAAGAGCGTCACCACTTCCTTCCTCCAGCAGTGCTTGCTGAGTACCTGCCCTGCGCCAGCCACATCCCCATCCTTAGAACGCAGCTGCTTACAGCCCAGGAGGCGGGTTCCTGTGCGCTCCTGTCAATCTGATCGATGGTGCGTGGCAAAGCACAGGGCTGCCGCCTCCTGTCCTTCCCCTCTGTCCCAGTCAGCAAGGGAGAAGGGTGCTGTGACCTGTGCATAGTTGTGCTCAGGAGAGCATCTGGAGAGCTTCGAGTGCCTTAGAGAAAGTAGCATTAGTCTGCAAAATGTTTCCTGCAGTTGCAGCAGGAGAAGCAATTGTGTTGGCTCGAGCCCAGTTCAGAGCAGATCTTGCAGAAAAAGAAATGGGGTGTTGTCTTCTTACAGAGAGAGAAGCCTGCCCCTCACCTAGTCCAGGGCATGCGGGTCTGCTGCACCCCGGCCCTGCCTGGTGTGAGCCCCTAGAGAGGGTGGTCAGTGCAGGGCCGTGGAGCCCCATCACTGCTGTGTCTCCTGGGAACGCAAATCTGGCTCCTGGCACTAGACGCAGTGACAGAGAGTGAGAACTCTGGGCCCTAGGTGCTGGTCACTCTGTCCTCCAAGATGCCCACGGTGGGGATGGGAGCTCTCACCTTTAGAGCCTCATCCTAAACGGAGGCCATCGTAGAGCTATGAAGTGGAATAAGCGTACCCCAACATAAGCCTCGTGAGCCCTGGCGCCTGCGTTCTGTGCACAGCTGCTCTCCCATCCCGGCTGAGCTGCCTCGCAGACACCCTCCCCTGCCGCTTCCCCGGGGGGCCCAAGACAGGCCTGTGCCCAGCTGAGCCGGCCTCTGCTGCCTTGGATTGAAACGAATCGGGGGCTGAGGAGGAAAGAAAAAAGGAAAAGGCCTAGGGTTTGTCCCATACAAACTCATGCCAGTCTCACCAAAATCTCTCAAAAGGAGAAGCAGAGTTTACATGGGTGTTTGGGGGCCTGCTGTCTGCTTTTCTTTACAGCTCGGACCTTTTCACTTCAGGCCCAAGAGGAGCAGGCTGCTTTGCATCTCGGAGGGCTGGGTAGGGGGCAATGGAGGTCGCTGCCACCCCGCTATAGAGCCGGAGTAATGAAAGTGGCAGAGAAACAGAAAGGCCCGACCCCGTGCGGCCCTGGGGAGTCCGGAGACGGATGAACAACGCGGCTCTGCGTCTCAGCCTCCGGCCACGGGGAGCGGGAGCTGCCGGCTCTGCCCAGACTGCCCCTGGGGTCAGAGGGCCTGCATGTGGCCAGCACGAGGCAGGCCCTTCACCCGGCCTGGCCTTGCGTCCTCAGCTCTAGCATGGGGCTTAGGCCACCCCTTTGCAGATTGGTTGTGAGAATGGGGCTTAGGCCACCCCTTTGTAGATTGGTTGTGAGAATGAAACGAGATGAGAAGGGTTTGACCATCGGTAAAGTGCTTTACGCGTGTTGATCTGCCTCAGAGCTCCTCTGCCTGGCCCACGCTGCCAGGGTTTGCTCTTTTTCCGAAGCCCGAGTCACCCTGCGAGTGGCGGCCCCGTGAGGGGAGCAGCAGAGACTGTGAGGCCGTCCACCCTGTGCCGGGCCCTGGCTCGGTCATGCACCGGCTGAGCAACCGTGGGCGGGTTAACCCCTCTGACCCGGGGGGCCCGCAATGTCAGCTTGGAATGACCACACTCACCGCAGAAATGCTTGCGGGATCAACAGAGACAGGACACGTGGACGAGCACCCGCTGGCTGGCGGCCTTTACCCCACACACTCCCGGGCACGGCCTGAGCGCCTTTTCCTCCGTTTCCGCTCCTGGGCCTGTTTTTGCATCAGCAGTTGCGGGTCCGGAGCGTTTGCCCGTCTTCACCGTGAGGAGCCAGGTGCAGGAAGCAGACTCCAAATCTTTCTCCCCGAACGGCGACTTGCCTGGGGTCAGAACACAGAGTGCGGACACGGGGCTGGCATTTCATGCCTTGTCTCCACTGGTACCTCTGCGGTGACCTCAGAGCCAGAGGCATCTCGACAGAGCCATTTGGTATTCAGGGCGAAGCCCAAGGTGCCTTTGCAGCCGGCACATGGCGTTGGCTGGATGCACAGGCCGCCTCTGCCCTCTAGTGGCGAGAGAGGGAGAGGCAGTGGCAGCTCGGCGCCAAGCCGGCCAGCCCAGGACACTGGGTACCGGATTGCTTTGGGTGAGGGTGTGCGTCAGTCACTGGAGACACAGCGGTGGCAGGCAGCACAAACTCAAGCTAGGCCAACATGTGCAGTCATCACCTGGACACACTCCAGGCCCGAGATGTGGGGTTTCGCACACCTGTCTATTTTTTCATTCATTCATTCAACAAATATTTATGTAGTGTCTGTTCTGTGTGGGCGTGGCTCTAGAAAGTGGGGACACAACGGTGACCAAGAGGGGCAATGAGGGAGTGACGTCGTAGCAAGATGGTGGAATAGGACTTCCCAGCACCTGTCCCTGCACTGAAACATGAATTTGAACAGCCATCCATGCATGAAAATATCTTCACAAGAGCCCAGGAATCCGGATGGGAGATTACAGGGCCTGGTAGGGAGGATGGTTTCACATTTCCTGTGTTACCCCTCCCCCAAGCCTGTGCAATGCGTCACAGAAGAAGGTGCCTTCCTCATGGGGGAAGGAAAGTGTACACCCAACTTCACTGCAGACCCTGGCACCAAGCCACCCCAGTGCACTCTGGCATCCGGCCAGCGCCTGCAGACCCAGGCTCCAGGAGTCTGATAGAGTTAAAAGAAAAACTTTACACAAATTAAATTTAGCAGAGTTTAATTGAGCAAAGAAGGATTTGTGGATTGGCCGGTCCTCAGAACCAGAACGGGTTCAGAGGGTTCCAGCCCACAACGTAGGCAAGCAGCACAGAAAATGTAGGGCAGCTACAGAGACAGCTCACTCGGTGGGTTCCAGCTTGTCATTTGCCTTATTTGAGCATGGTCTGATCACTTGGCCATCTGCAATTGACTGAGGCTCAGCTACTGAGATTGGCTGAGACTTAGTTATTTGTTACAAAAGTATACTCCTAAGTCGGGCTTTCAGTTAGTTTATGTACTAAGTTAGGTTGTAGTTTGTTATGTAGGGACTCAAAGTAGGAAGGCATTCCAGGCCAAATTTATTTTAATTTAACAATAGAGTGGTTGAATGGACAAAAAAAGATCCAACTATATGCTGTCTACAAGAGACTCATTTCAGCTTTAAGGACACACATAGGCTGAAAGTAAAGGAATGGAAAAATGTTCCATGCATATGGTAACTAAAAGAGAGCAGGAGTGGCTAAACTTATATCAAATAAGACAGACTTTAAGTGAAAAACTGTCACAAGAGACAAAAAAGGTCATTATATATGATAAAGGCATAAATTCATTAAGAAGATATAATAATTATAAGTATATATACATTCAACATCAGAGAAGCTATATATAAAGAAAATATATTAACAGAATTGAAGGAGAAATAGACAGCAATATCATAGTAGTAGGAGACTTTAACACTCCACTTTCAACAATGGATCTTCCAGACTGAAAATCAATAGGAAACAGTGGACTTGAGCAACACTATAGACCAAATAGACTTGATAGACGTGTATAGAACATTCCATCAAACAGCAGCAGAATACACATTCTTTTCAAGTACACATAGAACATTCTCCAGGATAGGTGGAGACATAACACTATCTGATTTCAAAATACTATACAGAGCTATAGTCATCAAAACAGTATGATACTGGCATAAAAACAGAAATATAGACCAAAGGAATAGAATGGAGGACCTAGAAATAAATACATGCATTTTCAGTCAGCTGCTCTTTGACAAAGGTGCCAAGAATACCTGATGGGGAAAGGCCAGTCTTTTCAATAAATGGTGTTGGGAAAACCATATATCCACATGCGGAAAAATAAAATTGAACCCATATCTCACACTGTATACAAAAGTCAACTCAAAATGGATTAAAGACTTAAAAATAAGACCTGAAACTGTAAAACTACTAGAAAAAAAAAACATAGGGAAAAAGATTCTTGACATTGATCCTGGCAACAATTTTTTTGGATATGACCCTAAAAGCACAGACAACAAAAGCAAAACTCGATAAATGGGATTACATCAAACTAAAACACTTCTTCACAGCAAATAAAGAATCAACAGAGTGAAAGAGACAACCTACAAAATGGGAGAAAATATTTGCAAACTATACATCTGATAACAAGTTAATATCCAAAATGTATAAGACACTCAAACAACTCAATAGCAAGAAAACAAATAACCTGATTAAAAATTGGGCAAAGTACCTGAATACATATTTCTTAAAAGAAGACATACAAATGACCAAGAGATATATGAAAAATTGTTCAACATCACTTATCATCAGAGACATGCAAGTCAAAACCACAATGAGATGTCACCTCACACCTGTTAGAATGACTATGATGGAAAAGGCAAAAGATAAATTTCAAGTATGTAGAGAAAAGGAGACCCTTGTACACTGTTGGTGAGAATGCAAATTGGTACAACCATGATCAGAAAACAATATGGAAATTTTCTCAGAAAATTAAAAATAGAACTACTATATAATCTAGCAATCCCATTCTGGAAATGACATTAGTATTTTGAAGAGATACCTGCACTCCAATGCTCATTGAAGCATTATTCACAATAGCTGAGATATGTAACCAACCTAAGTGTTCAGCAGATGAATGGGGACAGAAAATGTGACATGTATGTATGTGTGTGTGTGTGTGTACACAATGGATTATTTTTCAGCCTTAAAAAAGAAGGAAATTCTGACACATGCTATCACATGGGTGAACCTTGAGGACGTCATGCTAAGTGAAATAAGCCAGTCACAAAAAAGCAAATATTATATGGTTTCACATATACGAAAGACCTAGACTAGTCAAATTCATAGAGAGAAAATAGAATGGTGGGAACCTGGGGAGAGGCGGGAATAGGGAATTATACTTTAATGAGTACAAAGTTTTAGTTATGTGGGGAAAATAAGTTCTGGAGATCTAACGTACAGCATGGTTGCTATAGTTAATAATTATTGTATTCTTAAAATTTACTGAGAGAGTAGATCTTAAATGTTCTCATCACACACACAAAAAAGTAGCTATTGAAGTGATGAATATGCTAACTTAGGCTTATTGTGATAATCATTTCACAATGTACACATATATAAAATATCATTGTATACTTTAAATGTATGCAATTTTATTTGCCAATTACACCTCAATAAAGATGGGAAAATGTTAATAGATCCTCCCTGCTACTCACCCCCAATAACCACATAGGCAAGTCCATCTACTCATGGGGTTTCATTCTAGTGAGTATGATGTTTGTTGGGACATGGGCGGGGGTCTTCTCAACCCTCCCCTTGCCTCAGAGAATCAAGAAGTTAGCAATAGCAACCAAGCATTGAATCCATAAACTTTTATATCTGTTCTTTTTTGAAGTGGTCCCAACAATTAAATGGCTTGTAACAGGAGGAGTACTGAGCAGACCCGTTGGCTGGGCTGGGTTTGACCCTGGTTCCTCCACTTCCCAGCCATGTGACCTTGAGCACATCATTTAAACTCCGCGTCTGGCCTGTTGCCTTCCAGCGGTGCCAGGAGCTCCTGAATCAGTGGAGGACTAGACTACACGGTCCCGTGTGCTTTCCAGTTTTAATATGGGAATAGCGATACCCGCCTGAGCCACGGCTGCGGATGCTGAAGTGCTCTTCACCTGGCACTGGAAAGGAAGGATCAAAGACTCTTTTCGCTTTATTATTAAAAGGAGGAAATAAGCTCATAAACAATTAATTTGATACAATTCATTCCACTTTACTGTGTTCCAGTGTTTCGGTTATCTACTGCTGTGCAGCAAACCACCGCCAAACTTAGTGACTGGAAGAATAATGTCTTATTATTTCTCGTGATTTCCGTGGGTTGGCTGGGCTGGACTGGACAGGTTTTCTGCTTCACCTGATGTCAGCTGTGGCTGGGATGTCCAAAGTGGCTTCTTCATTCACATGTCTGGACCTCTGCTGGGGTGGCTGGACCCACTGAGGGCTGACCAGGCACCGCTCTCTCTGCGTGGCGTCCCCATCAGGGTAACGGAACCTCTAATGAGGTGCTCAGGGCTCCGGGGGCTCCACAAGGTCTACAAGAAGCTGAGCCCCAGCCAGCAAGCACTTATCTAAACTCTGATCACTCCATGCTTGCTAAGGTCACATTCACCTAAGAGGGTCACATGACCATGCCCAGGGCTGGTGTGGGTGGGAGCCACATGGGAGCATGACTACTGGGAAGGTGGCCGTTGGGCCCAATGTAACAGACTTCAGCAGCCAGCCAGGGTGCGGCTGTGAGGAGCCCTTCGTAAAGCAGTGTGGCTGAGTCTCCGGTAGATTTGGGAGTCAGGATGCATTTTGCTGCTACTGTCCTACCCAGAAATAACTTTCCATTGGAAAATCTTAATGTTCTTATAATCTAGTGTGACAGGGAATAGTCTAATAAGACAAGAGGTTAGCCGAGTCTTTCTTGGTCCTGAGTACAGGCTGAAAGAGCTGGCCGAACACCCCTTCCCGCCAGCTGGCAGGGAGCCACCCCTCAGGAGTTCACTGCTTTACGTCTCTGAATGGGAGGCAGCCCAGCAGGGAGGCTGCCTGCACCCGAAGGGAACACCAGAAAATTTCTCTGTTATTTCTCCTTCCCTACATATTATCAGCGGAGAATGGCGGCACGAGGGTTTTGTGACAGTGAGCAGAACAGATTTTCAGGGCACTTTGCTCTGGACACATATACTCCAAAAAATAATTTCCAGCCCTCAACGCTTAGTGTTTTCTCTTTATCTTGGGTGTAGAGGTTTGGGTTAATCAGACTTCTCAGGTCGTTAAACTGGCCTTGTCTTGTTTTAGATATGTCTGAGTGTACGTATGATATATGTATGTACGATGTGTGTATAATGTATGTATGTGTGTATTCTTTTTGATTCCCGGCCCCACGCCCCATGCCTGTAGGCAAACATTCTATTGTGTTTAATATCTATCTTTTATTTGTATGCATTCTTCCAAACCGTGTATTACGTCTTTTTATGCACGCACCTTAAATTTACATAAATGGTGTTGTGTGATCGATTCGATTTTGCTTTTACCTTTTCTGTTCATGCTGTGGATTTAGGCCTGTCCATGTCACTCTGTATTCTTTTAGTTTGCTGCTTTGTGGCGGGCACCCACCCAGCACCGTCTTCCCTTCTGCCGTGTCACCTGGCCATTCTCCCACTGCAGAGCCTCCCCTCCCTGCCCCTCCAATGTCACTGCTAGGAACATCCCCAGCAGATTTTGAGAGAATTTTTTTGGGCTCTATGAACAGGAGCAGAATGGCCAGCACGCAGGGGATGCGGGTCACAAATATGCCTGGGTGGTGCCAGAACGCTGTTCTGACTAGACGCCGGGTCTCTGCCCCCAGCAGCGGTACCAAAGAGAGACCTTCTCTTCTTAGCCAGCCCTGGCTAACGCAAGAAGATGGAGACTCGGGCCCTGCTTGCAAGGCTCTTGGGACATTATTGCCTCCTGTACCCCTGAGTCAAGCCCTCTGTGGACTTTGGTTTTTTGGATTTGCCCTGGGCAGTCTGACCAAGCCCCTGGCAGCCCCAGGCCACATCCACCTGCCTTGTCACTTTGTCCCCATCCACCTTCCCCTCCCCAGAGAGGTGTCGATAGATCTGCATGCTGGTACCTGCGCCAAAGCAACTGGGAGCTGGATTTTACTCCAAGAGAGGACCTTGATGGAAATGAGATCATTTTACCTCCCCAACAGTTACCTAACAAATCTCAGTGTTTAGCCCCGCACTATCTGCAGAGATCATACTGCAGCACATTCATGGGTTAGGAAGTGCTTTGTTTACCATTCACAGTGGCTCTCAGAAGCCAACCTCTGGGGGACAGGTATGGAGTAAGCTATGTTACTGTGATGAAATGACACCATGGCAGCCTGGAAGTCACACAGCTTTGGGAACCTAAACCAGATCACCTGTTCTATACACTTCATTTCACAGGTGAAGACATTGAGACCCAGAAAAATGGTCTTCCCAAGACTGCTGAGTAAATGAGAGGCCACGCTGGGACCAGCACCCAGGGGCCCCGTCGTCCTGGCCCGTCCTCCTTTCATACCACTGCCCCGATTTCCTTTCCTCCAGCCAATGCTGCAGGGACCCCAGATCCACAGACAGTCCCCAGCTTTGCTCCATGAGGTGGAACTTATTCCTTCCCCAGACTGGTTTTGAGCAATACTCAGAAATGGGAAACTGGCTGTACTGGTGATTTTCCTTCCCTTTTTAATTCAGTGCAGTAAACAGTAAAATAAAACAAGAATAAATAAAATTAATAGGAAAGAGAAGATAATAATCAGAACTATTTCTCAATTGTGAAAAGTCAGTAGTGGAATGAGGGAATAAGACCTCTTAAGAATTCTACGGGGGGTGTCCCCTCTGCTTTCTAGACGGAGAAACAGAGTCAAAGAGACACTCAGGGAGTAACCGAAGAAATATGACCAATTATTTAGCAAATATGTCTAAAATTGCACAAACAGTTTCTTGTTATCCTATTCACAATAGCCACTAAAGTAGGTTTTACTCCTTTGTAAATGTCTTTTCCTTGTAGCTCAAAGCAACAGTTCCTAACAGTGTGTCTTTTTTCTTTTATCCAATGTGCCTCGAGAGTGATAACAGTAGTAGTTTCAGAAATGCCAAATAACATTCATGTAATACTCTGAAATTTGCAGATTTACTGTAAGAATCCATGCTTGAGGAAATCTTAATTCTGGACAAGTGATCAGTCAGGTAGGATCTGAGGGCGCACGGGATCGGCGCGGTCAGGGCGGGGCGGCCGCAGACAGTCAGGTAGGATCTGGACATGAGGGAGTGAGTTCTGGTCATAAATAAGTATCTGCTGGACATGTTTGAGGTCCTGCTCTTGGGAGAAATCCGCCACTCCACCTTGCCACGCCCTGGAATGCCCCAGAAACTTCCTTTACGAATTAGAACAGGTGGGGGCGGTGGGTCCTTCAGACTTTTTGCTGATTTGATCATCCAACCAAGAGGAGAAATCTTAGAGCAGAACGAGCACTTTCTTTGTAATCCTGACTTGCGCCGGACGCTGGCTTTGTGAACGGCTGGCCCCGAGAACCCGCTGAGGGGACTGTAATACACAAACCTCTCAGCGGGTTTCCCAGGACCGTGCCAACGAGTCTGGTGCTGGGGAACGGTGTCCCTGGCCCTGGAAGTCCAGTTCTTGGCAGCTGCCATCTTAACCTATGCTTTGAGATCAGGGAGCTTTTTTTCTTTTTAATTCATATACTGTAAAATCACCCTTTTAAAGTATACAGTTCAGTGATTTTGGTATATTCCCAAAGTTATGTGACCATCATCGCTATCTAATTCCAGAACATTTTTATCACCTCAAAAAGAAACCTCATGCCCACTGGCAGTCACTCCGAATTCCCTCCCTTCTGCCCTCCAGCCCCTGGCAAACACTCGTCTTTTGTGTTTACGGATTTGCCTCTTCTGGACATTCCATATACGCGGGATCACGCAATACGAGGCCTTTTGTGTCTGGCTTCCTTCACCGAACATGTTTCAAGGTTCACCCATGTGGTAGCAGGTGTGGGCACTTCATTCCTTGTTACGGCCGAGTACCATTCCACTGTGGGCAGGCACCACGCTGCGTTTACCCCTCCGTCTGCTGATGCGGTCAGGGAGGACCTTGGTCCTGGTCTAAGCTGGACTTGAAACCTGTAGACAATGAGTATGCTTTTCCGCTTCCCTATCAGGAGGCTCAGCTACAGACTTAGTGTTTTAGGAAGATTACTGTGAAAATCAGATTCGCGGTGAAGCGGAGATGGAGGATGATGAATTTGGAGCTTCAATCTACTAAACAGGAGAGAAAAGTCAAGGTCACCTAGGGAACCTGTGTGCAAGAAGCAACCCTTCTCTCTCCCTCTCTCCCTCTCCCCGTCTCTGATTGGAAAGCCATAAAGCCACAGGCTTGAAAGAGAAAAAGACAGGCTCGTCTTGGGGGCGAGAGCCCAGTGGTGGTTTCAACCCTGCCTCGTATTTCTCCTGGCGGCTCTGTTGAGAATCAGCCGACCGCACTCCTTCCTGGAACGTGCATCTCTGATAATTGCCTCTTGCACAATTATCTGCCAAGCCCTGTTGCTAATGAAATGAATGATTTAGTTATCCTTGTTAGTAGTGGCCCACGTTGCACAGAGACCCACAACTGCGTCCACGAGGTTGGCAGGAATGCCGGCCAAGGCACCTGTGAGTGATTCGTACAATCAGCTCTCTTATCTCTGCTTGGTCGGGGAGGGGAAGGCCGCCAGAGGCCACGGGGGTGCAGCCTGTCCCCTGCTCAGTCCTGACCATGCATCAAGAGCTGGGAGCATCTAGGGGCAAAACAAGAAATGAGGCCAGGCTGGGCTCCCTGATTGCCAGTTTTGACCCACGAAGCCTGGGGCTGCTTCCTCCCAGCACGGGGAAGGACACCCTGAAGGACTGTGGTGACAGCCTTCACATCAGGTTTATTCGGGTCCAGGGAGAGGTTCTGCTGACTGGCAGATGGGGCGCCCAGCCCTCTCTGCCTCACCACTGCACAGCTTCTCCCCTCCCTCCGCCCCACCAACAAAGAGAACAGCTTTCCTTGCCTGTAGTAGCAGGTTTTTGCTCTTTTCCCTCCTTCTCTCTCCCCAGCAGTGGCTGTCAATACCGCTCCTCTGTCTCCTGCCGGCCCCGCCTTCCTCTGTTGCTCGTTCTTGCTGCTTTTCAAGGGAAAGGAAAACAGACAGCAGCCAGAACAGCAGACAGGAATGGGCACGGTGGGCGAGTAGATCTGACGGGGGAAACAGAGACGTGAATATAGAAAGTTATTTGGAAAACGCGGTGTTAAACACACACGTGAACGTGTCCCCTCCCGACACATACTCTTGCGCGTACGTATTTCTCCCATCCTGCCTTCCGGAAGATTACAGTCAGGAGTAAGTTCCTCGGGCTGGGAAACAGCTGCCCAGAGTCGTGACTGAGACGTGTGCTTGAGCGGACACAGACGAGACTGGTGCTGAGCCAAGGGGCTCATGTGAAATTAGCAGGAGCAAGTGTTCACGTGACGATTCCCGAGCCAGCTGGCAGAGCCCATGTAGGTTCGGGTGGGCAGCGTGTGCACTGAGCTGGCTCCACCCTGTAACAGGTTGTGACTCTGGGCAAGCCACTTAATCCACAGCGATAGACAGTAGACACTCAAAAATGCCTGTATACACATGTTTACTTATGTTGACAGCCTCCGCACATCACTCAGTAAAACTGTTGAGGTGACTTAGAACAATAATAATGAGACAAAAGGGTAAACTAAACTAGGTAAGAGGAACATAATATGTGAAGAATATAATAAAGTTAAAGATGAGACCAGCACCTGAAAACCCCTTTATTTTAGCTAGAGAGGCTACGAGTTTGGCCTGAGCAGCACAGCCCTTCCTGATTTTGCCTGTGAGAAACACATGGCCCTGGGTCCTGGCACAGAGGATCTGTGGAGGCTGAGGGTGGTGCCCTTGGTAGCACCTTTCCAGTGGAGAAGACAAAGCCCGGTTGTGACTGCTTCCGGGGGTGTCCATCCTGGCAGGTGGCCAGAAGGCCAGCACTCCCACCGGTACAAGCCAGAGACAAAGTATCGACGCCCAAATTATCCTTCTCACTCTCCACTGTCTATACTGGTCATGCTCAGTGTCTTATAAAAAGTAGTGGTGCTCTTCCATTCCAACAAAACCGTGTGCAAGCTTAGAGAGAGAGGAGGACTTCTTTGGAGGGGCTAACCATTTTCTTAGGGCCTCTCTTTCCCCACGCGGAGACTGCCGAGACAGCTTTGCTCAGAATTCTGAGGGTCCGAAAACCCCTAGGCCCATCTAGGACAATGGATGGACATCAGGGAAAAAAAGGGGAGGGAGGGAAGGAATAAAAGAAAGGAGGAAGGGAAGAAAGGAGGGAGCAAGGAAGGGAGGAAAGACACTTGGTTTTTATCGCTACTCGAACAGAATTATTGTGAGAACCAGTAGGAAAATTTATATTTTGAATCTAATAAATTGGGCCTTCCTCTTCTCGTTCATCAAGACCACTCTTTGGTTCTTCTCATCCCAATAAAACAAGCCACGGCACACAGGAGACTGCAGAGACAGCAGCGTGCACTTGGTAAGCGAGTGGGCTGCGACCCAGACTGCTTGGGTGTGGATCCTGGCCCTGCTGCTTACGAGCTGTGGGACACTGGGTGAGGCACCTAACCTCTCGGTGCCTCGGTTTCCTCATCAGTGAAAGTGGCTGTGGGTAGTACCTACCTCATGCGGTTGCCGTGAGGATGAAAGCGTTGGCACGTATATAGTGTTTACGGTGGTGTTTGGCACACGGTTGCAACCTAATAAGCATTAGCTGTGGTATGTTGTGTGCGTAGGCGTACCACTCCTTGCAATGCTGGTTTTCACTTACACGATTTCCATCCAGCCCTCTGTCCTCGCGTGGGGCATCCTGTCTCCCCTCAGGGACTCAGGGGTGACTTAGCCCACCCAGCAGTGTGGGCAGATGACCGAGGATTTCCCTGCAGGCTGCAGCCAGGGCTCCGTGAGCGCCAAGCGTGGTGGGTTGAGCAAGGAGGGAATGAGGTTTCGTGTCTTTGATTGTTTTGCCTGGGGCAGAAGGAATCTATGGTGGCATACAGTCCCATCTCATTTTGCAGTTGTGGGATGTTTATAGTCAACCTTCTCCCTGATCTACATGCTCTATAAGCGCAAAGGGCATTTGATGGGGGTGGGGGCAGCAGGTGGTTAGTGAATGCCTCCCTTACAGCGGCTAAATGGCGAGCTCTGGGAAAGGATGCTGGGCTGGGGTGTATCTTGCCTAAAATTCATAGTCCCATTCTCTTGATCTGCTCCTGGGGTAGGGACCTAAAGAGGGGGTTTCCCGAGGGTCTCCCATGACACTTGTAAGGCGCTGTCCACATGTAAGGGGGTGACACTGTGAAGACCCAAGGGGAGAGTTGCCAGCAGAGTGAGGGTCAAACCCTTGAGCTGGAAGGTTTATGTTAATATCTTCCCGACACATCGCCGCTAGGGTTCTCCCGATGCCTCAGCCTGCTAAGTGGAGGGTTTGGCCATGTCCCTAGGGGAATTTACAATCTAGGAAGACCAAACTCGCAGGCTGGACTCCTTGGTAGAGGTAGTGCGGTCCTGGGGGGCAGAGGGAAGAGATGTGAGGGGCTCTGTGGCAGAGGAGGGGCTTCAGCCAAGCAGGGAGGGTGGCTGGGTTTGAGCGGGCAGTGGAAAGGGAAGGAGGGACATGCCAGAGAAGAGGACATGCGTGTGTGCATGCCAGGGAAGGACAGGAGACCAGGCTGACAGAGCCAGAAGCAGCATGTTGATTTTGCACGGGGAGGGTCTGGCTGGAGTGAGGACAACCTGGAAGCCCCGGTGGAATAATTTCTACCTGATTCTATGGGAAATGGCGGTGACAGCATGGGGACTGGGGTGGGGCACCAGGACTTGTCTTCTCTCTGGAACCAGCTGGAAATATTCCCAAGAGTCGAGGCAGAGCAGAGCGAGGGTCTGCAGCAGCACATGCAAATAGGTGTGATGTAACCGAGTGTCCGTGGTCAACCGTGTTCCTGCGCTCTTAATCCCCTTGGCCGTAAGAATGATAACCCTTGGCTTACATAGACATGATTTTTGACAAGCCCTCACAAGACCACAGTGTCGACTTGTCAGAAGGAGAAACTGAGGCACTGTGTTCTAAAGAGCCTGTTTCTAGGAGCTGTGGAATCACCGTGGAGTAAGACGCAGAGTGCAGACCACTGGGCCCTTCCTTCAGTGATCTGGCTTCTCAACTCGGTTCTTCTCCCCTTGTCTTTTAATGAGTGAAATCGCTTCCATTAGCACAGGTTGATGGAGGTTGGTGGGAGGAAGAGGGTTGCCTGGATCTGGGGTTTCCAATCCCCCGCCCTCCTTGGCCTGTGGGTGAGTGGGAAGCTGGAGGATACGTGAGCAGTTAGCTGATTAAGAAAGCTACATGCTTAATTTTTAGCCCTGTGGGGCGAGGAATGAGGGCAGGGGAAGACCTAAACCTGAGACCGAGGAAGGGACAGCCGTGGTGGAGGCGCGAGACGCTTCCCCAGTGGGATGGCCTTTGCCAGGAGGGAAGGCTGTGGGCCATGGGCCGTGGGGACACTCAGAGGATGTGGGTGGTCTGCCTCCTCCTGGGTGCTGCCCATCCCTGAGTTTCTCCCCACCCCTCTTTGGAGCCGCTGCCATCATCCTTTGCCCTCCACGTGCCCCTCTTCCACCCTGGCTGCCTCTTGTTCACTTTCTCACTTGGGCCCGCGAACGGATGGCAGGGCACCCAGCCCTGCATGCCCGGCATGGATGGCAGCCTTGGTTCCCGGTGTGTGCGTGTGTGTGTGTGTGCATGTGTGTGTGCGTGCATGTGTGTAGGGGTTGGGGCTGGGCCAATGACAGATCAGAGCACAGGAGTAGAGAGCTTCTGGGGGGCGGCTGCCCATGAGTCACGCCCTACACCCTGGAGCCCAGAGGACCCTTCGCTGGGACCCACGACCGTCGGCAGCACCTGAACGGCCAGAGCAGCTTCAGTCTCTGACCAGAGGAGCCGGGGAGGAGCCGCAGGAGTAAGTTACGCTGGAACACGGGGAGTGGCTGGGCTCCAGGGATGCCGAGGAACAGCGGGTGCTGCAGAGCCAGAGAGGAGGGAAACGGAGGTCTTTGTGCCTCTCTGCCCTCCCGCCCCTTGTGTGTGCACAAAATCCACATCCCTTTCCCCGGCGCCCTGTGACCTGGAGGGCACTGCCGCAGGCTGGACTCCAAGCAGAGCGACAGAGGGTGGAAGGATTGGTCTGGGGTTCTGGCCAGTGGGGTCTCCCCACAGGTGCACAGCGTGTGGCCGTCTGACGTTGGGGGCAGGCGTGGCAGGATGGTCATGTGGGGGGACCCAGGAGCCCAGGCGTCATAGACCCTCAGCCAGCCGTGCTGTTGGGTGGGGTGGGGGGAAGAGTAAGCGGAGGGGGGAGGTTTGGACAAGACGCAAATCCTGCTTCCACTTATAGGTGCTCACGGCGGCCGGGACCCTGGGAAAGCTCTGCAGTCAACACACTTGGCCTTAGAAAACGGAGGTAGGAGATGGTGTCGTCTGGTGGGAGCCTCCTTTTGTATATTCAGCCCAGCCTGGGTGTCAGACATTTGGGATTAAGAGCTGGATGACCAAGGCCTTGGGCCCAGCTGTCACCTCCCCGTCACTTGTCTAGACCTGAGGGTGGATTCCTGGTTCCTGGTGCACTTCCGCCCCCATCACCCTCCTCCTTGTCTTCTGTCTTCTCCTGGTGGTGGCTGTCCTCGCTTAGTGTCCTAGCAGGAACCTCTGGGGCCGGCAGGACCCCTGGCTGTCCACAGCCTGGGCCTGGTGGTTCTCTCAGGTACATATTCTATGAGGTAAGGCTGGTGGGGAGCCCTGGAGAGTTCTAGGGTCTCTTTTTTCAGGGGGGGGGGGGGTTTGCCCGGGTTAATTAAATTCTTGTTTTTCTTCGTTGGAAGGGGGACCCGTTGTTGGGGGCGTGTGCGGGAGGGGGCTCTGTCCCATCTCGGGCTGCCCGTCTCTAGCACCAGCGTCCATCTGCCATCTCTTGACATGGCAGGGTGCAGGTCAGCGGAAAGCAAGAGTGCAATTCATTATCCCTCCCACCTAAGAGAAACTCCCAACTCTTGTCTCTACCTGGGCTCTGTTAGCCTGTGCCCAGTTTTCTGAGCCCCACACCCAGGCTCCGTCCAGATACCTTGCGAATGGTCATGTTCTGCACACATGTGCCTGGTGCCAGGCTGTGCTGGGGCCTGCAGAATCGCTGCTGAGTAAGGCGCACCTGCCCTCCAGGGGCTCAGGGTCCTAGAAGGGGGACAGACGTGGACGCAGTGATTGCAACGCAGTGTGAGCAGGGCAGCATGCTCTGGGGCAGGCAGGCGGGGAAGCAGCCTGGTCCCCGGGCCAGGGGCTGGCGTGTCAGGAAACGCTTTTCAGAGAAGGTAGTATTAATCGTCACTGACATTCCCCCCACACGCCATGCTTACTATGGGCAATGTCCTGCTCTGAGCACTTGATGAAGGTCAGCTCACCTAATCCTCAGGACAGTGGTGTTTGAGGCCCAGAGGGGTTAAGTAACTTGGCAGGTGGCAAGGGCGGATGCAGGATTCACACAGGGCGCTTTGGCTGGCATCCTCCACCTCTGTACCCTCCCGCCCCCTGGGGAGCTAGCAGGGAGAGGGCAGTGGTCCAGCAGGGAGAAGCAGGTCCTGAGGGTCACGCCTCTTCCCCCACTCTTCCTTCTCTTCCTTTGTCACTGTTCACTTTCGCCCCAGCCTCTATGCCAGGACAGAATGAGTCACCCAAACGCCAGAAGGACCTTTGCAAGGCTTGTGGCACTGCCTGCTGGAGATCCCCTGATGGCTTCCCACAAACTGTCCTGCGGGGCACCGAAGCCCTTGGTGGTCCCCTCTGGCCCTGGCCTTCCTCTCCAGCCTCATATCCCTGAACACTGCCCTCGTCCAACATGGATGCTCACCAGACTCCACACGCCGTCCTTGGCAGTCCCCGGGCCTTGGCATGTAACTGATTTTCTGCCAGAAATGCTCTTGTCTTCTGGTCTCCTGACAAATCCCTGCACATCTTCTAGATTCTGGTCAGTTGTTACCTCCCAGGAAGCCTCCCCTGACTTCACCAGGGCCAGGGTATTTGCTTTGTTCCTTAGGTTTCCCAGGTCTTGGAACAGACTCTTACTCTACACCCCACTGCACCCGCTGGCGAGCGCTGAGTGTGCGTTTCTTCCTAGCTCCATGCTCAGTGACTTCCTGTGAAGCGTTAATACCTTGAAGTCCATCGTGGCAGGAGTGTTTACACCACAGAAACTGGCCAACACTACACGCCAGCTGTCCCGCCTTAAGAGCCTGTTAAGCATGCGCAGACCCCTCTCACTGTGGTCTTTCTCCTGCTGCTTCACGGTTTGCGTGTTTGCCTGTCTCCTCTCCCAAGCTGCAGTGCTTCCAAGGCAGGTCCCCCGTTTTACTTATCTTTTAAAGGCAGGTTCAGAGTAATGTCTGTGGGAGATACCAATAACTTGTGAGACATGCCCTAGACTTGTCATTTAATTGTGGTGACAAAGCACTCTGCTGCCACCTGTTCCTTTGAAAACTCTGCCATGCCAGGCCAGCTTCCTGCTCAGAAGCCGTCAGGAGCTCCCTTTACCTGTGTGACTAGAATGCAAAGTCCCTCAAGGTAGGCTTTTTTATCTGTTTTATCAGTGTGACTCAGTGCTCAGAACGGTGCCCAGCATGGAGAAGGGCTTAGTGCCACCACACATTATTGTCAAATAAATAGATGATAACATTAAATCTCCTTATGACAGCCTTCAAGACCCTTTATTAATAATTCTCCTCTCTCTCTGCTTCTGTGGTCTGCTTCCCCCACGGTCGGAACCCCCATCCAGTCCCATGGCCCCCAGGAGTTAGGACCTGTCCAGGCACCACACACTCTTGTCCCGGCATGAAACTGCCCCTCCCTCCCCTCTTTTGCCTAAGGCCTCCTCGTTCCTCAGCCCTGGCTTCTGCAACACCTGCTGTCTCCTGCTCTTCCTCTGGTACCAGCCTTAAAGGTTAGAATTGGTTCCTACAGGCTCAGGCTTTGAGATTTGAGGCTTTGAGTTCCTTAGGGGCAGAGCTGACATACGGACATCTTTGGTCTCCTCCCAATCCCTCCGTACCCACCTTAGGGTCTCATACACAGTAGGCACCCAGTGTGGGTCAGTGATCTGTATTCAACCACATTTTTTAAAAAATTGGAGACTGTCAAGATGTATGCAAGTCCCAGCCTCTGATCTAGCCACTCCATGGAGTTGATTTGATTAGCAGACGTTCCCCAAGTGTCAGTGGAGGTTGCAGGGGTGGGGTGTGCCAGAACATGGCCAAGGCGGGTGTTAGCTGCGCTGGCCCTGAAATAGCCTTTTCCCTTTCCTTCCAGTCCACGGCCACCTTGTTCCTGGCTGAGTACAGCTACTGCTGCCCACTGGTGGACTACAGCCGGAGCCAGCTCAGTGTGAGGGTGCGGCAGGGTGTGGGAGTGAGGCCTTGGAGGAGAGGGTGGAGAGGGAGCCCGGCCAGGGCAGAGTCACCCGAGCCTTCTGATGGGGGCAGAGGTTAATGCGGGCTTTGGAATCAGGTGACCTCAGACCTCAGTTTGGATCTCAGCTCTGCCAGTTGCTTGCTGTGTGACTGTGGAAGGTATACTTAACTTTTCTAGGCCTCAACTTTCGTATCTATAAAATGGCACAATAATAATACCTACGTTATAGAAGGAAATAATGAAAAGAAGATGGGATTAGACAATGTATGAAAGTGTTTAGCACAGGGGCTGGCACACACCATTTCATCATTGTTAGCTGTTCTCTGTTTCCACTGGAAGCAAAACAGAAGGCTTTCTTGTGGTTAAGACCATGTGGCTGGGGCTGGACAGGTCACAGGTAGTGATGCGATGTTGGGTCACTGGATGTTGGCCATGGGCTAAAGCCTTTCCGCTCAGAGTATGATCCACAGGCTGGGAACATCAGCATCACCTGGGAGCTTGCTGGAAGCGCAGAATCTTGCACTCCACCCCAGGCACACTGATTAAGAATCTGCTTTTCAACCAACAAGATCCCCACGTGCTCATTAGATTACAAGGCTCCCGGCCGGGGCACTTTGAGATAGTCCTTCTGTGGTCACTCTAGTAGCTTCTCCCCCTCTTTCCGACGCTACCAGGCACTGCCTGCAGCCAGGTAGGCACCGTGGGCCCAGGCGGTGCATAGAACAGCCAGGACTGGGCTGGGCAAGCTGTGCCACCAGCAGGACAGCAGCGTGACCGAACTTCCCCTTTCTTCCCAGCAGATGGCGAGCGTGTGCCGGTGGTGCTTCTCAAAGGCTACCGAATTGCTGGAACGGTAAGATCCCCGACCAGTGCGCTCCTGCACGGAGTGCGGAGTCCTATCTGTCAGCCAGGCCTGGGTTGGTGTCTCGCGCGCCCAGTGAGAACGCTTCCCTCCAGCGCCCTGCCGGACGTTCTCCGGGGTTGCGCAGGCGGCCGCGCCTGAGACTGGTGTCAGAGGACAGCCTTGGCCCGAGTTCCTGGCCAAGGAAGGATGTTCACGCACGAGGGAGCATTTCCCTGCCGCAGGCTCGGTGGGGCCCACTCTCCACCCCTGCACCTGCATGGAAGTAGGCATTTGCCCCCATTAGCAGCCAGGTTCCAGGTTAAGTGGAAATGGAAAGGTGAACAAATTTTAAAGCTGATATTATATCATCACCAGACAGCAAAAGCCACCCTTGCGCGCCAACAAGGAGAAGGAAGCCTGCTTGTGAATCCCGAGGGCTGCGGCACGCAGTGGGTGGGCAAGGTCTAATGTTGGGGTGCTGGTGAAAGGAGGGGCTCTTTCTTATCAGTGTCTTGCCAAAATGGAGTCCTGGCAGAGAACATTCGGGAATTTGTCGTGTGGGAGTCCGGGTCCGGGCTGGGAGTTCAGCACCTGAGCTCTCCCCTGGGTGCCCTGGAGGGCAGGACAGGATATTGGAAGGAGCGCAGTCTCCGAAGCCAGACTACTCAAATCCCAGTTTGGCCACCTGTCAGTTGTCTGTCTCTGGACAAGTTACTTAACCTTTCTGTGCCGCAGTTTCCCTATCTCTAAAATGGAAGTAATGGGAGTATTAACTGCATACTACTATGTAGAGTTTAAATGATTATTTTGTACATATAAAGTAGCTGGCACACAGTAGGTGCTAAACAGGTGTTTGTTGTTATTTCCCTTTAGTTTTAGTCCCTCCTTCAGCAGAACAGGCAGAAGCACCCTGTCCCCCTCTAAGGGGTAGTTGAGGCCCCAGGAGAAGAGTCTGGAGAAAGAAGTCCCCAGAGCTGACACCGTCTCTCCTTCCTCTCCAGGTCTTCCTCATACTGTGACAGAAGCCAGAGCAGCTCACCTTCCTGCCTGTCTACCACCATGGCCCCGTGCCCTTCATCTGGTGGGCTGGAGCCAGATATGTACCAGGTGGCCAAGGTAAGTGACATGTGCCGTGGGTGGCCCTGCCCGGGCACTTGTGAGGCAGGTCTGCGGAGCTGACTCCTGTCTTGGGAGATGTGCGTCTGTGTGATAATCACAGCTTGTCTCCAAGTTTCCTATTCTCTGAAGCCATGAGACTGGCCTCTGCTCCCATCTTGTCCCTGTGGCTCCTTGGAGCTTCCTGGTTACCCCTCCCTGGGGTGGGTGGCTGCTGGGACATGCTCATAGCCATCAGCCCAGAGAGTGCAGAGGGAGTTATAAACACTCTCATTTTGCACCCTGTTAACTCCAGCCCTCCATCATGGCTGCGGGTGGCTCATGCCACACCCCCACACGACAGGATCTTTCCAGGGATTTTCTCTGTAGGGCTACAGAGGAGCTGTTTGCAGCTTGGTGAATGTAACATGAAAGGAAAACCCAAATCACAGTGAGGCCCAGCCCCGCTTATTCTCCTTTATGCTCCCACTGCACTCTGCAGCCTTCTTCATCGGGACGCTTAACTCCTTGGTCCATGTCTTCATGCACCTGTCCTATGGCCTGGCTGGTCCGGGGCCAGGCATGCATCCCTACCTGTGGTGGAAGCGACATCCTACAGCTGGCGGGGACGCCACTGGCTCCAGGGCTCTATTCTTGGCTACACCAGTGACGGGTATTTGACTACAAACAAGCCCTTCTCCTCCCTGGGTCTTCCTTAACTTCCCAACTCACAAGGGTCTCAGTGGTCACCTTGTGAGACCTGGAACCAGCCCTAACTCACTGACACAATGCAGGACTTCGAGCCTCAGTCTTATCATCTGTAAGATGAGGAGCTGGGCTAACCACCTCTAAGCAATAATGTCCTGCCAGTCTGTGGTCACGGATCGCACCCTCCAGGTGCCTGAGTGTCTTGTGGTTTGGGAAACACCATTGCCAGATGGTGGCGACAGGCTGAGGTGTCCCTCCTGGGGCCTGGAGCAGACTGAGTGCATCGTCAGTGCCACCAGGACATGGCTGGGTGGGGGCAAGAGGAGAACCAGAACGGGAGAGGCGTCAGGAAGATTCTTGGGATTGTGGGCTGGGAAAAAAATGTGCTTCTCCAGGCCTCATTGTTTCTCCTCCTCCTGGGAAGGGGAGGCCACCCCTCTGCTGGGAGACAGAGGGCTTAGGAGAGCCCCTGCTTCTGACTGCTCTCCCCTCTCTTCCCTCCCACACCTCCTTCAGCCCAGGGTCAGTTTGCGGCCATTGCAGTGACTCCTACAGTCTCTTCACCGAGTGCCCCTTCCCCGATGGGCTCAGCGTGGCCGTCCTCCTCGGCACCTTCAGCCTCCTCATTCTTCGTCTCGACTCCCACCAGCGGATGCACCTGGGGGCAAGTGAGAGAAGCTGTATGGAGAAGCAGGACCAAGCGACTGAGGCGAGAGAGCTGGCCCACAGACAGCCATCTGGAAAACAGCGTGGCTCCCAGCCGGCCGGCGCCTCCCGCCGCCCCTGGGCCTCCACTTCATCCTATGAAGGAGGGAGGAGAATCGCCTCCTTTGCAGAGTCCAAGAGGAAAGAAATGGACCCTGCTTCCCGTACGCACTTCTGCTAGCGCACGTCACGTGTGGGCGTGTAACTGTTTGTGCATCTCCTTCCTTCACTCGACGTGACCCCTCACGGGAGGGAGTGTCTATTCTCCATGGTCCCCACACCGGGCACAATGCCTCGGATGTGTGTGTGGATCCCTGCATCCCACGGCTGGCAGTCATGACCTCTGGCGACAAATAGGGCTGGGAAGAGGTCCAGGCTGGCTTGATCTCTAACCTTACAGTGAGAAACTGTGGCTGGGGATATCCAAGAGTGAGTGTGGGTCTGATTGATTTGGGTGCGGCTGTGTCAATAGTTACCCTGTATATACACACTTTTGTCTGTTTACTGCTGCCCGCACGTGTATTTATACAGTTGTATGATTCCGTGTGTGCACATGGGGAGAGGGAGAGGCCACGTGCACATGTCTGAATACTCGTTTTCAAATACACACACGTTTCCATGAGCTTTCTTGCTGTTTGTGTTGTTTGCTTGTCTCTTCTGTAAGTCTCTGAAAGTGCCACACTGGCAAATAAAAGCCACCGAGATCCATAATTCTCCTGTCCCAACGGGAGCCAGAGAAGTCCCTTGAGAAATCTCCGAATACATGGTCCACTGAAAGCTTCAAAAGAGAAATGGCAAAAAAGAGATAAAAAGGGAGAAATGGGGTGTAGCATCCTCTTCCCAGAGAGGGCAGCAAAGGGGATGGATGATGATGTCACATCGTGCCGTGGAAGCCAAGGTGGGCTGAGCAAGCAGTTTGCCTGGGAGCCATCCCTACGCCTCCCATGTGGCTTTTCCCCTGTATGGTGCCCCCCTCAGCTGTTTTGATCCCTAAGTAAGTTCTTACTGTGCGATGCCTCGACAGTGAAGAGAATTGAAGAACGGTTGAAGGTTACTCGGTGCTATTTGGAGACTGTTTCTCCATCCGCACTTCAGTTAATCAACTCAAGGCCAGGCAGGGCTGCATCCTGTGGACGGAAAACTCGGAGAAACTTTCCCCAAAATAACACAGGATGTGAACACATCTCATACACTTTTCCACGCACAGGTTGAGTGAGCTTGGTGAGGGGATGCCTTTTTAAGGCAAACTTTTATATATTTTTTGAACACATAGGAGTAAGGTCTGTTCATTTGCTTAGCAGCCAGGATAAGGGGGGAATTAGTCATTCCCGAGTTCAGAGCTAATATTTGTCCAGTTCTTTGTGGCTGCCTCTGCCTGATGAAGCAGCACAAAGGGAAGTGGTACGTCCCGGTCACCCTAAGTGAAATGCGACTTTGGCTGGGGAGCCTGGTGTAAGGCCGTGTCCTAGAGAGGGTCTGGGGGAGCATTCTTAACGGGCTGGGGGCCCCCTTGTTTCCTGTACTGTGTTGCAATGACTCGCTCTAGCTCAGGAGTGCTTTTTAAATATTGTTAATATTTATCAGCATAGGATGGTTGTGTGGCTAGTATGAAACGAAGCTGTTTGGATTTGGCAAAACAGCCAAATTCTCAACTAATAGTTTAGAAGTTTGTCTCCATCAGATGTTTAAGATAATGATAAGGAAGGTGCTGTTTAGATTTTTAAATATATAAAATGGTAGGGCTGAACTATTGCTCATTTGCCAAGACAGGGAGGCCCGGAGTACCAGATGGGAGGGTCTCAGAGTTGGACGTGGGGGCAGCCCCCCACCTCCTGTCTTTCTGGACCCTCCTAAGAAGATCCAAGGGCCAATGATTTAGGCTCCTGGCTCTCACATCCTTAATCAGAGTGCTTCTAACTAAGGGGAGGAAAGTCACCCCCAGTGGTCTTCATGGTCCCCTTCCAGCTCAGCCTTCTGAGGCCCCTGCTCCTGGCCACCTGCACAGACCCTCTCCACCGTCCACTCGCCCTACGAGCTGCGGACTGATCATCATCTCAGAGGCAGGGATCAGAAGAAAGGATTTGGTCCTTTTCCTGCCCCTCCCTTTCTCTCTTTCTTGCAGTTCTCTGGATAAATGGAGGGACCTCTTTCTAAAGAAGGGAGTCTCTGCCTTTTGTCCTTGGTCCCAGGGTAGTCTTTGGGGAAAAATGTCTGTTACAGAGGAAATGCATAACTTGAATCAGGGCTTCTGACATTCAAACCCTCACAATCAGGATCTGAGGTCTCCCGGGCGTGAAAGCTTCAGGTGTCAGCAGGGTGCTGGGCAGGGATGTGTGGAGGAGGGAATAGAACATCTAAGAAATAAAAGACCCTGACTTCAAGGATCTTGTATTTTAGTAGGGGTAGGGAGGACAGGGACTCATGAATCAAATAAGGGAACATTTATTTTTAAAAGATCATACAGAGCCATGATAAAGTTGGAGACCCACATGCTGGGGAGGCAGCTCTGGATTCACAGAACATCTGAGTTCAGAACCCACCTGTGTCCTCCTCCTGGCTGGGGGAAGGACGCTGGGCAGTTCACGTCATCTTTTAGTGCCTTTTATGCATGGAATTCAGCACAGAAGTTGCTTTCAGATATAACAAATATACTTTGATAGAGTAATAACCTATAGTCATTAAAAACCCTTCTTTTAAGAATACATAATAATTTAGCAATGCCATGTTTAAAAGGTAGGAAAATCCCAACTTTGAAAAGAATTACACATAAAATATAAACACAAAAATGTTAACAAAGACTATCTCTAGAGGGTAAAATTATGGATGTTTCTATTTTCTTTGTATTTTCCTGTGTTCTACAATGCATATTCTTTTTTAATTATAAAAGTTTAATATTATAAGGTGATCAATTCAGGATACTTATGTTATTCTTTTTTCTGAGGATTATTAAAGTGTTTATTTGATCTGTTCATAAGCTCTTTGTCATTGACATAGATGCATACTTGACCCCATGTTGATGTCTTATTCATTCAACCCACAAATATCGAGAGCTTGCTATGCCCTGGGCACTGACCATGACCTTCGGGACCCAGACACAAAAACCAGACTTGATTTCCATTGTAAGGACCATGAAAATGCTTAAAAAGTCAAGCTTTTAGCCATGTCCACTGCTCCAGGGAAAGGTAGAAAGAAAGCCAGTCATGTCCAACTGTGAGAGTGAAAGAGGATTTTGAACAAAGACTTAAACAAGTGTCAAAATATGAAAATGAGACTTATTACCACATCTACCTGAATCTGGTCTTCCTTGGGTACTCCACTGCTTGCCTTGAAGTTTAGCTGCCAGGAAATCAGAAGCATAGCATCCAAGTGTAAGTCTAAAACCCTTTCTTAAAAACCAATGAAATGTTATACATTTAAAAAATTATCCATACCTAAGAACTAACTTTCTCACAGACCGTGGACTTATTTTGGGTCAATAGGAAGGGTTTCTTGGAGTAAGAATCTAAGGCGTGTTAACAAAAAAATTATTCCATGATATAATACTTGTTAAAGCAAGGTGAAGACGATTTTATTAAGGACCATTGGGATAGGCATAGGGACCGCTGCAAAGGGGTCTTGCAGTAGGGGACAGAGGCTGAACTCAACTCTGAATACAGCAGGGCAAGTGGGATTTATGACCAAGGAGCAGGGTGGGGGTCAGTGGATGGAAAATGACGAAGAAGAAATATTGGGGTGAGGGGGGATTCTGGCTAAACCGACCTAACAGGGCTCTTGCTGAAGACAGGCCAGAGGGATCAGACATCACCTGGGGGATGGCGGAGGATGGGGAACCAATCAGATACCTGATAGAAGATGATCAGATATTGAGGATGGGGGCTTCTTTGCTAAAACCGAATTTTATAAGGAAGTACACAGATGGACCTGGGAGAAGGTTCAGAAGCCCGGCTCAAGTTTGGCTGAGCAAAGAACCTTTGTCGGGGGAGGCTTGGTCACAGTCTGTAACAACAATCCTCTAATAGCAGTGAGTGGTAACACCCTCGAAGCTGCAACTCTGTAAAGTTTAAGATGACCTTAGTATTTAAAAATGCTTATTGGAGGAAGGAAGAAAATGCCTCCATAAGTGAAAAGAGACTTGCCCGGAATCAACACAGTGACAGAGCGAGGCAGGGGCCTTGGCTTCTGGGCTTTCTGGCCAGGGGGCTCTGTGTCCTCCAGGACTGGGTCAGGATGAAGAGAATTCCTTCTCCTGGGGCGTGTTAGAGATCCCGGATCTGCATCCTGGCTTGTAACATAGCTCATCCTACTGAGAAAATTGACCTCAGGCTTTTGTATTGCACGATCTACCGCTGTCCTGTGTCTTCTCCTCCTACCCTTCCACGCCTGGAGTACTTCTGCGGTGACTAAATTTACCATTTAGCCCTCTGGTTGCCGAATATCAAGATGGGATCAAGACAAGAAGAGGGGAAAAAGAAAAAAAGGGAAAAAGATTAAAAATAGCCTACTTTTAAAAGGAAGAGGAAAAACCATACCTATCCGCATTCAGATTCTCAAGGAACCAAAGAGGAAACAGGTGCGTCTTTCAGAGCTCAAGCATTCGGTCTGAAGACAGCAGCCCCGCAGCTGCACAGAGCCAGTTCCTCTAACCAAGTCCTCGTTTATACACCTCCTGTCACTTCTGCTCCTCTGACAGCTAGTTTCTATAACTGGCCGTAAGGTCAGAGGTGGCATTTGTGACTTCTTCCTCCACTCAAGTGTGAATTCCTATTCCTTTTAGGCTTGTCCAAAGACAGCCAGGATTCTTAGCCTAGTGGAGGAACACACTTCCTACATACTCCCTAAAAGAAAAAAAAAAAAAACCCAAGTCCCAAATCTGTTCCGCTTTAATTAGGCCTGTGAATGTGTCCGAGTGGTGCCTGCTGTCTTCCAAGAGCCCTTCCAGGGACTGAATGTGGCATAGAACGGAAGCAACACTGAATTATAAAAAATTTTGCTTTTCGTATTAGAGTTGTGAACTCAGCGGCTTGTGAAAATGTGAACTCACTGTGAGGGGCTCATCTAGGGTTTCAAACAATCAAGTCAGCTAGGCGGAAATGTTTCCCGGAACTCCTTCCCCTGCAAACAGGCAAGGGAACACCCACTTGGAGTGAGGGATAAGAGACATTTTTGAGCAAGGTTTGAAGGACAGGGTGAAGCAGCAGCCACATTATTTTCACTCTCAGAAGGTTGGGGCAGGTGCTTCCGTAGCTCACGCACATTGCCCCTCGTCTGCTGACTCACGTGCTTGGTGTGGGCAGCTGGCATGCCTGCAAGTGTTCCAGTCTCCCTGGCACCCTCTCCAACTCCTCTGACTTCTGCGTCAGGTATGCGTCCAGCTCCTTGACAGCGGGAGCCGGCTTCTCCTGTAGGACAGGCACGTCATCAAGACTGGGAGCAGTGAGAACTATACAGCCTCCACTCTGGGCTGCGGGTCACAGCTTGTGTTTGCTGGCTGCCATTTATACCCATCTCCCCTTCCCACGTGCCTTCTTTGGTGCCCTCGAGCTCCTCCATCCGACACGAAGATGACAAACAGCCTTGCAGAGACTGTTCAACTAGCTCCTGTGATTGCACGGGTCACGTCCCCGTAAGGAACAAATTCCTTACGACACACACCTCCTGGAGCTTCTGCTTCTCTGACTGAACCCTGACTCTGATGGCATCTCCCCGCCACCTATGCCAGCTCCACAAATGCACTGCAAACTCTGGGTTCAAGATGGAGAGAAGTCTGCTGCGCTCCAGCTTGGGCAACATGGCAATATCCCACCTCTTAAGGAAAAAAAATGGAGAGAAGTCGTTCTAAGGCTGTATCTGCACCCTGTGTGAGAAATGGGTGCGGAGAGGAGGTAACAAAGGTTACCTTGTTTTCCTGATTCTTCCTACTCAGCAGATTGATGATGATTATAATGACATAATGACAGTAAAGCCACCCCCAATCCAGGGCCTGCTGAATCCCAGCCACTTTTCATGTATCATCACTCCAGTTGCTAACCCTGTGAGCTAGATATCACCATTCCCTCTTACCAATGAAAGAAGGGAGGCTCAGAGAGGTTGAGCGACTTGCTCAAGGTCACACAGAGCATAAGTGGTGCCGTGGGATTTAAACCCAGGCTTGTCTTACTCCAAAGCCTGTGATCATTCCCTCTGCCTCAGTGCTCAGCCACTCCGGTTCCCTCACTCACAGGAAATTCCTGTGTCCTTTGACTGGCTCTAATTATAGCCTTTCTACAGAGGAATGTGCTGGGCTCTCTTCCTGGCATGAACTGCACATCCATCTTTAAAAATTTCATTTATTAATAAACACGTACATAGTGCCTGCTGTGTGCCAGACACTGGTCTAAGCAGCTGACAAATATTAACTCATTTAGTATTTATAATGACTCTGATATGTTACTATTATTAATACGATAATAATATTATTATCACTCCCACTTTACAGACAAGGTAATGAAGGCACAGGGAAGTTAAGTGACTTGCGCGAGGTCACACAGCCAGTACGTTTTGCAGCGCCAGGTTTCACATGCACCACCAGGCAGCACTGTCCTCCTTCCTCCAGAGGCTGGACTTCACATCCCAGCCTGCCTCCTCTCTCCTGTGAGTGCTGGGGGATGATGGGTCCAGGGGTCGGAGTCCCCCAGAGGAAGGTCCTGAATGTGCCCAGGTCTTCACAAATTTCCAGGTGAAAGCTGGCGTGGCCCAGCTGTAGCTCCCGGCGACGACCAGTTCTGTCTCAAAAAACAAGCCTTTCTTTATTTCCAGTGGTCACAAAGTGCTAATGGCCTCCACAAAGGCTCCTTCTTTTGGAATTGAAAATCTCCGAACCTCCACTCCTAAGGCTCGGTGGTCGGTGGTCGTAGCCTTCCTCTCAGTAGCTTCCTTCTTAGCTCACTCCCCACACAGATCCAAAGGATGCAGGAGGAGGAGCCGGCGGGCGGAGCTGTCCACACTGAGTAAACAGTCAGGCTGCCCAACGTGGGAAGTCACAGGGCACCACGTCTAGAATCTCTGCCTCTTGGAGTCACTTGGTTTTGACAAGATGTGGGACATCCCACCTGTTAGAGATTCCCGTGTGCTCTCGAGCAGTGGCCTGGGAACTCATCAGTCATTCGTGTCTTGTCATTGGCTTTTCTCCAACCGGCCTTGACGGGGACAGGACTTAACCGAGGGCAGGATGGGAGAGGGTGTAGAAAGTTAGGATGAGAGTCCCGGTGAAAACTTCCTCTGCTGTCCTGTTCCTCAGAGGAGACGGCTAGCGACGGCAGAGCAATAGCAAACAGGTCCCACGGCGTCTCATTCACTACTCGAGAAGCCTTCGACAACCTGCTCAGCTGCGTGAACTCTCTGTTTCCGTATCTATAACTAGGGTTAGTAATAGCATCTACCCCTCGGGGGCGTTTTGCAGGATTAGAGTGTGTAAAAGGCATAGTTCAAGGCTGAGCACATAATAAGAGCTCAAGAAATGTTAACAGTTATGATTACGTGACAGACCCCAGTTGAAATGCAGATTGCTATTTCGCATGAACGCTATTATAGACTATTAACTAAATGTTTCATTTCCCATTTTATAAGTTAAAAAAATATATTTAGACCGGCTAGATGACTTGCCCGCATCACATATGTAATAGCCAGAGATGCAGAGTTGGACTCATGCCTCGGTAGTCTGCCTCCTAGGGGCATGCTCATTCCATTGCCTGGAGACAGTGTTAGCAGCCACCCCCACCTCACTGCAGCCCCACAGACGCGCGCATGCACACACCACACACACACACACACACACACACACACACACTCTTTCTCTCTCTGTCACATGCACACACACACCCTGTCACACACACACACACACACACACACACACACACACACACATATGCATTGCAACTTTGCCTTATTTCCCAGCTCTAGGAAAGCAGTCCTCACTGCTTGGTAATTTGTTTTCAACGTCATCCAGTCTAGTAGAATAGAGCTGAGAATCGCCAGACAGTCACAAACCAGCCATGGGGGTGTTTGCCGGCCACTTCTTCGTTGGCAGAGACAAGAGCTCTGCAGCTCAGTTGAAAAATCCAATGGGTGGTGGCTGAGCCCCAGCTGAAAGCGTGGAAGTCCTTATTATGATCCTCAATATCATATTGCCGTTAGTGGCATCAGCCCGCTAAAAATAAAGAAGTCATTTCCCAAGATTAGTAAACAGAAAGAAAGAGGGTGGGAGGGTGGAGTACCAGCCCTGGGCCAGGGAGGGGACACATAGAAGATGGCAGACATTAAAATAGCAGCAAACGAATACCGTGTAATTTCAGGCCATTGATAATGTCGCGCTGCAAAGTTGGGGATTCTGCTGAGAGGACTGCCCTCCCCCGATGACTGTCTGTACCAGAGAAAGCGATGATTGCTGTGCACGAGAAATCACGCTGTCTCTCGCTTCATGAGAAGTGGCAGTGATTAACGAGAGACCAGGCTTTCAATTTGCAAATATTCCAACCACACACGCGGACTTTTCAGGACACACAGCTTTTAGAGAAGAAGAAAACATGATAAACTCTTCTTCCACAGACAGGGAGACTGACACACCACCACCTTTTGACTTCTAGAAAGTTTGTGTCTGAATTGTTATGGCCTGATCCTATCGGTGGCTCGTGGGCTTTTTCTCTGCACAGAGAGGTTGCCTGCTGGCAAGGCTACTGCACTGTGCAGATCTGGTTTAGAACCAGGGTCTTAGGCTGTTCAGCCTCTGTTCCCTCTCTAGCGCAGACCTCTAAATGTTTGTTGAGTGTAAAATGAGATGATGTAACTAGCTAACGTCTTAGGTCCCTTGCAGCTCTCAAAGTCCCATCCTAGGAGTCTCCCTACATGTTTGGGGGATGCAAGAACAGTGTATTAGCAGAAAAATGGTTCCCCCCACCCAAGACGTCTGTCCACACCCTAACCCCTGGAGCATGCAAACATGTTACTTTACATGGCAGAAGGGACTCTGCAGATGTGATTAAATTAAGGATCTTACAGTAGGAAGATTGTCTTGGATTACATAGGTAATCCATACGAGATGGCAAAGGGAGGCAGAAGAGTCAGAGAAGAGGTGACAAAGGAAGTGGTGCGACTCTGGCTCTGACGACGGAGGAAGGGCCCTGAGCCAAGGAAGGCAGGTGCCTTCTAGAAGCTGGGCAAGGCAAGAATGGAATTCTCCCCTAGAGCCTCCTGAAGGAACCAGCCCTGTGGACACCTTGATTTTAGCCCAAAGAGACCCATTTTGGACTTCGGACTTCCAGAATTGCAAGATAAAAAATTTGGGTTGTTTATAAGCCACGGAGTCTGTGGTGGTTTGTTACAGCAGCAACAGGAAACTCACACAACCACGAAGGCCTGGGCCGGACGCCGAGGGTCTCTTACCCTGACACCCACCACTTAGGGATCTGCAATGCTCAGGCTAACACCCCGGGATCCAGTTTACCCCACTTTCCACTACACTGGGGGACCGTGGCTACGTCATCGGGTCAACAAAGGGAAAGGCCACTAATTACCCCAATGGTTGCCATTGGCAACTAATGCAGGTGCTCTGGGGCCCGTGCATGTATTTGTCAGCTGTCAGATTCCACAGACTAACCGGCATTAACAATACCAAGCAATATTTATTGGGTACTTATGATGGCTGAGATATTTGATACTTAGAGCAACCACAAGAGGTGGGTACTATTAGTATTTTTATTTTACAGATGGCGAAACTGAGGCCTAGAGAGGCTGCATGCGGAATGAGTAAGAGGTAATGCTGGGACCTACCTAGGTCTACCCCAGTCCGGATCTCACGCTCTCTCGCAGGAGGATTTATTTCCCAGGCTCAGAGATCCTCACGTACCACAGTCTGCAGTAAGAGGCAGGCCCCCCGGGCGATGTTCTCAGGCTTCCGTGGGCATCCGAATCGCCTAGACGGCTTGTGAAAACCCAGATTCCTGGGCTCATCTCCAGATAGTCTAATTCAGCAGGTCTGAGGAGGGGATTGGGAAATCGGTTTTCTAATAAACTTACAGATGATCTTGACGCTGCTGGTCCACGGACCACACCTAGAGGTCGAGCCTCTGGAAGCCACCCTGTCTCAGCTCCTGCCTCCACGGCTGCTCACATTGAAGCCATGGCTGACATTTAATCCTGTTTCATGACTAAACCATCTTTTTGTCAAATCAGAAGAAAGAGGATTGATTTTGATAGGGATATTGAGAAAAATGGGTACGAAGGCTAACGTTACACAGATATCTCTATTTGCCTGGACTGCATGAATTGTCTAGTGACCACGTTTCCCCCAGACTTTGAAGGGATGATGCTTACAAAACAATGAAACTGTCTTGTATTTCCTTAGCACTTTTTAAGTAAAGTATTTTTAAAATATATCTGGACACATAACCAAAATTCATAAGTATAGTTTTTTGCAATGTGGGCAAATAATCTAGCTAGGAAAGCCATTGAATATAAAACACTCAATTAATACCTTCCTTGGTCTGGGCACCTAAACAGAGAGTTAGAAAATAAGAGTTGCAGTTGTTATTGAAAAACGATGCAAACATCCCATGAAGCTATCGGTTCACGGTTTCATAGTTAGAAGCTTTTTGTGTTATGTGAGCGAATACCACAGTAAGATGTCTGAGGGAAGAAAGGAAGGGCAGGAGAGAAGGGACACTGTAACCATCAGCCTGTGGGTGCAGGAGAGAAGGGAGGGAAGGCAGAGAGAGGGAAGGCCATTACTCACCAGGCCAAGCCATCCCCTGAGCCCCCCAGGCCCTGTATTTTTAGGTCGCTTTACTTTCTATGTTTGGTCTCTGCAAACGCACTGGACTCGTTAACGAATTTATTCCGGGATTATATGCAGGGAGGGAAGCAAGGAAGAAACCAAGCTCCAGATGTGAGCCTTGATTTGTGAATGGCCTCTCATGTTAATCCTTCTAAACAGGAAATCCTACCAGGCCGCGTGAGGTCCCTGTGAGGATCTGGGTCAGTTCAAGCACAATCCCTCACTCTCCCCCACCCGCAGCCTGGCAGGCCCTCCTCCCCTCCTGCGCCCGGCCTGTGCGCACGTGTTTTGTTTGTGTGTTTGGCTTTACTCTGTCTTTGCAGCTCCCACCAAACAGGAAAGGAAGGCCGTTTCCAGGGCTTCCTTCCCAAGGTGTTAGATGAGGGGCCAGTGAGGAGGGAAGGGGAGGGAAAGGAAGAACACCTGCTCCCCTCATTAAAATGTTTTCCACTACAGATCTATGAGGTGAACACATCTGGGATAGAGGCTTAGGTGAGAGACAACTTCATCCTTTTGCTGATTGATACCCTATCACCAATTATTGCTTGATAACGTATCCTTGCAATGCATTAACTAACAGTGATGCACCATGGAATTATACTCTGATAGTCAGCAGTGAGACCCAGCCTAAGGGCCTATTAATTAAGTTTTCCTTATTATTTACTTTATTTACCGTAATGTGTGTAGCTTCTGTTCGGCTCTCCCTGGTCCCGTCTAAGAAGTCCTGAGCCCTCTTCTCCCACTTCCAGCACCTTCATGTTTCCTTAGAAAACATGAGGAAGTTTGAGTTGGGGGTTGGAGAAAACAAGTCACCTGTATTCTGAGGGTGACTGTGTCCCTTGTGGAGAAGATGCAATGGGGGCTTTGTTCAGTTTCCTTTTGCAATGGAGGGGAGGTTCAGGGAGGCAGGGCACAGGTGAGATGGGCGTAATTTGGAATAACTGGTTTATAGAATACAGGAAAGAGATTGTGGACACAGCTCAAAGTTCGCTTCTCTTTCTAAAGAAACCCAAGCTTTCTCAGCTGTGCCTGGGCTTTCGCACGTGGAACCCTGCCGGAGCTGGCTCTCTAGAGATGCACCCCTCAGTGGCGGCCTCTTTTCCCCTTGAAAGGACGGAGCAGAGGAAACCTGAGCCCTGAGACTTGGGGAGACTGGTCACTGTCTTCGCCTGGTTGGGAGGGTGTGTCAGTCCAGGGGCAGGCTGTCGCCAGGGCCCTCCCGTCACATTTCTGATGAGGTTCCCAGGTCGGTGACCCCCTCCGCAGTGGAAGAGTAAAAATCCATGTTTGACAGGAAAGACTAGTAGCATAATTAGAGCCGATTTCTATTCTGCCTCCTCCTGTCCCTTTAAATTTGGTCCAACGGGGAAAGCTTTCTCTCTGACCTAGATGAAAATTCAGCAGGTCTCTGTGTTTTTGGTCTACTTTTATATAATAAACAGAGCTACAGTAGCGTGAGGTCTCAAACCCGAGGAATTCCATTGCACAGTCCAAAATATGAAATTGTTGTTTTCACCCACAAAGTGGAGGTGGTCTGTGCAGTCATTACTAGGTAACCTAAAAAAATGGCCGAAACTAATTTAATTCACCACTTCCTCTATTTGGCCATCCAAATAAGTCTTTCATTTTTCTGGTTAGGTCCCATCTCCACAACCCTTTTGTGTATTTAGCTAATCTCAGAAACCACCTTTTAGTTCCTGGGCCTTGGTTTTCCCTGTCGCCCTGCTCCAACAGCTGAACTTCTTTGTCTTATTTCAGTCTCTTATTTCAGTCACATTCAGCACATACTTATTGAAATGCGTAATATGGACGTGGCACCAGGTTTGGTGTTGTAAGGATGAACAAAGAAAAATCTCTCTCTCTCTCTCTCATCTGTTTATCTGTTTGTCTGTCTAACCTATCTATCATCTACCTACCAACCTATCTACCTACTTGTCGTCTATCTATACGTAGATAGCCAGACGACAGCTAGCCAAGCAGGTAGGTAGGTAAATAGATAGTAGGTAGAGAAGTGGAGTGGTAGATACCATTTCATAAAGAGATTTGTTCTGTGAAGTTTGGATTCGGTCGAGGGGCCGCACGTGGGGACCTGGATGGCCACATGTGGCCTTGAGGCAGCAGGTTCCCCAACCCTGGGCTAGATGGACAGCTGACAGCTAGATACATACATGCAGGCATGCACATACACACAGAGGTAAAGATAAAGGTATATTCTAAGGGGGGATGGAGAGGAGCAGGGGCTAAAACAAGCAATGGAGAGCTAGAAGTATATCGGCGCATCTGCTTTAATAGACACACAAGCAAATTATCTGAGGGTGGAAGAAAGGAGATTTCATTACCTCTTGCTGAGGAGATCATGAAACATGACCTAGCAAGTTCCTCAGCATCTGGCTTCCATCCACCTCTCTGGCCCAGTCTCACAGAAGCCGCCCTTAGCCCTCTGTGTCGACTACATTAATCTTCTTTCAGTTCCTCAAACCAGCTCTATCCCTTCCTTTCCCAGGGCCTCCGCACACGCTTTTCCTTCCACCTGGAACAGTGGCTTCCGCATCATCCCCCCAGGAAAGCTTCCCTGGACCCTAGATGGCGTCAGGCTTCCTGCTATCCTCACAGCACCTTGTATTCTAGATGTACCCCTCAAAATTGTAATTGAACAATTAATGTACACTTATTAATAGATGCTCAGTGCTTTTTGCCCTCCCTAAGTTAGGAAGATAGATAGATAGGAAGAGGTTAGGAAATATGTCTGTCTCAGTCATCAATATATTTCAACACCTTGAACAACGCCTTGCACATAGTGGGTATTCCACAAATATTTTTGGAATAGTCAATAAAGTTTATATTTATGATTCTTTCTCCTCTTCCTCCTCTTCTTCTCTTCAATGCCTTACTTGTAATTACTGCTTATAAAATCCTTTTCTCCTTGGTTTTGCACACTTTACAAGTCCTCCTGTGGTCTGCTAGGACCAGTCCTGTGACTCGAGAGAAACCTCCCATTACGTCTCCTCTGTCTATCTCATTCCGGGGCACGTGTCTAGGCTTTGCAAATAATTCCTCGAAAGATATTATTTGGGGTTTGTCTGAGATGAGGTTGCTATTCAAAATGTGTTCTGTAGACAGGTGCATCCATATCACCTGGAAGTTTGTTCAAAATCCAGTCCGAGCCCCACCTGGGTTTAGAGTCTGCATTTGAACAAGAGGAGGTGACGGTGCACACTAAGCACTGCTATAGAAGCCCATCTCCTAGCACGGGATGGACAGGAAAGGAGGCAGCTTTCAGCTATGTGATGTGTCCTCCAGGAAGAAGACACAGAGATGGAGTCCGGTGTGAAAGAGGTTTATTGGGAGATAATAAAAGAAAGATAATGGGGATAGGAAGGGCCAGGCATGGTGAATTTTGACACCAGCCTGAGCAAGAGTGAGACTCCATCTCTACAAAAAAAAAAACAGAAAAACTAGCCGAGTGTGGTGGTACACACTTGTAGTCCCAGCTACTCGGGAGGCTGAGGCAGGAGGATCACCTTAGCCCAGGAGTTTGAGGTTGCTGTGAGCTATGCTGATGCCACTACATTCTAGTCTGGGGGACAGAGTAAGACCCTTTCTCAAAAGAAAAAAAAGGGATGGGAAGCAGGATTCATTGGGGAAAGCATGCAGACCATGCTGCTGAAGTGAAAGGAAAAGGAATGAAAATGGGTTGGACAGGGAGTCTCAGACTGCAAGGCAGATCCTTCGAAGTCTTGGCAAACCCACTGGGGCATCCTGAGCAAAGACTGCCCGTCAGCAGAGGTCTGCATTGAGAAGAAATGGCCAGGCCCTTGTAACCCTGACGTGCTCTGTCACTAACAGAGGACCGCCCAGGAGGAGGAGCGTGGCCTCTGCAGGAAAGCCGAGGCAGAGGCAAGGCAACAGCTGAAGGCTGTGTGCCAGCTACACTCTTGCAACCGAAAAGTACATCCTTTCTTTAAGGGAGATCTCAGCAGTATACCTCCATGGCTACCACACGTGACATCTGAAGGTAGTCTGGCAAGATAACTTTGCAAGAAACCTATGAGAACCAGCAAATGCATGGGAGGCAGACTTAAGAAAACACCACATCAAAGGAGGCCTGGCTTCTGTGCTTTTCCGGGACTGTTTATATTGTACTCTTATTCTTCAGGGACAGTCTCCCCTCCCCGAGAGCCCCTAGAAGACAAGCTCCAGAGAACTCTTCCCTTTAGGGAGCCCAAGGACAATCCATGCGAACCAATACAGTATCCTTGTTTTAACAAGATGCATAAACCAGTAAACAAGACACGGTGGTCATGGATCTCTGACCTCGTCCTCTGCAAGCTCAGTGAGTCCCAGGCTCCCCAGGAGAAGACCCAATCCCGACTGGCAGAGAAGAGCCAGAGAAGAATGAAAGCCCAGCAGAGATGTAGCAGGGATGGCAGAGGTCGGGGGAAGGCCTGTGGTTAACCAGTGATGCCTCCAGACACTGATTCCCACATTCACACCCCTTCCTCATGCATGCACATCTGCAATGACAGCCAACCTCATGCATGGTCACACGCAATGCAAACATTTCCATATATCAAATTCACATCCACCCTCATGTACACACCAGCAAAAAGCCACATTAGCCTGTACTTCTCAAACCCTGACATGAGTGTATGTCCACACGCTACTATTCCAACGAACATTCATGCACCCAGAACCAAGTTTCCAAATCATCCCCTGAAGGTAGGTACATTCACAGACGAGAGGCCCTACCATCACATACATAAATCTCAAACAATATACAGTAACAAAAATAGACAATGAAATTAGACATTCAAAAACACAGCAAATTCATGGTCATTTAAAACCAAGAAACATCTGGAGACTGTGTCTGGAACTGCCAGACATACCTCGAAAGATATTTCCCATGTTATCAATACCCACTCAAACTCCACAGGACAGGGACAGGGGAAGATACCTAGTGTCTACTCTAGCAGAGCTTATATGTTACGTAGAGCACTGAAGCTCTCAGGCCAGATGTTGGGGTAAGGGCCAGCCTGTGTCAGGAAAGAGGGTTCTGTGTTTCTGCAGAGGAGAGGAGTCAGGAGCAAGGGCCCGATCGCGATCACTTGGGTTTGGATCCCACCCTAGCCACTTTCTACCTGTGTGATCTTGGGCAAGCCGGTCCATCTCTCTGTGCCTCAGTTTATTCATTTATAAGTGAGGATAATAGTTGTACTTAGAAAATAGGTTGCCGTAGGAATGCACAGAGTCAATATTTGTAAAGTGCTGAGAATGGGCTGGTACATAGGAAGTATTGGTTGTTATTTTACTCTGGGAATTCTGCAACCCTGGAAACTGGACAGCCTCCCTGGCTCCCTCCCATAGAGCACGCTGCATCACCCCGCCCCTTCACAAACCTTGGTGCAGTCGCTAGGCTAAGGTTCCCCAGGCAGCATCAGCCCTCACCAGGATGTCTTTCATTCCTCTCCCCGTCTCCATATGGTTTTTGCAAATGGGATTTGATGCAGAGGGCGGAGGGGCTGTGTGTCCGCTGGTTAGGAGACCGGACAGCTCACCTCCTGACCAGCCTGCCTGCCTGGGGCTGCCGCTGGGTCTGTGCCGGCTGCCTACCGGTCTGGACTGGGAGCGGGGCTTTTCCCAGGGCAAGGGCAGGGGGCGCTGCGAGGTTTCAGCCGGTACCTTTTTGTGGGTCTGTAGGAAGATGGGAAGGGAGATGCTTCTCCACCGATACGTGTATTTCAAGGTCCATAGCTCCTCCACGCCCCTTCCAGTCTTTATTCTTCCCAAAGAGATACCGTTATTTCTCCGAAGTAAAAAGGACCGTTGTCTCCCGTCTGTCATTCTCCGACTCAGCTCAAAGCCTCATCCTTCAACCCAGGGCAGTTCATTTCCCCTGGAGTCCACCGGCTTCCAGCAGGTTCCCAGGTGAACCGAAATGCAGAGCTATTCTCATCTGGTTGCCCTGGGAGTTTCGGCTCTCTCGGTACAACCTGTTCCACCAACCTCCCTCTCCCCTCCCTCCGCCGGGCTGCGCCCTTCTCGGGCCCCCTCCCTTCCCTCGCCCGGGGGCCCCAGCTGCGCCCTCCCGGGAGACACGCGCTGCTGGGGAAGGCAGCGGGAGGAGGGGGGGAGGAGGCGGGGTAGCGCCGAGGGTGGGGGCCCGCGCTGCGCAGCCAGAGGGGCGGCTGAAGGTTGCCTCTGCGGGAAGGCGGCTTTTCGGCTGCTTGGTAACCGGCTGCCGGAACAGAGAGAGGCAGAGAGCAGGGCAGCGGCTTCTTGACGTCAGGACCCAGCGAGAGGATCGCGCCAGCAGCCCCCGCCCGCCCCACAGCGGGGCCGGCCGTCGGCAGGAGAGGAGCCCGCGCTAGTCGCCGGTGGCGCGGGAGCAGGGGGCGCGGGAGCCGGTCGCCGGGGCGCAGCATGCCCCCTGCCCCCGCGCCATGGAGCTCGCCTTGGTGCCCCTGGAGAACGGCGGTGCCATGACCGTCAGAGGAGGAGGTGAGGCCCGGGCAGGCTGCGGCCAGGCCACAGGGGTAGAGCTCCAGTGTCCCCCGACGGCTGGGCTCAAGGACGGGCCCAAAGAGGCGGCGCCAACGGGGCGCGGCTCGCAGAGGGGCGCGGACCCGGGAGGGCGGCCTTTGCCTCCGCTGCCGGAGCTGCCGCAGCCTAGACGGCCGCCCCCTGAGGACGAGGAGGAGGAAGGAGACCCGGGCCTGCGCATGGCGGAGGACCAGGTGCTGGGCGCGGCGTCCCTTCACCACCAGCGCGTCCTCATCAACATCTCCGGGCTGCGCTTCGAGACGCAGCTGGGCACCCTGGCGCAGTTCCCCAACACCCTCCTGGGGGACCCGGCCAAGCGCCTGCGCTACTTCGACCCCCTGAGGAACGAGTACTTCTTCGACCGCAACCGGCCCAGCTTCGACGGCATCCTCTACTACTACCAGTCGGGGGGCCGCCTGCGGAGGCCGGTCAACGTCTCCCTGGACGTGTTCGCGGACGAGATCCGCTTCTACCAGCTGGGGGACGAGGCCATGGAGCGCTTCCGGGAGGACGAGGGCTTCATTAAAGAGGAGGAGAAACCCTTGCCCCGCAACGAGTTCCAGCGCCAGGTGTGGCTTATCTTCGAGTACCCGGAAAGCTCCGGGTCCGCGCGGGCCATCGCCATCGTTTCGGTCTTGGTCATCCTCATCTCCATCATCACCTTCTGCCTGGAGACCCTGCCCGAGTTCAGGGACGAACGCGAGCTGCTCCGCCACCCCCCGGCGCCGCCCCGGCCTCCTGCGCCCGCCCCGGGGGCCAATGGCAGCGGGGGCGTGGCGCCCCCCTCCGGCCCCACGGTGGCACCGCTGCTGCCGAGGACCCTGGCGGACCCTTTCTTCATCGTGGAGACCACGTGCGTCATCTGGTTCACCTTCGAGCTGCTTGTGCGCTTCTTCGCCTGCCCCAGCAAGGCGGAGTTCTCGCGGAACATCATGAACATCATCGATGTCGTGGCCATCTTCCCCTACTTCATCACCCTGGGCACCGAGCTGGCAGAGCAGCAGCCAGGTGGCGGGGGCGGGGGCGGCCAGAACGGGCAGCAGGCCATGTCCCTGGCCATCCTCAGAGTGATCCGCCTGGTCCGGGTGTTCCGCATCTTCAAGCTCTCCCGCCACTCCAAGGGGCTGCAGATTCTGGGCAAGACCTTGCAGGCCTCCATGAGGGAGCTGGGGCTGCTCATCTTCTTCCTCTTCATCGGCGTCATCCTCTTCTCCAGTGCCGTCTACTTCGCAGAGGCTGACAACCAGGGGACTCACTTCTCCAGCATCCCGGATGCCTTCTGGTGGGCGGTAGTCACCATGACCACCGTGGGCTACGGCGACATGAGGCCCATCACTGTGGGGGGCAAGATCGTGGGCTCGCTGTGCGCCATCGCTGGGGTCCTCACCATTGCCCTGCCCGTGCCCGTCATAGTCTCCAACTTCAACTACTTCTACCACCGGGAAACGGACCACGAGGAGCAGGCAGCCCTTAAGGAAGAGCAAGGCAGTCAGAGCCAGGGGACCGGGCTGGACAGAGGAGGCCAGCGGAAGGCCAGCTGGAACAAGGGTTCCTTCTGCAAGACTGGTGGCTCCCTGGACAATGCAGACAGTGCCCGAAGGGGCAGCTGCCCCCTAGAGAAGTGTAACCTCAAGGCCAAGAGCAATGTGGACTTGCGGAGGTCCCTGTATGCCCTCTGCCTGGACACCAGCCGGGAAACTGATTTGTGAAGGGAGATCCAGGCAGACTGGTGGCTGTGGGGGGATGAAGGGCGAGGCCTGCTGGGTATCCGCTTTATACCGCAGAGTATTTGAGGCCATGCTGTAACCTTAGTCTGTCCCTGTCCTTTCACTCCTGCACTCCCTCCCTCCCCCATCCCCCTGTTTTTCCTCTTTTTTTCCATGACACCAAGGGTCGCCTATTTTTAAAAAGTACCACATTCCATGACGCAGGAGCTGTTGAAATGGTGAGCACTGTGAGATGGATGTATTTGTAGCCAGTCTCCTATACCCAGCAGAGGGACAACCCAAACAAAAATGACTTTAAATAGCCCAGATCCCAAGAGATTTTGTGCCCCCCCATCCCTGTGTTCCAAATTTCTTTTACATATGATTATATTTGTGAATAGGGGAAAATATTATTTTTATGGCTGGTGAGTGGATTTTTGTACTGTAGTTCAGATAGAGATATTTTGGATATATTTTCAAGATATACGTTGTATTTATGGAAGAGAGAGTGGTCCTGATGTTTTTCTGTGATACTTCTGTTACAGCCAAGACCCTGGCAGGGCTGTTCTGGTTGCTGTGTCTCCAAGCCTCTCTCTTTTCTGGGATGTGCTATCAGTGCTTTGCGTCTAGGGCAGGGAATGTTCTGGAAGAAAGGCAAATCTAACTTTCTCTGTGCGCCTTAAACGATTCTCGTAACTTTCTTCAAAAAGCATTTTAATGATGTTGGAGGAAGACTTCCTATAATTTATTCTCTTTATTTTTATCCCAGGAAATGAAAGGTCACTTGGTTGAGGCAAGTGTTGGTTTTTCTACGGCTGATATATTTTTTGAAATTTTTAAAAATAGTCTGTCACTGGCTGTTTCTGGTTTTGGAGTCAGAGGAGGCACTTTGCCTCGGGTGTTAGAAAACTTGGAAAGCTCCTGATTTGCTCAGCAACATCTTTCTGACAGGGCCCCTCTGGGCCTCGTAGACAATGTTGGGTGACTTCTGTTTGTCCTAGGCTGTTTATGACACGGACACCTCCGTAACGTGCTGCCTGAAGGTGTGGCCTGAGCCCCCGTGTCAGCATGAGCATGGAGGGACTAAAAGGAAAAGGGGCTCAGACCCCCAACTGTCCCTCCCTCTGGGGCCTCCCTTGTCTGCAGGTGTGATGCCTCCTCAGTGTGGCTCTCAACAGCTCTGAGAAACAAGCCTGACTCTCAGGGACATGCAGCCTGTTCACAACAGCACGGCCCGGCAGCCCTGGGGTGCAAGCCACGGAGGGACGGGTGCCTGGCTGCTCGCTGCCCCCGTGGCGTGGCGGAGGACAGTGCCATGCCTCTCTGGCAGCCAGAGGCCAAATGGAAGGATTTGCTTTTTCACGTTATGGTTACAGGCTGTTTTCTACAGATTGTGGCCTTGCCCTGAGTAATCCCTAAACTCAGAACAAATCCCCTTGTTCCCTTGTCACGAATGGTTGTGGCAAAACAATCACAGTGGGCATTCACAGTGGTTGTCATTTCTCTCTGGGATTAGCTGTCTGCCCAGGGCCTCTGGATTCCTGCTGTTACTTTTTCTGCTAAATAATCCAAAGACTGCTCGTTTCACGTCCTCATCGGGTGGGTCGGCGGTCCAGAATCCCACCTCCCCCAGGACAGCAGTAGGCTTAATGGCTGCCTCTGAGCATGTGTCCAGGTCTCTGTGTGGGGAAGGAGGGATCTATGCTACTAAATCGATGTCTGGGAATTGTACATTTAAATGCAAGACAGTCAACACAGTAATAAAAGCCAGTGTCTGTGAATGCCTGGAGTCATTTCCAGTCAGGAACTTCTAACGGCAAATCTGAGGAGGAAACAGAAGGATGGTGCAGGCAGGCTCTGTTGTTTTTCATTACATGCTAAAGCAAAGCAAGAAGAACAGAGACACTTTATTTATTTATAATTTACAATCTGCCTAAAAGCAGGGCATCTTGCCAGAGCTCAGCTCTACACAGTGTCGCCTCCGAGCCATTTATGCCTTTAAAGCTAATGTTTGTAGTTTAGCACACACCTGATTGGGTGACGGACTGGGTGGTCACCCCTAGGGCACCTTCCCTTAAAAACAAAAGAGATGCCACCACCTTTGAAGAGATGCCACCATCTGAAGGGCTGTCCTTCAGATTTAAGCAACAAAGAGAGAGCAGCACCCAGGTCTTGATGTGTCCAGGTGCCTGGCAGGATGTTGGTCCGATTAGAATGGACTGCATCTTTACAGTGTCCAGCACATGGGTACAATCTTACAGAAATCCTCAGGAATAGAGTAAGGGAATGAGAGAACGAGGATCCCTGTTTTTCGTGAGAGGAGAGGATACTGCAGGACAGTTCTACAAAGAGGGCCAAGAGGGTTCAAGAGGGAACCCTGGCGTCCAGCACCCCAGTGTCCTGCTGTAGCCTTCCAGTCTGGAGGCCGGGATGCGGGGCAGCCCTGGCCTGGGGCCTGGGAGGGACACCCACTGGACAGTTGAAAGTGTCTTCATCTCTCCACCTTCCCAGTGCACCTGTTACTGTGATTCTAGAGACAGGCTGCCTATTGCTTTCCAGCCTTCCTGTTTTGCCTTTTGACATGACTAGCAGGGAAGGGGTCTGAATGTTACAGCTCTTTTCGGGGCTACTTGAGGTGAGGTGCCCCTTCCTGTCCCCTCCCACCTCCCTTCTCTGCTGTCATTGATTGCCGTAGCCTTTACCTTCCTGAGGAGATTAAATCAAGGGGCCTCCACCAAGCCTTTTATCCAGATGTTCTTTCTTGGCTCCCATGGCAGGAAACCATCCCTGGGTTTATAATCTGCCGGCTTTGGCAACCAAGGCCCACAGAGAGGGTTGTGCTTGGGTGTCGTGTGCTGTGTAAGGACAGCGAAGCATCTGGCTGGCCCCTCCTTTTTTTTCTCCTGCACATATGCTCGCAGAATCCTAAGCAATTGCAGGTTCAGGAAAAAAAATCTTTTCATGTGCTTTAAAAGCCCCAGCTCCAGGGACATTCCCTGGAGGGGAGAATGAAACAGAGAATTAGCCCTTGAGGAATTTTTCCACAGAGTTGAGATTTGCATTATTCTAGCGTGAGTGATGTAAGCGTTCTCAGGCTTTGGGCAGATGGAACTGAGCTTCTCTTCATGCAGGGACACTGTGCTCAAGTCCCCCCTGGAAGTGGCAGGCTTGTGCACAGTGGAAACCTGGGTGGTGGGCAGGTGCTCTTCTCTCTTGCTTGGCCTCAGCAGCACCAGTCTACTCAACAGCTACGCTGGGCCCAGCCCTCTCCTAGGCGTGGCGGGGGAGACCGGGGAAAATGCCAGGCCGTGGTCCCTGCCTTCATGTATTACAGCTTGCAGTCTCGCTGGGGAAACAGTCAGTGCAAAACAAAAGCAACTCACACAGGACAGTAAGTGACAAAGTCCCTCGTAGGGGGTTCTCAAGTGGAGCAATGTGGATCAGGGCAGGGGCGGGAGGATCAGTGAGGACAGGGATAGAAAAGAAAATCTTCCGGAGACCTTGCAGGGAGAGGGCAGAGGGGAGGGCATGGTGGATGAGGGAGATGGGAATAGTGGGCAAGAGGAGAATTGCTGCCCGGCCCCCATCGCCATCATTCAGGGACGGTGTTTAGAGTTCAAGGCCGGTGACTGGGGTGGGAGCTCTGATTTTACCAGTAACAGGGGGACTCAGCAATTGTTTAGGGCATGGGTTGGCAAAATTTCTGAAAAGGGACAGATAGTAAATATTTCAGGCTTTGTAGCCCAAGAAGCAAAAGTGAGGCTCTATTATATAGCCTTAATTTTATATAATCATATAAAACACAATCCTTTAAAAACGTAAACCCTAGCCTTAGCTGGAGAGCTGCACGTCCCCGTCATATCAGCTCATCGCTTTCTCAGTCACGCGGAGGCCGCCTCCTGGTATCCAGTCCGCCTGTGAAGCCTGATCTGCCTCCCTGATTTGATCTCTCTCAGTTCAACTCGCCTCTATTGCAAATGCCAGCCCTGGTCTGGGGAGGGGATCCCCTGCTGGCACTTCCTAGCCCGGGCAGGGCCTCATAGGGAAGGCTTAGCTGACTTCTAGATTTTTCTACGTGGCTTTGGGGCAGGCTGCTCTATTACCAGGCAGGAGAAAGGAGTTGACAAACTGGAACTGTGCCCAGGACTATGGGTAGTGGGTTTTCCCTGAGCTGCGATGGGGCGGGGCCCGGACTGCCAGAGCATGGTCCTCCTTCTCTGGCCCTTAGTCTTTTTCTGGAGGCTGCCTCCCCCCGCCCATCCTTACCTGCTTCTTCTCTGGCTGTGGAGACAGGCCCTGGGCCGGGGCCGCCTCTGTGTGCACGTGGTTTGCATGTGGTGCGCACACGTATAGCAGCGTGCGTGGGGCCGGGGCAGTGTGGCCCAGAGCGGAGTGAATCAATTCCAGCCCTCAGGCCTCCAGACAGAGCGTGATGCTTGTTACCTTCCCTCTTACTTGGTATTTATTTTCTGATGTCAATCTTTGCACCATGGATGCTTCAGCTAGAAGGAATCTCACAAACAATCTGGTCTGTCCCATTCATTTTTGAGATGAGCAAACCAAGAGAGAAGAGATTTAGTGAAGGTGACACCCCTCATTAAAGCAGGACTAGGCTGGACTTCTCTCAGTAATGCCACTCTGCTCCTCCTGCAGGAGAGTCTCCAAGTCTTCATCAAGCTGCCCCTACCTGCCCCGCCTCCTGAGGCACAGCCCTGCCATGTCAATTTATCTGTGTCCAGTCTGCCTGTGAAGCACTGATCTGTCTCCTCTGATTTGATTTTTCCTCAATTCAACTTGCATTTATTGCAAGCTTCAAGATTGTGCAGGTGATGCAAATATAGCACAATAATGACCAGCGCCCCCTAAATAAGCACCTCACCATCTTAGGGGGAAAATGAAAAGATTCCTGATCCAGTATACTTAATACTATCGTTCATTCATTTGTTCCTCCATTCATTCACTAGGTATTTACTATGAAGCGGGCACCGTGCTAGGCTCTGGGACTAACTGGCAAGGATCTTCCCTGACTGGCTTTCCAGTCGAATGGGGAGAATCAACAATCAAGTGAGCAAATGAAGGAAGTGACAGTTTTCGAGTTGAGGAAATACGCGGTGTTGTAACTGGGGGAGAGGCGTGCTACCTAGAGAGATGGCACGGTGGCATGGTTAGGGAAGGGGAGACGTTCAAGTGAAGGAAAAGAAGGGACGGAATGGGACAGGGAGTAGGGCAGGGACGTCGGGACTGTGGGGATGCTAGTGGGGAGCCTGCGGAAGCAGAGGGCGGAAACCTCGGGCAGGGCTGCGGGCTGGGAAAAGCCACGGACCGCTGGGGTGCTCCAGGCAGGATTTGCAATCCCAGTGCCAGTCCTGGCCACTCGCCATCAAGGAGCAGGAAGGTGGCCCTGCCATTGCCAGCAGCAAACCCAAAGAGACACATCTGGACCGCCTCACCAAGGGCGGCAAAACACAAGTTTCTGCTGGAAGGCAAGCGGTGGGTTCAAATCTGATTTTTAAAATTTAATTTAAGGGGGGTGGGCAGGATGAGGACTCTGGCGTGACTTGGTTGTTTGGTTAACTAACAGGACATCCCAGCGGACTCTGAGTCTGTGGCAAAAAGCAGGGTGAGCCGCCTGGGGCTATGACTGATGCAGTCCCGAGGGGAAAGGAGGGGGGAGGGGGAGCGAGGAGCCCTAGAGACCTGTCATTCCTCACAACTGTTCTAAGACCAGAGATAGGAACTGGAAAATCTAAGGCTGCCACAGGGCCAAGAAGAGAGCATGGGGACAGCTGAGCATCTGTGTGCGCAGCGCCCATCGCCTGGACGTTTCGAATGAACGCTCCACTCATGCCTGGACAAGGGACTTGGCTCAGGCCCCACAAGCATGAGCCTTCGGGGCTCTTTCAGGACCGGAGAGCTCTGGAGGACGCCAGGGTTTCCCTTCATCCTGCGCACACTGCTCCCTCTTCCCAGTGACCCTCCCTGGGCGCTGGACCTTTTCTCCGCGTGTGGCCCTGCCTTTGGGAGGAGCGGGGGCAGGGGCAGGGGGGATGGTCTGCGCTCTGATGAGCAAGGGGGTCGCCCAGTGCCCCTCCCCTCACTGTGCTCTCCATAACCTCTCCTGCGTGACACCCTGTGTGGTGAAGAATTCACTTCTGCCTCCTACCCGTGCCTCAGATCTGCTGGAAGAGCCCATCGGTGCTATGTACTGTAGGGGGGGACAGTAAGGAGACAGACTCTGCCTTCAGAAAAGTCCCTGAATGCTGTGGACAGGCTACACCTGCCTGTACACAAGGAGACACGTGCAGGAATACTATACATGAGAATAAAAGAAGCAGCTATACGTGTCCCAGAGAGATATAATTGTGCTTAAAGGTTTGGGGATTGATCTAAGTCCAGTAGAGTTATTCGAGCCAGAATTGCTAAGAGAGAAGATCTTCAGAAGCAGTGTAAAGGGAAGGTTACACAGATCGAGTGTTTATTAATATAGTCTTCCCCTCCTCCTGCCCCACGAACACTCCTAATTCCGCCAGTCCGCTCACGTCACTCGTCACTTGTCACCCTATCCCTTGAATTGGTTATTTGTGCCTCCTCTTATCTCCTAGACTTTGAGCTGGCCCACATCTCGTGACTCACTGTGGCCCTCGTGGCTCCCTACACACAGATTGAGCCCATGTGCTGCAATATGGTGAGAGATCAATAGTGATCTGTTGGATCTCAAGTCTATTTTAAAAAAATGAGCTTTGCCCTTTTTTCTTAAGTCTTCATTTTTATAGTAATTGGTCTCCTGGAAGCAGGCTACTCACAGCAATCATCGGCTTCACTGTTTGATAATCCTATAAATTGTGTTCCAACACAAGACCTATACTTAGGAATTTCTGAGTAATGTGATACTATTACAATGTAATGTTTATTATAAATTTCTAAATTTACTGCTACTATAAAACTGAATATTTATGCAGCAGCTTTGCTCCAAAGAGTCCAAACAGCTGTCCCTTTGGCACGTATTGTAAACAACTGAGACTGTGCAACCTGAGTGGGTAACTCTCAGTAATCTGTGCCAATTACAGGAAATGTAAACATTTGTTTGCTTTCTTCCCCAGCAGCTTAAACTTTCCATTACTGCAATCAATCGTGTTTTTTAAGTGGGCATCACCTAGGCAATTGAGGAGAGTGGTACCAATCGCACTTAGGTGGTCAAGGCATCCAGTTGCAACGAAGTATTTCTTACAGAATATGCAACTCGGACCACTAACAGTCTCTTGTGCTCTGACCCCCATCACACTCTCTGTGGAGCACATTTTACACTGTACTGTTATATTATTGCTATTCATTTTTCTTCTACAAACTCCACATCCTTTGGACACCAGTTTTGAATTGGTGTCTGGGACAGCTATAGCAACCTCCTAGTGGTCTCTGCTTTCCTTTCACTTTTTACCCTGTGTGGGACTTCCAAATGAATCTCTCCAGGGCACAACTCCTGTCATCACGTCAAGCCAGGGCTCCTGAACAGAATCATTTCAGTCCCTTTAGCCTAACTTTTAAGCTCCTCCCTAATGTGATGTCAAGTATATCTTCTCAGAGAAACCATCTTCAGGCCAAAGCCATCTCCCCTCTGTTGGTGCTCCTACCAAAAACACATTCTGCGCCTGCTGTGGCTGGGTGTTTACCTACCTCTCTCCCACCCAGCTCAAATCCCTCCTGGAGAGATCATTGCTAATGGTCCTCTTACTCATCTCTGTGCCTAGAATGGGGCTTTCGTGATAGCAGCTGTACAATCGGGCTTCTGGACTGAATTGACTCCTCTTCTGACCTAAAACACAGCATTTGGGGCCTCACGCATTGAATGCTGCCACTGCACAGTTGGCAGAGATGCTCCCTGGCATCCCGGCAGCTGCAGGAGGCAGGTTCTGTTCCGACAGTTCCCCGTGCTCTGCCCTGGCTCACCACGTGTGCGTCCGGGTGGGTGAGAACGTCACCGTTAGCTGGGACTCCTCCAGTTATGAAGAAGGAGAACTCGGCCGGCAAGGAGTCAGGGGAGTGTTTCAGAGACCGAGGCAGAGCAGTAGGGTGGGATGGAAGAGAGGATGGGCTGAGAGAGAGAGAGCTGGAAGATAGGAGAAGTTGGCATTCTGGGTAAAAATATGTTGGTCAGGGATAGAGTGACCATGTCTGGTCTGTCAAGGACAACCAGGTATACCTGCTGTTGATCAATGATGTCTTACTAATTGTTTTTAACACTCCATGTCTCTCCCCCGACAAATGTCCCAGTTTGGAAGGTAAATTAAATGGTATGATGCTTCCCTGTGTGTAATTGAAAATAAAGACAATACCAACCAAAATGTGAATTAAGAAGGTCCCCAAGAGTTCTAATATTTCCCTTAGTCCTTTATGGAAATATCAAATGTTAAGTTAATTCAAAAAATTTTGATGCCCCTGTGTAGTTAGTACCTCCAGCTCAGGTTTACTCTTTTTATTGGAAAATCCAGACCTCACTCAATGTCTCTCCTCCCCTGGAATTGGCAGGGGGTCCCTCCCCGAGCTCTCTTGACCACATCACTGGGACTGATCATGGGTAAAATCAGTTCTGTTTGGGTGGCTTTTTGAGTGGAAAATGGATTCCAGATGTTGTCAGCTGGTGGCCACCATGGCAGACCTGAGTCTGAGTGGAGCTTGGGATTTCCCAGAGTCTTTGAAATTCCACAGTCTTGAAGGGGGCCGCTCTGATGCCTCCCCCAGTGGGGTCTGGTTCACCGGGTCTTTTCTGGGAAAATACTGAGAAGGCAAAGCTAGGATTAAGTCTGCTGTGAATTAGTGATCAACCCATCACTGATTCTGGGCCTGGGCCACCCTCGTGCTCTGGGCTGCAGAGGGGATTTAGTATAAACACTGTATTGCAGAGATGGTAGGGACTAGCTTAAAACAAAGAAACAATATATGATCCTTATGAAAAGTGTACATTAATGAGACCACTAAATTGTATGATAAAGAGTATGTCAGGCGAGGTCTGACCATAAACTCACTAGAACATTTTTTAAGCAAACATGTATACTGGCTTTCAGGTATACAAATAAGTGAGTGTTCAAAGGGGTCACCTTGGAGAAGGCTATG
>NW_012136525.1:4273478-4331733 GCF_000956105.1 Propithecus coquereli | reverse complement strand
TCATCCTGCGCACACTGCTCCCTCTTCCCAGTGACCCTCCCTGGGCGCTGGACCTTTTCTCCGCGTGTGGCCCTGCCTTTGGGAGGAGCGGGGGCGGGGGCAGGGGGGATGGTCTGTGCTCTGACCAGCAAGGGGGTCGCCCAGTGCCCCTCCCCTCACTGTGCTCTCCATAACCTTTCCTGCGTGACACCCTGTGCGGTGAAGAAGTCACTTCTGCCTCCTACCCGTGCCTCAGATCTGCTGGAAGAGCCCATCGGTGCTATGTACTGTAGGTGGGGACAGTAAGGAGACAGATTCTGCCTTCAGAAAAGTCCCTGAATGCTGTGGACAGGCTACACCTGCCTGTACACAAGGAGACACGTGCAGGAATAATTATACATGAGAATAAAAGAAGCAGCTATACGTGTTCCAGAGAGATATAATTGTGCTTAAAGGTTTGGGGATTGATCTAAGTCCAGTAGAGTTATTCAAGCCAGAATTGCTAAGAGAGAAGCTCTTCAGAAGCAGTGTAAAGGGAAGGTTACACAGATCTAGTGTTTATTAATATAGTCTTCCCCTCCTCCTGCCCCACGAACACTCCTAATTCCCCCAGCCCTCTCACGTCACTCGTCACTTGTCACCCTATCCCTTGAATTGGTTATTTGTGCCTCCTCTTATCTCCTAGACTTTGAGCTGGCCCACATCTCGTGATTCACTGTGGCCCTCGTGGCTCCCTACACACAGATTGAGCCCATGTGCTGCAATATGGTGAGAGATCAATAGTGATCTGTTGGATCTCAAGTCTATTTTAAAAAAATGAGCTTTGCCCTTTTTTCTTAAGTCTTCATTTTTATAGTAATTGGTCTCCTGGAAGCAGGCTACTCACAGCAATCATCGGCTTCACTGTTTGATAATCCTATAAATTGTGTTCCAACACAAGACCTATACTTAGGAATTTCTGAGTAATGTGATACTATTACAATGTAATGTTTATTATAAATTTCTAAATTTACTGCTACTATAAAACTGAATATTTATGCAGCAGCTTTGCTCCAAAGAGTCCAAACAGCTGTCCCTTTGGCACGTATTGTAAACAACTGAGACTGTGCAACCTGAGTGGGTAACTCTCAGTAATCTGTGCCAATTACAGGAAATGTAAACATTTGTTTGCTTTCTTCCCCAGCAGATTAAACTTTCCATTACTGCAATCAATCGTGTTTTTTAAGTGGGCATCACCTAGGCAATTGAGGAGAGTGGTACCAATCGCACTTAGGTGGTCAAGGCATCCAGTTGCAACGAAGTATTTCTTACAGAATATGCAACTCGGACCACTAACAGTCTCTTGTGCTCTGACCCCCATCACACTCTCTGTGGAGCACATTTTACACTGTACTGTTATATTATTGCTATTCATTTTTCTTCTACAAACTCCACATCCTTTGGACACCAGTTTTGAATTGGTGTCTGGGACAGCTATAGCAACCTCCTAGTGGTCTCTGCTTTCCTTTCACTTTTTACCCTGTGTGGGACTTCCAAATGAATCTCTCCAGGGCACAACTCCTGTCATCACGTCAAGCCAGGGCTCCTGAACAGAATCATTTCAGTCCCTTTAGCCTAACTTTTAAGCTCCTCCCTAATGTGATGTCAAGTATATCTTCTCAGAGAAACCATCTTCAGGCCAAAGCCATCTCCCCTCTGTTGGTGCTCCTACCAAAAACACATTCTGCGCCTGCTGTGGCTGGGTGTTTACCTACCTCTCTCCCACCCAGCTCAAATCCCTCCTGGAGAGATCATTGCTAATGGTCCTCTTACTCATCTCTGTGCCTAGAATGGGGCTTTCGTGATAGCAGCTGTACAATCGGGCTTCTGGACTGAATTGACTCCTCTTCTGACCTAAAACACAGCATTTGGGGCCTCACGCATTGAATGCTGCCACTGCACAGTTGGCAGAGATGCTCCCTGGCATCCCGGCAGCTGCAGGAGGCAGGTTCTGTTCCGACAGTTCCCCGTGCTCTGCCCTGGCTCACCACGTGTGCGTCCGGGTGGGTGAGAACGTCACCGTTAGCTGGGACTCCTCCAGTTATGAAGAAGGAGAACTCGGCCGGCAAGGAGTCAGGGGAGTGTTTCAGAGACCGAGGCAGAGCAGTAGGGTGGGATGGAAGAGAGGATGGGCTGAGAGAGAGAGAGCTGGAAGATAGGAGAAGTTGGCATTCTGGGTAAAAATATGTTGGTGAGGGATAGAGTGACCATGTCTGGTCTGTCAAGGACAACCAGGTATACCTGCTGTTGATCAATGATGTCTTACTAATTGTTTTTAACACTCCATGTCTCTCCCCCGACAAATGTCCCAGTTTGGAAGGTAAATTAAATGGTATGATGCTTCCCTGTGTGTAATTGAAAATAAAGACAATACCAACCAAAATGTGAATTAAGAAGGTCCCCAAGAGTTCTAATATTTCCCTTAGTCCTTTATCGAAATATCAAATGTTAAGTTAATTCAAAAAATTTTGATGCCCCTGTGTAGTTAGTACCTCCAGCTCAGGTTTACTCTTTTTATTGGAAAATCCAGACCTCACTCAATGTCTCTCCTCCCCTGGAATTGGCAGGGGGTCCCTCCCCGAGCTCTCTTGACCACATCACTGGGACTGATCATGGGTAAAATCAGTTCTGTTTGGGTGGCTTTTTGGAGTGGAAAATGGATTCCAGATGTTGTCAGCTGGTGGCCACCATGGCAGACCTGAGTCTGAGTGGAGCTTGGGATTTCCCAGAGTCTTTGAAATTCCACAGTCTTGAAGGGGGCCGCTCTGATGCCTCCCCCAGTGGGGTCTGGTTCACCGGGTCTTTTCTGGGAAAATACTGAGAAGGCAAAGCTAGGATTAAGTCTGCTGTGAATTAGTGATCAACCCATCACTGATTCTGGGCCTGGGCCACCCTCGTGCTCTGGGCTGCAGAGGGGATTTAGTATAAACACTGTATTGCAGAGATGGTAGGGACTAGCTTAAAACAAAGAAACAATATATGATCCTTATGAAAAGTGTACATTAATGAGACCACTAAATTGTATGATAAAGAGTATGTCAGGCGAGGTCTGACCATAAACTCACTAGAACATTTTTTAAGCAAACATGTATACTGGCTTTCAGGTATACAAATAAGTGAGTGTTCAAAGGGGTCACCTTGGAGAAGGCTATGCATGAAACTAGGAAATTTTGCATAGATCAAAACGTTTTGGAATTCTCTTTTGGGAACACATTCAAATTCAATTTTTCGAGTTCACACATACCCCCTTTTCAAATGGCAAGTTCCCATTGAACTTTAAGGGGCTAACAGTCATTCACACTTCAGTGTGAACTAGTTAAATCAAATGCAACTAACTATAATCTGACCCTCTAGGAAATGGGAGTTTTAGCAGCAGACTTGGGTGGGCGGCATGCAGAGCTCAGCAGCGGATGCTGGATAGTAGAGTGGGTCACAGAATTCTGGGGAGTGGAGAACGGGGGTCTTCCAGAGAGCGGCTGGAAGGTGAGCTGTGCCCCAGGATGGGGAGAAGACAGCAGGCCTGGGGTACAGGTGTAGAGAGTGGAAGGGAGCATCGCAACAGGAAGGTGTGCAGAGCATCCTGGGGCCAGCACAGGAAGAGGACGCGAGTCAGTTCAGCATTTCGGGTACGTAAGGGAAGTTTGGAGACAGGTAGATCTGAGTTCAAAACCAGATTTCATCATTCATTACCTATGAGACCAAATGCAAGTGATACCTTTCAAATGGCCTACTATAAAGTAGTCTTTTCTAACCACAAAATAAGGATAGTAATAAGGCCTTCTTTCAGGTTGTCACAGGACAAGTGTAACAAACTACACAGACATGGGTCAGGCTGTAAGCCCTCAGTAAAGGTCAGTTACTGTGGTTGTTATTATCATGTAAAGCTCCCGGAGAAAGCCTAGATCAAGCCCTGCCCCTCCAAAATGGGAGTATCGCCAAATTTCATTCAGTGATGTTTACTGAGCACTAATATTGCAGGTGCTGTGCTAGAGCTATAGATGCCAAAACGTGAATTAGAGGGAATTGTTTTCCCACAATCTTCCAAGCAGTGCTAAGTGCACAAATGGCCAAAACAGACATAGCCGGCGGGAAGGAAGTGCAAGGTTTGGGTGCTCAGGAGAAGGTGTGGGCCACGTGTGGGAGATGCTATCGAAAGAGGCTTCCCGTGGAGCAGGCTGTACGTGCCGTGGGTCTGGAGGGGTGGAGGAGATCTGCGCGGCTGGGGAAATGCGCAGGGCAGATCCCGGGCAGGAATCAGCTTGCGCAAAGGCATGGGGGTCACCTGGGTCTGTGAGGGGACCAGTGTGTGCCACGTCATGGAACAGAACCACCCTGTGCGGCACGTGTGACCCTGCCTTCTCTCCCAGCTCAGCTGGAGCTTGGTCTCCAGGTCTGAGCACTGCGCTTACCCACTCATCAGTGCAGTGCAGTGTATGATGCTGTCGATATTATAATTACAGGGATTAAGAAACAATTTAAAAAATCTACCTGTACACAAACAAAATTTTCTTTCCCGATGAACTACACAGGAGGAAAAATGCTATTTCTTTTAGTATTTGATTTGCCCCACCTCGGAAATAAAATCTCTCTTGAGACTTGGCTCTTGTCCGAGACAAATAGCTATTTGGTTGGATATTGAAAAAGGTGTGAACATTTGTGTGTAGCAAACACACCAGCTACAATTTAACATGGACTCCAACCACCTAAGGCCTGAAATAGCCTCCTCTGCTTATCCTTCCTGGAAATGGATGAGACCTAAGATCGGGGCTGGAGCCTTCCTGCACGCACTGGTTAGAGCATAGGTGGAGGCCAGCTGGTCTGCAAGTAGATTGTCCAGGTTTGAATCCAAGCTCTGCTGCTCACTGTCTGTGAAAACCTGTTTGTATCTGTCACGTAGGGACAATAGCACCTTCCTCATATGGTGGCCATGAGAATTAAATAAAACAGTGCTTGACAAGTACTTAGTACCTTGCCTGGCATGTAGCAAACTGTGAACAATGTCACTCGTCATTGTCACGTGTTCATTCAGCATCTACTGTGTATCAGGCACTGTGCTCAGTGCACGAATGAAGTGTAGCTCCTGCCGGAGGGACACGGAAGGTTACAGGGCCAGCAGCCCTGCCCTCACCCTGCATCCTCTGTTTCTCCGGCTCACAGGCAGGCCCTCTCCTGGCGGGAGTCTGGAAGTCCCTTCTCCTGCGTCTCTCCACTCGGCAGGCTATTGGTGGCCCTTCTTCGGAAGGACGTGCTCTGGCCTCCAGCCCCCCAAAACCTATCGCCCCCATCTTATCGCCCTATTTCCTTCATAGCACGTACCATTTTCTGAATTTGTATTATTTATTACATGCCTAGTGCCTCTTTCTCCTACTAGAATGTAAGCTCCATGAGAACGAGGGCCTCACCTGGCTTGTTCTCCCTCTGCGTTCCAGTCACGCAGGAGCGTTGATGAATGCTGCTGAGGGACCGACTGCTGAACGGAGGCCTGCAGGAGCTGGTTTTGGGCTGGTGCACTGGGAGGAGGCCGTATTCTCTTCTGTTATCTTTCTTGGTGGCCCACGGAGCTCGGGACACACAGTGGAGCATAAAAAACACTTGCTAGGTGATTGGTTGAATCCATAGGGACAGACAGGGGGTATACTCGGGTGGAGGAAAGGGAATAACAAGATTATGGGGCTTGAAAACAAAAAAGGCATAGGAAATCATTTTTAGTGTAGGGGAGGTTTTATTACCGTGGTGTGGTAGGAGCAAGTAGATGTATAGGCATTTTTACTCTTTGTACGTTTAAAAATATAGTACATGAGCTTCTACCAGAAAGCAGGAGGTTTTACAATTTTCCATTGCTTCGAAATAGAGAGAACTTCCATCTACACTCGCACCCACCCCTGGGCCTACGTGACATTTACAGATCATTTATCAGCACTGAACTCACAAGAGCTTGCGCTGCCATTCTCCAAGATGTTGGCTGACGCCGTCCGACAGGAGAATCTGGGATGTGTTTTGACAACCAAGTGGTTGCCTTAGCAAGCTGCTGGTGTTCCCAGGCAGCTCGGTGGAGAAAGCTGCAACTTCCAGACCGAGGCTGCAGCTCTCAAAAGCTTCCCTGGCAGAGGCGCGCGTTGACTTCATCCTAACACGGTGATCTGGTTTCGTCTCTGAGTTCTGTGAACCCGGCTTGCCAGTCGAGTGCAAAGGAGGTCTCAGGCCTCATCACCTTTGGGTTTTTTACTTAAGAAAAAATCCAATCTCATAGCACAAACACCTAGAGACCCCAGAAAATGTCTCCTGAGCCCCTTCTAAGAAGTCGGAAGTGAGCTAAGTGCTACCCCGAGAGTCAAACTGGGAGAGAAGGTGGTGGGTATTACCGGAACTACCCGCTACCACTTCTTATATACTTATCCGCAGTCGCTGGAATAACTTGCCAGGTGCTAGAGTCACTGGCATTGAGAGAGAGTGACGATTTGCCCCAAACCACACAGCTCGTCATTGGCAGAGCTGGATTCAAACTCATGCTCTCTGCCTCTAGACTGGGTGTCTCCTCCGCCCCACCAGCCGGCAACGGTTGACCACAGAAGAGCAGAGATCTGTACTGGTGGGGGGGTCACAGCAGAGCCCTGAAGACTTGCGTTGAGACGGACACAGGATTTGAATAGATGGTGAGGAGGGGCCAGGTCAGGGAAGGTGGAGCCCAGCAGCAGGAAGGGGACATCGCGGCAGCAAAAGCCTGCAGGTGGCTTTTAAGGAAGCACCTGGGAAGACAGTGAGGGCCATGCTTGCTTGAGCAGGAGGTTTGTGAGCAGTTGAGAGAGTCTGTGGGAACTGCGGGAGCCACGGCTGGGAGGCCCGTTGTGCTGGGCCTGTGGCGGGCTTTGAGCAGCAGACTGAGGAATTTGGAACCGAGACCATACTCTAGGTGAAGGCGGCTGTGGAGGTCCCGCGAGGGGAATTAGCCTGGTGAAAGCGGTATTTTGAGAAGACTGGCCAGAATGGATGTGGGAGACCCGAGGCAGGGAGACCAGTGACAAGGTTTGCAATGGCCGAGGGGGCGGGGAGCTGCTCTGCCTAGGAACGATTTCCCCACCCCTCCGTTTCAGTACAGCTGCTGATGTGTGCTCAGAGCAGGCCTTCCTGGGGCTCTGCCCAGCTCCTGCTATGCCTGTGGCCTGCTCCCTCCCGACCAGGGGCCACCACCACATCCAAGGTTGTCTGGCTATGCTGGGCCTTGGCAGAGCCAAAAAGCACACTTTCTGCAGCCTGAGGGGAGCCTGCCAGTGCGCGGCCATCACAGGGAGGTGGACAGCTTTCCTTCTCTACCAAAAATGCTCAGGATATCATAGACACAACGTGGATGTTTTAGAACATAATTTATTTCTACCGTCCCATTCTGGGAGGATGGGAAGATGATGTCTCTCATTTTAAATGGGAGACCAAAATCACATATTCCATGACATCGTGCTTGTCTTTGGCCGCAAAGATGCTTGCTCATGACGTGTAGATGGAATGTCATGATTTTCTTTTCCCTACAAGGTAGTCAGGGCTCCTGGAAAAGACAGGGCTCCTTTTACCAGGAGAGAGGCTGCCAGTGCCCTCACCCCCAGGCCCGGATGACACATCTGTGGCAGATGTGATTGTGGCATGAGGGGCAGGAAGGGAGGAGAGCTCTGCAGCACCTGCTCTCCTGTTCTCTTCACATCTGAGAAATGGCTTTGGCCTCTGGAAACTGCCCAGTGGATTTGACAACACGGAATGGGCTCGGGAGTTCATCCAACCAGACAGCCAGAGAATCGGAGACTATCAGGGCTGGAAGGTGTCTCAGAGTCCAACAAGAGCAGTGTTCTCAAATTTTAGTATGTATAAGAATCACCTGGGATGCTTCTGAAAATCCAGATAATGAGGTCCTCTCTGCAGAGATCCTGGCTTAGCAGGGCTGGGGAGTCTGCATTAGTAGTTGCATTATTAGTAAGAGGCAGGAACTTATTCTTCTCTGACCAAGAATTGCTCCTGCGAGTACAGACTCTGGCAAAGCACAGAAGGTGGTGGAATGACATCCAGACAGGGTCATCTGGTCGACCTGATTGCCAGGCACCAGCTCTGCCTGGGGCCTTGGGTAGCACTCACACACTCTGCACCCCTTTAGCAGGCTTCCTCTGCAGTCCTCTTGACTGTGGCGCCAAACCATTGACCACTTCCTGTTATTTTGTGTTGGCTTTTATTTCAGATGATCTTCCTTTCCAAGACAAATGGACAACCATTGCCCATTGGCTAGAGGTGATATTTTTGATCATTTTATAATAATTAGACCTAATACTTATGCAGCATTAGTGTGTGTTATTATATTATATATTGAATCCTTGCAATAACCCTGGAAAATTTGTGTCCAAGTATTCCCATTTTACAGATGAAGAAGCTGGAACCCAGAGAGGTTAAGTAACATGCCCACGTTATAAGGAAGGTCCTGGCTTACCTGGTATTGAAGCCGTGGTATCTGGCTGCAAAATCTGTCCTCTTCTAACCACTGTTCTTTACCCGGACACCCCTTCTCAGGAAGGGCTCTGAGTCTGTGAACGGACTCCAGTGTGGCACATCAGGCCTCTGTACATCACATCTGGAGTGGTTTTTCTTAACTAAAATAGGATTTCACTTGGATTCCCGCTTAATCTCTTTTGATCCCAGACACCTAGGCTCAGTTACCCACACCTAAAGTTCCCAGGTTCACATCCTGAATCCTTCAGCAATTTCACTGTCTATTCTTGTGACCACACCCACTTCATCTCTCGTTCTAAGCTCACTATCTCTAGACATAACGAGTGCCTTTGTTTAATAATTCTGCTGAAGCTAGAAAATCTTTTTTTGTCTTAACTCTCAAAACTTCCCCCCTGGGTAAGTGTAAAGCAAAGAAACTGTTCTCTTGTGTCTTGCATAGGACAAAATCAAAACTTCTCCCTCAGCCAACCTCCATCTGCAAGCAGGCTGTAGTTAGCTAACATTTATTGGGCATTTATATTTGCCAGAGACAGTTCTAAGAATCTTACATGAATTATCTCACTTATTCCTCAAAATAACCATAGAGAGTAGGTACAACTATTATTGCCGCTTAGAGCTACTAATATAAATGAGGCGGGAGAGAGATGCGTGCCTAGGGTCTCACGAGAAGTAGCTGCAGAGTCAGGATTCAACACCAGGAGGTCCAGTTTCAGAGCTAGCTCTGAGTTAATCCTTCTTGTGATAGCTGAAGCTCATTCTCCTTGCTGTTTCAGCAGCAAAGATTAATTCATCCATTCAACAAATATTTATGGAGTGCCTACTGGTTGCCAGGTGAAGGAAAACTGTATGGTCTCTGACTTTATGTAGCTTAGTCTAACTGGGAAGAAAGTCACTGATAAAATAGTCCTACAAATCTATGTGAAATTGCATGTGCAAAAAAGCACTGAAGGACATGTCTACGGTGCCATGAAAATGTGTAATAGGATTTACCTGGTCAGTAGGTGGGAGATGGAGGCCTGAAATTACAAGGCCCCTTATGACAAGAACCTTTGAGTCTATTTGTGGCCACCATTGCTAGGTACCCTGTGACCTGCCTCTCGCTTTGGGAACCTTGGAGTGAGATAAGAATAGAAGAAGCAGAAAATGCTACGAAGTGCTCTAAGCAGCTTCTCTTCTTCTTTCTCTAAACAGGGCTTTTTCCAGCCCTGAGTGAACACCTTGGGAAGAGTGAAACCACTGACCCCCTGAGGGTATCCCGAAAGCCTATCCTTCTCCAGGGTGGGAACTCAGCATCTAGACCTCTGAGGTAGAAGGAAGTTCTCAAAAAGAATCAACCACATCAGATCTGCTGGGAGAGAAGAGCAGACCTCAGGGGAGAGGAGGGTGGGGATTCCATGGGAGCTGGGGTCCCAGGGGCACATCCTAGAGGGGTGGACAAGGCCCTCCTTCTGTGTCTGGCTGGTGTGCCTTCTGTGGGACATCCATGGGACTTTCTGGTGCCACTTTGCTACATAGATTGGTGTGGATGTCACTGCATAGCTGCATGGGAGAGCTTTGCAAACTCAGGGGCTACACAGACAATTTCTGAAGTGCTTTGTCATCTCGGTGTAATGTGTTAATTGGGGAGAGAAGGGAGGGGCTTCTCTAGCCCCTCTGAAGTCCCTCGATGGTAGAGATTTTTCTGCCCAGATCTTTGAGTCCTTTTGCCCCAGCTCAGCTGAGGTGTTAATTATCAGTGACCCAGAAAACAAAGAGATTTCTTTCACATAGAGCCAATTTAGGAAAGGAGACTGATCAACCCAACCAAAGATTTATCAGAAGGGGAAATAAGGAAGGAAACAAAAAAGGAGATAACAGCAAAGGAGGAGAGGGATAGCCTATGAACTCTTCAGGAGAGGAACTGGGAAGTAACCGTGGGGTCATTCCCCTAAGAGATGCTCGCTGTCCCCACAGTTCAGAGGTGGCTACTTTGCTAAGCCCAGAGTGTGAGGCTATGTGTAGCACAGGGCTGTCGGCCTCTCCAGTACCAGGGCCTGGACTGATAACCAAAGCAGGATGCCAGGAGCTGAATCTGACCAGATATGTGACCTCCAGTTTATCAAGCCTGGGGGATGGCATTTTCCTCCAGACCTCCTGGCCAGAGTGACTCCAGTCCTGGGAGCCCATGGTGGAAGCACTTTCTATTGAACAACCAGGTTTCCCAAAACTAATAACGATGAGGAGCTGGTTAGTACAGTGTTTCTCCCCATTTAGGGGAACATGACTAGGATAGACACGAAATTTCTGTTCAGAGCAAAGATGCTGAAGGAAATGTGGCATAGTTGAATTAACCCCAAATGTGAAGTCAAGAAACAAGTGTCCCAGTTTTGCCACTTACTAACTGGCAATCCTGCGCAGTCCCTGAAACCATATGGCTCCCAGAGCCCTTGGTTGTAAACTTGGAGCTAATACTTTATAAATGATGTGATGTCTTTTGAATGTAAGAACTACTCAAAGCTATAAAAGACTTTGCAAATAAAAAGTATGATTTGCATTAAAAGGAAAAAAGTGAAAACAGTAAGGGGAATGAGTATATTTCCCCTAAACTGTTACAAATCCAGAGCTGCTGTGTCGCCAGTCACATTGCGTTCCACACGAATGGCACTTTCAGGAGCGTAACATGAATGGCGTCCTTTGTAGTGGCAATGCAGTGGTGTCAAACCAGGTGGAAGGGAGTCATAATTAACAAAATGAAAAGCGGTTTAATACACAGTTCCCGTCTATATTCCAAAAAGCTATTAAATCAGCAGAACATTAACATGAAGCAATGTATCAGTGAGGATAGGTTATAGGATGCTGCAGTAACAAAATAACCCCCAAATCCCCAGGGCTTAAAATACAAAGGTATATTTCCTACTCACCTTATATGTCCATCATGGGACAGCAGAGAGCTTCACTCACTCTAGTCACTCAGACTCAATGGTGAGAGAATGGCCACCATCTGGAATACTTGTGCACCCCCATATCAAAGAAAAAAAGAGCCCTAAGAGTCTTGCACTTGTACTTAAATGTACTTGCCTAGACATGATATACACTATTCTTACTCCCAACTCATTGGCCAGAACTATTCACCGGACTGCAGCAACCCACAAATGACCCAAAAAAAACAATTCTGCCTAGAAGGTAGACAGCCAGAAATACTTGAGAACACTAATAATATTTTTGTGTTTATTGGATCTTAAAACAGCAGAAGTGAATGAGATTTCAGGGTTCGACCAGTGTCACAGGTAGAAGACAGAATCAGAGAGCAGCTAAGGGCTTCTCCTAGGCACACATCCATTTAGCAGCTGCCCCAAGGCCAGAATCCAGCTCTCTTGTGCAGGCTTTGTTCACTTGTCTGTACACCACATTTTCTTTAGCCCCTTTTCCAGAACCAGATGTTTCCACTTTGTGGTACCAGTTCTGATGCTATTTTTACTAATACAGCTGGCTTATCTAACAGAATTCATCTGCATTCCTCCTTTTATCAAATAATGAAATGTCTGCTGAGTGAGGCCAGCATGACCAGGCTTTTGGTCTAACTCCTTTGTAGTGGTCTGTTTTCTAAAGTATTCCCTAGCTCATTTGCTAAGACTCAGGGTGACCTCTTGAGTTTTCATGAGAAAGCTGTTAGTTGCAGCTATTAGGCAATTTATAGGAACAGGGTTTTATCTTTTAATTGTGTGTTTTAATGTTGCATTTTGTTACTTTTTTAGCTACTAAAATAAAGGCAAGCATTTATTTTTTGCTAAACTGTAAACTCCGTAAGAGCAGGGACCATTTTGTTTGGTTCATCACTGTATTTCCAGCCCCTAGGCATTAGTAAAATTTGTGACATAAATGATTGTATACTGGGCTGTACACTATGCTAGGTGCTTAATAAACAAGATATATTACCCTCACAGGGACCTTGCTGGGTAACTATATCATTCCTATTTTACAGATGAGTATGCTGAGGCCAAACGGTAGAGGACATGTAGCTAGTAAATGGATGAGCCAGGGTTTAATGTAAACCCACCTGGCAATCACTTAGAGAGATATGGGACTATGTGATATGAACTAACATGAAATACAGATATCCCTGAGGGAGAAGAAGAAAGAGCTAAAAGCATGGAAAATCTATTTGAGGGAGTTATTGAGGAAAACTTCCCTGGTATCACCAGAGATACAAATATCCAGATATAAGACGGTCATTGAACACCAGGAAGATTCACAGGACATCTCCAAGACACATAGTAATCAACATGGCCAAAATTAAAATGAAGGAGAAAATTCTACAAGCAACTAGATGTAAGCAACAACTGACCTACAAGGGAAACCCATCAGGCTAACAGCAGACTTCTCAGTGGAAACCTTACAAACCAGAAGGGAGTGGGGCCCCATCTTCAGTCTTCCTAAGCAGAACAACTGCCAGCCTAGAATCTTGTATCCTGTAAAACTAAGTTTCACAATTGATGGAGAAATTAAGCATTTTCCAGACAAGCAAAAACTGAGGAAATTCGTCATGACCAGATCTGCCTTGCAGGAATTACTCAGAACTGCATTGTACATGAATCAGAACAATAGATACCCGCCAGTGTAAAATCATACAGAATAGCTAAACATCACAACTCCTATAAAACAATAGCCCAAGAAGAAAAACAAAGCAAAAAGGTAGTACCCAATATGATGAACAAAATAGCATCATACATATAAATTCTATCTCTTAATGTTAATGGCTTGAATACATCACTCATAAGACATAGGCTGGCTGAATGGATGAAAAAACACAACCCAAGTATCTGCTGCCTTCAGGAGATACATCCAAACCACAAGGATGCAAACAGGCTCAAAGTGAAAGGATGGAAAAAAATATTTCATGCAAATGGAAACCAAAAGAGAGCAGGTGAAGCCATTCTCATATCAGACAAAATTGACTTTAAATCAACAATGGTAAAGAAAGACAAAGATAGTTGTTATATAATGGTAAAGGGAGCAATTCAACAAGAAGACATACCAATCCTAAATATATATGCACCTAATGCAGGAGCTTCCAGTTACATAAAACAAATTCTACTAGAGCTAAGCAAGAAAATAAATAATAGCATTGTAATTTCCAGGGGCTTCAACACCTCACTATCAGTGCTGGACAGATTATCAAAGCAGAAAATAAATAAACAATGGACTTCAAAGGGACTCTGGAACAAGTGGACCTAACAGATATTTACAGAACATTCTACCTCAAAACTATTGAATATACCTTCTTCTCATAAGCACATGGAACATTCTCCAAGATTGATCATATCTTAGGCTACAAAAAATGTCTCAACAAATTTTAAAAAATCAAAATCATACTGTGTATTTTCTCAGACCATAGTGGATTACAACTAGAAATCAATTCGAAGAGTAACACTCAATTCTACAGAAAGTCATGAAAATTAAACAACCTGCTAATGAATGTTTGTTGGGTCAATAATGAAATTAAGATGGAAATCAAAAGATTCCTTGAACTGAAAAACAAAGGAGACATAAACTATCAAAATCTATGGGATGCAACAAAAGCATACCAAAAGGGAAAATTCATAGCCTCAAATGCCCATATCCAAAAGTCAGAAAGATCACAAATTAACAACCTAATATCACATCTCAAGGAACTAGAAAAGGAAGACCAAACCAAAACCAAAGGCAGCAGAAAAAAATAAGTAACAAAGGCTAGAGCAGAACTAAATGAAATGGAAAACAAAAAATAATAGAAAAGATCAGTGAAACAAAAAGTTGGTTCTTTGAAAAGATAAACAAGATTGATAGACCTCTTGCTAGATTAACCAGGAATAGAAGAGAAAGGACCCAAATAAGCTCGATCAGAAATGAAAAAGGATGTATTACAATTGATAGCACAGAAATACAAAACATCATCCGCAAATACTATGAAAGTCTCTATACACATAAACTAGAAAATGTAGAAAAAATGGACAAATTGCTGGAAACACACAACTTCACAGAACTCAATCAGGAAGAATTCCTGAACAGACCAATTATGAGCAGTGAGATTGAAGCAGTAATAAAAAGTCTTCAACAAAAAAAAGCCCTGGACCAGATGGATTCACAGCCAAATTCTACCAGACCTACAAAGAAGAACTGGTACACATACTGTAAAATTACTCCATAATATTGAGAAGGAGGGAATCCTCCCCAACTCATCCTATCAAGCCAGTATCACCTTGAAACCAAAACCAGGTAAGGACACAACAACAATAACAAAAAGAAAAATATTGACCAATATCCCTTATAAATATAGATGCAAAAAATCCTCAGTGAAATACTAGCAAATTGAATTCAACAACACATCAAAAAAATAATCCACCATGACCAAGTGGGCTTCATCCCAGGATACAAGGATGGTTCAACATATGCAAATTCAATAAATGTGAGTCAGAACATAAACAGAAGCAAAATCAAAGACCATATGATCATGTCAATAGATGCAGAAAAAGCATTCAACAAAATCGAACACCCTTTCATGATAAAAACCCTCAGCAAACTAGGCATAGAAAGAACATATCTCAAAATTATAAAAGCCATATATGAGGAATCCACAGCCAACATCATACTAAACAGGGAAATGTTGAAAGCATTCCCACTAAGAACTGGAACAAGACAAGGGTGACCACTGTCACCACTTCTATTCAACATAGTACTGGAAGTCCTAGCCAGAGCAATCAGGCAAGAGAAAGAAATAAAGGATATCCAAATTGGGAAAGAGGAGATCAAACTACCACTTTCTTCTGATGCTATGATCTTGTATCAGGAAAACACCGAAGACTCCACTAAGAGACTCCTGAAATTGATAAATAAATTCATCAAAGTATCAGGATATAAAATCAATGTATACAAATCAGTAAAACTTTTATATACCAGTAACAGTCAAGCTGAGAATCAAATCAAAGACTTAATACCATTCACAATAGCTATGAAGAAAATAAAATACTTAGGAATATACTTAACTGAGGAGGTGAAAGATCTCTACAAGGAGAACTACCAAACACTGAGGAAAGAAATTGCAGATGACACAAAGAAATGGGGAAACATATCATGCTCGTGGATGAGTAGAATCAACATTGTTAAACTGTCCATACTACCCAAAGTGATTCACAGATTCAATGCAATCCCCACCAAAATACCAATGGCATATTTCACAGATCTTGAAAGAATAATTCTAAGCTTTGTTTGGAACCAGAAAAAAGCCTGAATAGCCAAAACAATCCTAACCAAAAAGACCAAAAAAATAACAACAACAACAAAAAAAGCTGGAGACATCACATTACCAGACTTCAAACTATACTACAAGGCTACAGTAACCAAAACAGCATGGTATTGGCACAAAAATAGAGACATAGACCAGATGAACAAGGTGGAGAATACAGATGTAAAACCATCTACCTACAGCTAACTGATATTTGACAAAGCAGACAACAATAGAGATTTTTAATGTAGAGAAAATTGCTGGTGAGTTACATGAAGGTTGTCCTGATATTTGTGCTCCAAGCCATTTCAGAGCTATTCGTTTGCTCTTTGAGAAGTGCCTCTTTGAACAGTGACAGAGAAGATTGCAACTTTCAGTTGTGAAATTCTTGCTTCGTTTCACTGGAGGTTTGAACAACAAATCACCCATGGAAGGTGGACATTGGCTGCTCAGAACCCAAAGGATGTGGGTGAGAAAATGAGGCTCGTGCACACTGCACTGTAAATCCTGCTACAAACCCGAAAGAGAGTGCCACGATGGTTGCACAATAGGCAAAGCAAATACCAACGAGGCCTCTTTCTGTGCTGCTTGTGTGTGCACGTGTGTGTCAGCCTTAAGTTAGTCAAATCGCATCTTTTGTCTTAGCTTTCTTTGTCTTTAAAGTCTGGAGATACAGCTTTGCCCAATAATCAGACATGTTATGAAGATGAAAAAAAATGTAGGAATTGAAATTTCTGAGGTCTTTCAAAGGAGATGAACTATAGAAATTCAGTGTGTCCTCATCGCTATCATGGAAGTCATGTGACGTTAGAGGGAAAAAAGCTGGGCTCACTCCGCCTTGTGAGCAGACTGTTGATCTCTGGGTTTCGGCTGCTCATCTCGCAGAAAGGCTGAAGGAACCCTCCTGCTCCCTGCTGTTCCTGTCTTGGGAGAGGAGGGGAGTACCGAATGAAGATTTTCTAACCTCAGTTACTGCTTTCGATATTATTGTCCTGGAGCTCGGTGGCTCTGGGGAGTGAACTCGAAGGAAGAAAGACCCAGGCAGCGGTGAGCAGGGTGTGAGGTGACACTTCCCAAGAGGGTGCTATTTTGGTGGTGGTCCTCGGGCACCTCCGGCTGGCTGTGGCAGGTGTGAGGAGATAAGGCAGTGACCTCTATCTTTTGAGCACCGAGCTGTGGAGGGACTTTCTGGTCACCCTTTTTCTGACCTCTGGTGCCTTATCTCAGGCGCAGCTGTGGGGGTCTGGCGAGGGGAGAGCTGGCAGGCCTCAGGGACAGAGGCCCCTCCTTCCTACAGGTAGGGGGAGGGCAAGGGCTGTGTTTGAAACCCAGATAATAGAACCAACGGGACAAGAGATCTGATCCTCCCAATCTGGATCCTTAGGGCAGCAGGAGGCAAAGGATTTGTATTTTTATAGTGCATTTATAAAAGGCCTTGCCATTTATATGGTGTTGCTAATAGATCGTGCTGATAGTGTTATTTTTTCACCCCTTTTTAATCTGTCAGGCAGACAAACACATTTAACATTGTTAAATCTTTTTCTTCCCTCCTTTTCTTTCACTTTCTTTTCTTTTCTCTGTTTACTCAAACATTTCTAGAGCTTATGCCATGTACCCAGAACTGTGACAGGCGCCGGGGCTGCAGAGGACTGAGACCATCCCGCCATCTAGGAATTCCAAGGTGACTCGACTTGGGGTGGATGGGCAAGAAAGGAATGGATGTTCTTACTTATCAGATGCTGTGCTTGCCATTTTCACATACATTTATTTAATTTAGACCTATAAACAGCCTCCATGGGAGCTAATGGTAGTAACAATACACATACATATTTCATTTAATCCGTAAGGCGGATGCTATTATTATCTCCATGTTGCACAGAGACTGAAGCTGAGAGAGGGACTTGCAGTGAGACACGAGGCGGGCATTCGGGCCTGGGTCTCTAAGTCTGAAGCTCCCAGGCACCTCTGCCCTCCTGAGTTACCCCAGAACCCTGTAAGTGGGGAAGGTGAATTCCAGCTGAAACCAGAAGCCCACGGGGTGGAGAGGCTCAAAGTTCTTTGACCCCCGTAGAGACCACTTGTCAGATACCAGGTCCCAGCATGAGGCTGCAGAGTAGGCTGGAGAGAGGGGCTGGGGTGGGCTGGGCAGGGCCACATGAGCCTTGGGGAAGGAGTTTGCCTTTATCCAATTTAACACGGGCGTTAGGAGTGTCAGGAAGAACTGTGGCTGGCTAGACACGGGCAGAAGGTGGCTCTCTGGCTGACTCATTGTCTTTATTCTGGACTCTTCGTGCGTCGGTTATCCTGCCTGTGAATTGGGAGATTGGAGAGAGAGAGGGAAAAAGGTGCTCTGTGTCTCTTCTTTTCCAACTGTCACCTGGCAGCAGAAATCCTGATTTGAAGTCAGGAGACAGGGTTCTAGTTGCAGCCCTTTCATTTACCAGCTAAGTGACTTTCCCCATGTCAGTAGGGGGTGATCCTGCACTCACTGTGGGGTGCTTGTGAATAGTAAATGAGGCAATACATGAATAAATGAAACGACTGAAAACTGGGTGGATAAACATGAGGCATAACAGCAATGCTTCTTCTAGTGCGAGGCCGCCATGTCTGCAGAATGGGCTTTGGAGTCAGGAAGACTTGCATTTAAACATAATCCTCCCTCCTTCTAACGAGGCTAACCACTTCAGCTGACAGCGTCTCAGTCCCTTTAACTGTAAAATGGGAATGATAATACTGGCCTAATATGCCTGTCAGAAGGATTAAACTAAAAGCGTATGAAGCGTTTTTTGCAGCTCCTGACACGTGGCTGGTTCTTGATAAACAGTGTTCCCTATTTAACGTAGGGGCTTAGGCCATGGACACTCCCTCTGTCTCTTGGAAAGTGAAGATTATCATGGAACAAGCAAGTACACCAGTCTGCCTGTGTTTGCTGAATCTTTCCTAATATTACAGCACTGGACAAGACCTTAGAAATCCTCCAACCCAAGCTCCTCATGGTACAAAGGAAGTTAAAGACCAGAAATAGGAAGCTGCAGTAACAGCAGGGTGGCGGGGTCAGCTCCAGGCCAGAACGGGATCTTTCACTTCTTTCCTCTGGACCCAGCTCCCAGGCTCGCCCACCGTCACCTCTGTCTGCTCCTAGCCCAGCTGCAGCCTGGCAGGCCAGCCTGCGCCGAGTGGCCCTGGGCTGCTCACCGGAGCAGAGCGAGAAGGCGCTGGAGAGGCCCATGCTGTGGCTGGCCCCAGGAAGCATCAGAAGTAGGGCTTTGAGAACTTCTGGCAGCAGCGACCTACTTACAAATGGGGAAAACAGAGAGCAGCCATCATGCATTTTGTTGCTGGAGAGGCTTGTTCTGCTGTGATCGGCTTCTCAGAACACAAGCACACTAGAACTGAGCTGGAAGAAAAGAAGGAACTAAGGTTGGAATGTTGCTCGTGTTCCCTTCGGGCTCTGCTGTCAGAGGTGCCCATGCGTAGCTTAGACAATCATCCAATCAGAAAAGAAAGAGAGGGAGAGGGACAGAGGAGGGGAGAGGGAAAACCCCAGAACCCTTCCTGCGGAGGAGAGGAAGGGGGAGGCGTGGGTGCTGAGAGCCCCACCGCCCCCACTGCAAACCCTACTCCGAACGTTACCAGAGTGGGCACGCGTCGCACAGTGAGCACGCCGTTTTCCTGTTGCCTCATTTAATTCCCCACAGCCTCACTAGGGGGGTACTTTTTTCTTTCCACAAACATTTATTGAGCTCCTCCTCTGTGACTGGAGATAGGTGTTGGCATCAAGCTAAGCTCATTTTGAATTATTAATCACATTTTACAGATGAAGGAAGGGAGGTTCAGTGACTGACCCACAGAGGGTTATCATTAACAGAGTCAGAACTCAAAATCTTTCCATCACACCACCCAGCTGGGGATCCCCCAGGGGTATCACACGTGAATGTTCCCACTCCCCTGTCCCCATGACCCTGGAATGACTCACAGATGTGAACACATAAAAGCTCTGTATTTACAGCGTCCGCTCACACAGGTCCACAAGGAGAGCCCCTACCCCCTGGCTGGCCTTGAGATCTCATCTTTAGGAATGGAATCAAAGGGGTCTCTTGTCCTGCCTCTGCTTCTAAGAATTGGATGCAGCCAGAGTTATACATTCAGATTCCTAATTCAATGAATACATTTATTGTAGCTAGAAGGCTATAAGCCCGACGTCAATCAACTGCCGCGGATTGAGCATCTCCTAAATGCTGAACAATGTTCCAGACAAGTGGAGGGGACGTGGGGACACACAGTGACTTCTGGCATGTGTGAGGACTGGCACCCACACTGGACAACTGCCTGACAGTAGGACGACGAGCCGGGTCTGGCAGAGGGAAGTGCCACTGCAGATGGGCGTGGAGGGCACGGCCTTGGCAACGGCAGACAGCTGCCATCTGCTATGGCGCAAGGCGAAGGCTGGCACAGATGCAGGAGTATCCTGATCTCAAGCACAGAGCCCGAGGCAGTAGCCTTAGATTTCCGCACCCTACAGAGGTACGGGCCGTAATGACCGCAAGCCCGGGGAGTATAGAAGGGCAGGGAACCTCCCAGGTCTGGTGCTTCTGCCATCTTGAGATACTCCTCGATTCTTGGCTTGAGGCCTGGAAGCGGGGGGAGCCGCCAAGTTTCCACCAGATGGCGGTATTTCCTAGCGTGACTGCCCAGGGGGACCCCCATGGAGGGGACTTTGCTTGCAGTGCCTGGTATTAAGATTTACAGTCCTTACAGCCAGAGTTCAGGTTTCTGGTTCATTCTACGTCTTCCGTACTCCCACCCCCGCCCAATACACTTCCAAGACTCCATTCTGAGGAGAGACAACCATGCCATCCTCTTCCTTTCCCGGTACCTCCCTCTCCCCAGGGCAAGTCTGAGTGATGCAGGCGTGCTTACTTCTCCCGTGAGCCTTGGTGACGGCACGGTGACGGCGGAGCAGAGCAGCTGCGTCCCCTCTGTGGCCTGTGTTCGGCTTTCCCTCACCCCAGTGACAGCCTCCAGTGACCACCTCTGAGCTGCCTGCTTTTCAGCCCCTCTCCTGTGAGTTCGCCTCCAGTGAGCTCATGCATCGGACCCCTGGAGGGTAGGATAGGGGCACATGGGAGGAGGGACAGATGGAGCCACAGACAACCCAGGGACAAGACGCTTTCTTGGCTGCTTATTGTGCTACGCACTTCAGCAAGGAGGAGAAGAAGGCGCAAAAGGCACAAGACGGACAGGGCCACCTGGGATTCCCTTTATGCTTTAACCCTGAGATCCGCAAAGTGCCTGCGGGCCTCCGACTCAGCTTTAAGACGTTAAAGCAGTGTATGTGCAAATGCTTTCATTTTTTTATTCCCCGAAGTCAAGAAGGTGGCAACATTAAGAATGTAAATGAAGTTATTTTCCTATTGAGAGAAAGATTTTAAGACAGCAGCAGATGCCATTCGAACAAAGGGCACCTAAAATGCCCCTAAAACACATTGCTCAGAACATGCATGTTTCATTGAGAGACACGGGGCTTCCAGGACTCTGGCCAGTGTCATCAGTTGGGACCAAGGGCAATCAGGGTGCATGACAGGCAAAGGGGTCTACAGATGGTTAAGGAAGGTGTGACTTGGTTTAGATTTAGGTCGCCCTCTAGTGATGTGGTAGCCCAAGGGCGTTCCCCAAAATGAGGCAGTTTCAGTTCTTCTTTCTTCCCATGTCCCCAGACCCAGCTTTCTCTCCAAGCACACTTGGATGGTTCACTGTCACATGATTCTTTTAGAGCTCTGTTATGCTACTTGTGAGAACACAACTACATGAGGTGCTGTTTCTCCAAGCTTGGGGGTGTTCTCTCTCACACATGCCCTGTCCTCACCCTTTTGCACGATTACTGGAAAGGCTATTTTACCAGCTGAAGAGAAATGCACGTCAGGACCCTGAGCCTGTTCCTCCTGACCTCACTGCTGTTGGTGTGCATTGCATGGCGTGTGCAAGACAGACAGGGTGGCGCAGTGGGGACCCCACTGGATTTGAATCGAAGGCTGGGACTGTAGCCCTGGCTTATTAGTGAGCTGACTGTGGACGCTCCAGCGTTCACCAGTTTCTATGAAAAAGTGATAGCGACTGAGTGGCTTAAATCCCAGATATTTTTTTTGTGAACCTGATGAGTTCACGTTGGCAAAAGCACAAGATAAATCATAAAATCCTGTCATTATTACTAAGATTTCCAGTATCTCCAAAATTTTCTTCCAGTTTTATGGCGTCCTCATTGGGAAAAGCAGAAGACACTTTCCCCCAGCCCTGGAACAAGTTTTGCTCGTGAACTCGCCACACGTTGAACTCAGAGAGGGTGTCTGCCGCAGCACGTTATATGACCCGTTCAGCTCCTCACACTGCATCCAGGGCCATCAACGGCATGGTCTGGGCTATTCTGTGACCTGCAACGCGGTAGCAGTTGAGGTCCTTGCCAGGTCTTACTTCTTGGTTCTGCTGCCCTCCTCACATGAAGAGCAGCACACTCAGCCTCTGTCATTATGAACAGTGAGTAGCGGGCCCTTACACCTGGGGTCTTCTACCCTCTAGGCCTGTTTATCACTCTTTCCTTTCCCTTCCTTCCTGCTCACAACAGCAGCTGAAAGGGCTTCCCTGAAATCTCTAATGAAGGCTGGGCACTCTCATTCGTGTTCTGCGCCACCAGTGCTCCCTCCGAGGAACCCTCTTAAATGCTAAGGGCCATCTTGCTTGGTGTAGTGATCAGTATGTCTACTCCAGGAAGTGAGTGGGTTTAAACTCTACAGGTCAAGCTGGGCTATACCAGGCTCAACCCACTTTCTCCAAGAAGCTCTCTGGATCCTCTAAGTCACATCCCTCTGGAGTCCCTGTGTCCAACCCCTGGCCCTGTAAGATTCTCTTGTTGCTCATCAGAGTCTGCTGCCGCGGGAAGTGTGAGTACAGGGCGCAGGGCAGGGAGAGGCTGGGTCTTTACCAGTACTAATGTCTGCAGTCCTCGCCACCTCCACCCCAGGTGCCAAGCTTTGTGTTTCGCAAAGGACAAGCGTTCAATGTATACCGAAGCTGAGTGGTCACAGTGAAGAGGGGAGGTCCCCGCCTCAGGGCCTTCACAGCTTTACAAGGGGGGAAGGGGATGCAGAGATGGAAAACCCAATGGTTAAATCAGGCATAACAGAAACATTAGGTTTCTTCCACCCAAGATGCTGTGGTCTTTGATTGATCTTTGTCCCTCCTCAAGGGTTGCTAGAGTTAACAGGGGGCTCGGCATGTCTGATCCTTGCTTTCAGAAAAGTGAAAAGGTAGAATGAAGATTTCACAGCAACAGGAGCCAAGGGCCACATCCTCTGAGTCCCTGCATCCCACTTTCTCAAGATGGCGGAAAGGGAACAAGAGGGCCCCGGAGGGCTCAGGCCCTGCAAGGGATGCGGCCTCCCAGGAGGGTGGCAAGGTGAGCCGCTGTCCTGACATGCACCACTGGGCAAACACGTGTGGGTTCCTATGGCAACAGCAGCTCTGGCTGTGGGCCAACTCTAGCCTAGCCCTGGAGCCTGGGAGTCCACCAGGGCCTTATCTAGGCTCCTGATTCCAGCCCTGGGAGAAAGATTCCAGGGTAGTGAGGCAAGCCCTTAACCCAGACCTCAGCAAGCACGCCACGGGCAGGGCTTGGCCGTCTCTCCACAGCAGTTCAGGCAAACGAACTAGATCTATGCAAATCAGTGTGGACACACCTTGAATTCATATTGTTGAGTGGAAAATACAGGATGCCCTATGATATCATGCAACCCTTTTAAACAGGCATGAGCATTCGTAGAAGGGTAGACTCCGTGCGTGATGGATGGGTACTGACTTCAGGAGAGGGATTTCCTCTTCGGAGGGAGGCTGAGAGTGAGATGGGCTCACAGGTAGGCTTCAGAGCTGCCTGGGATGTTACTTCTGAACAAAAGTACCTGGAACAAATGTGTTAAGGTGCAAAAACATCTGTTAAATCTTGGCAGTGGGCACATGGATTATTTTCTGATTATTTGAGAATTCCGTGATTAACTGAAACTGGGGGCTGGACGGGGCCTGGAGATGGGGACGTCCTGGCCGTGAGGAGCCGCATCCTCGCCGCTCACCACCGCCCTGCAGGCTGTGCTCACTGCAGACTGGAGCCTTCGATGAGGCCTGGGCCCCACTCAGACTGACGTTAGGGTCTCAGAAGATGCAGCCCATGGTGACACTGACCCCACCAGGGTCAGCTCAGATGCCACGGGAGCAGCTGCTCTGTCCTCCCTGACTGTGGAGTCTACACAGGAGGTCTCTCAACAAGCTCCTGTACCAACGTCGGCCTTTTGCCTGGACGTACTTCTGCTCTCATGTCAGAAACTGCACTTTCAGATCAGGTTCCTGCCAGGAGAAAATAGTTCGTGCTGTTTGGGGGAGCCCCAGTGGCGGCAGGCAGAACAGCTGAGGTCACAGGGCTGGATACAAACCCAAAGCCATCTCCCTGGTTCTGCCGGGTTGGAAGCACTTCCAGCCACCCTGGGCAGCATGCAGTGAGAACTGCCCTGCCTTCCGTGGTCCTGGGGGTGTCCCTGTGGATCTGTTGCGGTGCCCCAGCCCTCACTAGAACGGTTTTTATTTCATATTATTTCAGACCTTCGGACTCCTCTTCTGAATGTTTGTTCTTGCTGAAGTCTAAGAGAAGGGGGAAGAAAGCCCCCCAGGAACCCACACTAGTGCTTTGATGGGACGAGCCTTGCTCTGCAGTCCTGGCTCTAGGGCTCACTGTTTGTGTCTGTGACCCTGGGTGCTCCTCGCTGGGCAAGGAAAGCACTTCGCTGAGCCCTCCTGCATGCAGAGACATCGTGAGGAAGGAACACTGCAGGAGGTCTGAATCCCAGGGCTGCCATCTGCCTCTTTCTTGTAGTCAAATGACCAGTGTAGCTTTAGGTCCCCAGCTCTTTCTCCCTGTGCACATTCTACGTACCCAAGGAATGCTTGCTGCCGAGAGGAACGAATCAGCCAACACAGTGTTCTGAGAAGTGCGTGCACAACCTGAGAGCAAGAGACTGTTATAATTAGAACACCAGAGCTCGTGCTGGGAACCCAGCAGAGGAGCTGGTTCCCGGTGCCCTCCCTATCAGACGCGGCCGTCCAGGCTCCCAGACAGCTGGGTCTGGGCCAAGGCTCAGAACACGGCTTGTAGTGAAACCCCAAGGGAAACGCCATCCATCACAGGACGCAACGCGCCCGCCCCCACCCCACCTTCCCCAGATGAGGGGAGGTTGGGAAAGAATCTGGCTTTCCCAAGAGAAGAAATGCCAATTTTAGAACAGTTTCTTCCTTTTCTTTTTCTTTCTTTTCTTTCTCCTCTCCTCTCCTTTTTCTTTTCTTTTTTCTTTTCTTTCTTTCCTTCTTTCCTTAGGCAACAAGTGCTTGGGACATTCTGTGCCAGCCTCATGCTAAGGTATGCCTGAGCCTTCTCGGCCCCTGACCCTAGGCCCTTCCTGCCATCCCAGGTCTTGGCCCCCATCTCCTGATCTACACCTTGTCCCAGTATCTCCCAATCCTGAGGACAACAGTGGCAAGCAGGTCGCTTGCCCTTGACTTCCTGAACTGGTGCAATGAGCTCAAGGCTGGTTTTCCTGAGTTGGTCGCCATTATTATAGGTGACAGGGGTGGGTGTGGACAGCTTCTCTGGAAGGAAGAGAGCCCTCAGGAAGAATCACTGCGGCTCCCTCCTCTCTCCCACATCTGGCCATGATAGGCGTAGGTCATGAGAAGGGGAAAACAGGAGAATAACTTTTCAAGCTTTGCCACTCAAAACGTGGTCCCTGGACAGCAGCATCACCAGCACCTGGGAGCTTGTTAAAAAATGTAGACCCTCAGGCCCCACCTCAGACCTACTGTATCAGAATCTGTATGTAACAAGATACCCAGGTGATTTTTATAGCCATTAAAGTCTGAGAAGTACTGCTTTGGTCCAGCGGTCCTCAAAGCGTCGTGGACCAGCGGCATCGACGCCACCTGGAGACTTGTCAGAAGTTCATGCTCAGGCCCCGCCAAGATCTTCCAAATTAGAAATCCCGGGGCTGGAGTCCAGCAGTCAGTGCTGCAATGAGCCTTCCAGATGACTTGCGTGCACACTAAAGTTTGAGAACCACTGCCTGAGAGGATGCTTTTACTTTAAAGAGAATGTAAAGAGTGAGGAGAATAGCACTGCGTCAAATCCAGGCAAATGCAGCCAGAATAACACCAAGTACTCCACTGTGGATCTCAGCAAAAATAGGTGCCCCAGGGTCCCTCTCTTTCCTACTTTTAGCAGAGAATCAGAATTTGTAACGCGGCAGACACACATTGAGACATCCCAGGAGCTGGAAAGATGGGGAGGGTGGGTCAGGGAGCTTAGTGGCGAGTGGACCAATGGAACCTGGCTTCTGCCCCTTACAAGGAGGGCTCCGGCCAGCCCATCGGAGTCCGTCCACTGCAGGGACTCTCAATGTCGAGGCCACGTGCATCTGGAGCTACGGACATGGGTACTGTGACTCCCCGGTTCTCTGAGAGCCACAGCCCTGCCACCGTCACTGCCGTTCCACCTCCAGTTTTGAAACATCAAGAGCCAGTCTGCAGTCTGAGAAGCCCGAGCTCCAATGCTGTGCTGTCACTACGAGCTGCTCCGGGATTCTGCGTCCTCATCTGTCCACCCAGGGGTAGTGCTGGGTCGGAAGGTGTCTGGTCCCTTCTGGCTCTCTGACCTTTCTCCTGGGATGGTTTGGGGACGGCCTCAGAGAATCATGCGTGGATGGGGTAGCTCTTGTGGTGTCTTGTGTCCCTTAAATGGCTGTGTTGGGTGCGTGACACATTTGCGGACTCTGTCTCATACCATTTCTCCAGGTGCTGCATGGTGTTTTGTGGGGAGCTCATCTTCACTGGAACCATGATGCTCCATCACCAGATGTTGACGCTGAAAACCTGGCCCCCTGCCACTTCGGTGGGAATCCCAGCCATGTGGCTGTAGGGGCACTGTTGATCAGCATGGATTTTGGCTTCTATAAGAGGCCTCAGGGCAGCATTGTGGCCCAGGACCAATTTCTATATTGATGTCTTCCTTCATCACGAGCACAGTGTATTTTTGGACACCCAACTCTCGTTCCACATGGCCTTGCTCCCATGAGAAAGCAAAAAACCCACGACTCCAAGTAGAGACAGATTTCCTTGCCAGGTCTGTGGGCCGGAGGGTAGAGGTTTTACAGTCACGTTTTACTGAGGTTATCGCCCTTTGCAAATGAATTATTTTGTAGTTTCTTTTTACTGAAGATCATAGCTTAGTACGGGGTTCTCAGAGCCCACGTCTGTGCCTGAGCCGATGGAGCCTCTGGCTCCGAGAGCCCCTTTCAGGTCTGGCCCCAGTCTTAGGGTTGCTGCACCCAGAGGATGCCACTATTCTGGCTTTCCATTCCAGCATTATCTCAGACATTGATGGAGTTCTTTCTTTCTTGCAAGCCCAACTCCATATTTAATTTTTAACCTTCCTTCATTTAGCAGTTTTGTGTGCCAAGGTGGAAGGTTGCATTAGCTTAGCCCACTGTATTCCCATCTCTGTAAATCCCAGACAACGTCATGTTTCACAATTCCTTCCTAGACAAGGAAATCATTTATTGGATCTGTAGAATCTTCGTCATCTCCCCAGACTTCCCCATGGAGTTCTACCGACACAGAACCAAGAGCTAGGGACGCGAAATATCCATTTTCTCCGTGTACCTACCACACTCTAAGGTGAGAAGAAGATCAAGCCACCTATGCACCTCATTCCTAGGATGCTCCATCATTAGATGTTGGCCTCACCTCCTTGCTGCTCTCTGTCCCTCCTCCCCAGACTGGGAACTTGTTTGGTCTCTCGTCACAGTTCTCCCCTGGCTCGCCAGGGGGACCCGGACCATGACTTTGGGTGGTGACTCAGCAGGGCAGAGGGAAGCTGTAGACTGGTGACTCCCTTGGGGATGCCAAGGGGTGGCGAGGATCTCTTCTCTTTTCCAGCCACGGAAGTTGCTTATCCTAGTTTCAGTTTTCTCTGGTGTTAGAAGATATATCCAGACGTTTTGTTTGTTATTACCAATTGAGGTGGAAGGGGAGGTGTTGAAGAAAAGAAGGAGGGTATCAGCTAGTTTGAGGGGATATTCCCTTTGTAGACTAGTTTTTAATACATCCTGCCCCCATGCTGAGAAAGAGAAACCAGAGTTTTATTAATGTTAATATTTCAGATAGAAGATGTGTTTTGGTGTGGAATATGATTGTTGTCATCTTGACATTGAAAAAAATAACAAAATAAATTGGGATTTTGGGAGAAGGAGGCTTTAAAACATTGAATTCCTCATCTTTCATAAAGAGAAGTTAACAGATACTACCCACACTTAAGAGTAAATACTAATCTTAAAATTCTGATTCTAAGTATATTTTATGTTTAAAATAATTTTACGTATGTTATTTAATGTCTCAAAGATAACTATTGGGGAAAAGATTAAAATAGTTTAATAAAAATTAAGAGATGGATGGGAGAGGGGAAGTATGAGGTTATAGAATTCAATAAGTTTTCTGTCCGTGACATTTGGTAGACAATACTTTCTGATAAAATTAGATAAATCAATAATAGAAGCATAAATATTTTATGCCATGATGGTAACCATGAGAAGAACAAAACCCAGAACTTAGTAATCTTGGTTATCTCTGGAGGGCAGAGGAGGGAGAATGTTCTCACTTCATGCCTTTCTATAATGTAAATATTTTTTAAGATTATGGGCTTGCCATTATTTCTACAATATTAAAAACTATTTAATGTGTCCGGCGGGTCAGAGATAACTATGTCTTGGTCAGCAAGAGCTGGACAGAGAAATGTTTTGATTTCTAGCTCTGCCAAATCTATCTTCTTAAGCAAGATAAAGCCACGGAGGCCGTGAGGGACAAGCTCCTTCTGCTGTGGCAGCTGGTGGGCAGCGGCCGGATAAGACTCTCCTTGCTCTGCTGGAGGGAGCGTGCGAGCAGGAGAAGAAGGTCAAGTGCGCGTTGAAGGGTCAGGCTGGGCACATCACTTGAGGGTCACTAATATTGTGTCCAAGAAGACTATCTGGAGTGTAAGCAATTTTTACCTAGAGAATGGGGAAAGGAGATTCAAAAAAGAATGTTGTTACTGCATTTCCCTTTTGGTCGTCTGGCCCGCCATATTCAGTAACTGGTCTTTCTGTCTATTTCAGGGCCCTATGTTGGAGTTCTCAAGTTAAGAAATAGTCTAGGAAAAATAAAAGAGAAAAGACGTGTTAGCCCAGGCACCACTCTGTGAAAAGGAAGAATGCCCCGTGCAGGTGTGATTCCTGCTGACACTGAACCCCAGCTCCCGACTCTCGGGATGAGCTATTTGCCCGGGAGGAAACAAGGGAAGACGCCTCCGCAGTGTGTCCCTAAAAATCATAGTGCCAGCACCCACCCCTGCAATTCCTGCTAGCTCTGTCATGTATTTGCTATATTCGGACCATTACCTGTACTTCAAGCAGCTTTGTCTATGAGCCTGGGCCCTTGGTCCTTCAGGAACCTTGACAGGTGAGCTGGACTTCCCCATTGGTCCCCAGGGTGTTCCTCACGTTTCTGATTTCTTCCTGGTTCATCTTAACAAAGGAAGCTGTCCTTTCCCTTAGCCCTAAGATACCAAGGGCTTCCCCAAGTCCACCCTGGGAATGTGGACAATCACTCAAGACCGTGCAGCCAATGGGAGGGTGCACCCTGTCCCTCTGCAACGCAGCTCTCCCCAAGCCTCCAACACACATTGCCCAAACTACCTGGTGCCTTGTTTACAATTCAGCCTTCACGTTGTGCCTTCCATGGTTCTTCACTTTATTTTTTTCTATTTCTTTTCTGTCATTATGAAATCTCAGCATAACCATGGTTCTTCAGTGTCAGCTCTAGCCAATGTTTTTAGAGACAGGGTCTCACTCTGTTGCCCAGGCTCGAGTGCAGTGGCATCATCATAGCTCACTGCAGCCTCGAACTCCTAGGCTCAAGTAATCTTTCTGCCTCAGCTTCCTGAGTAGCTGGGACTATAGGCGTGGGCCACCACACCCAGCTAATTTTTCTATTTTTAGTAGAGACAGGGTCTCACTCTTGCTCAGGCTGTTCTCGAACTCCTGACCTCAAACAATCCTCTTGCCTCGGCCTCCCAGAGTGCTAGGATTACAGGCGTGAGCCACTGAGCCCTGCGTAACTGATGTTTTTAATTTCTTCTTCTTCTTGTGCTCATGCACCCTGCGCCCACCTTCTTTCTGGACATCGTGCTAGGGCGAGCGTCCGTGTCAGGCGCAGTCCCTCCTCAGTGCCTACAAGGCCCTTCTCCGTCTCTCGCCTTTTCAAGACCGTTCCTGGTGACGTCACGGGCTGTGCACTGGCACGTCCTCCGGCTGTCGGAGCACTGCACGCCATACCTGCACGTCGCATTGCATTCCTGCTTGCCCCTCCTGGTGTCCCTCTCCGTCCGGGACTGTGTCTGGTCAGTGTCCCTCTGCCCAGCCCTGGCACAGCCCCACGCCCGGCACAGCACACAGGCGGGAGCCCCCAGCATCCTGGGTGTGAAGCGAACTTTGGAATGTCACCGGGTCCTCGCTCCGCCGCGCACTTGCTGGGGGGCTGGGCGGAGTCGCCCCCCTCTGAGCCTTACCGTCCCCGTCTGTACACGAGGAGGATGAGACCCCGCTTCGCCGGTGGCTGTGGCGGCTGCATCCTGTTCCCTTGAAATGCTCTGTGCACATACTTAGCGCTCCATCACAGTCAGCAGTAGTCGTCAGACGACAGGAACGTAGTGAGCAAGTTCAGGCTCTTTCCTGCCCACGTTTTCCCTCTTCTTTTCTAAAGCTCCTCCCTAGGCAGCCATGAGTGGCAAGAACTCTCGGAGCTAGAGGATGGGCAGAAAAATCACGAAAATAAACCACCCTTCACGCGCTCAAAATTACGTGTCCTGGTGGGAAGCGGTGACGGGTGCGTGGGAGCCCCGCCCGCCGGAGGAGCCACTCTGGGAGCCGGCTGCAGGCGGAGGTCTCGGCCGCTGGAGCACACGCCGACCCCGGAATGCTCCTTTTTCGTCTCCTTTCCACACACCGCAGTGCATGTGGTTTAGGCCCTCTGCCCTGCTTCTGTCACCATAGACTCGTATCCCATAAAAAACTAGCTGCAAAGCCTGCAGCGTCTTCTCTGCTTCTCTTGGACAGGATTTTGAGGCGAAGAATTTCCACGGAAGGCTGGAGGGCGGGGCAGACTCTCCGCGCAGGCCTTGGGTGCCACCTGGTGGGCGAAGGGCATATTGCAGACATCTCACCTGCAGTCTTCAATACAGGTATTTTTGACTTGTTTCCGTCATTGCAGGTAACGGGCCAGCCAGGGTATTAGACCTATGAATTGATAAATGTGCTAGCTGAGCTGTGCTAGCTAGCTGAGCTCAGGAAATACAGGTGACAGAGAAAGGGTCCTGGGGAGGGTGTGAATCACCCACCTCACCAGCACCGTGGGAGAGCCGCTGTTCTTTGGACACACAGAGGGTGTGTTGACTCATTCTCAATCACGACTGCATGGCGTTACAGAACTGTCCTCATCCGTGAGGTTCCGCTAACCATGGCAATGACCCCAATTCCCCTTTTCCTTTGTCTTGCTCTTTATTTTTACAAAGTACTTGTGCTGCTTGAGCCTGGAGGTAACCCAGTAAGGTGGGCAATGCCAACATTATTCTCCTAGCCGTTTGGTAGGGGAATTGAAATGTCTGGTTTGAAGCTGCAGAGCTGTGTGATGATGCTACCAGGACTGGAATGCAGAGGCCTTCCCTTGCGTGGTCCTGGCTTTGCGAGTTTCAGGCTGCAGTGGTTTCTTCCCTCATGCTTTTTTCTCCAACTTGACCTCCCTTCGTGGTTCCGCTCTTGCTGCAGTTACTGCAGTGACATTACAGGTCTCCTGCCCTCCGGTCTCTTCCCCTTTCATTCCCCTTCCATGGTGGAGTCGGTTATATGTTTAAGACAAAGACCCCATCACACCACTACCCTGATTTAAAAACAAAAACAAAATTGCCCTGGTTCCCACTGCAACCAGGACAAAGCTCAACCCTCTTAGCCTCGTGCACAATATCTCTGACTCCTGACTACTACGTTGCAGCCCTGTCTCCAGCCCCTCTCCTCCCCTGCTTCCTATACCCGACCACGCACACCTTATCCGAGCTGCAGATGCAGATCATCGCTGCTCTGCATCCTCCAAACGCCCTTCCACTGCCCACTTCATTGATTTCTTCTCAGAATATGCTTTCTTCACACTTTTGCCTGCTGAGCTTAAAACCCCCTGTGGAGTGGAAGTTCTGCTTTCTCTTTAGATCCGTTCTCCTCTCTTCTCTCCCTTGGTTTGTGTCCTGGAGACCCTCACTCGAGCTCCATTCTCTCTGGATTTCAGCTGGCTTCAGCCATGGATCCCTGCACTAGCAGGAGATCAGACGTGCGAGTCACGGTGCTCCCACCCTCCTCCATGGTCTGGGGCGTGGTTGCATTCCTCTCCCTGGGCCCCGGTCGGTCCTGTAAGCACCCCCTGCACAGCCAGTCGTCTGCAGACCGTGCCCACTCCATCACGTGCCTCTGCAGACCTACACGGTTAGCCGCTTGCTGTTGCTCCTGTGGCTCGCTGGCTCCGGTGACACGGCCCACACTCTGCACTTGGTGCCTTCTTCAGGCTCTGTGCAGTCACTCCTGTCCAGTGTGTCCTGTGTTCTGCCAGGAGGACCCTAACTGAGAGAATCTCTTCCATGAGACCTTTCCTGCATCCTCCTTCCATCCAGGTACTGGTCATGGCTCCCACACAGAGCACTGCGCACGCATCTGCCGCGTGAGATGAGTTGTTCGCATCCGCTTTTGTATCCACGGGCCGAGTGTGTGGTCTGGCACGCAGTGTGAGGTCGAAATGCTTGATGAATGAATCAATTCACGCACAAAAGAGCTGTTTTGTTGGAAAGACTATGGTCTAATGATATCAACAGTTTGGGTTTGGACTTTATACGGATCAGTTATTTTTATGAGAGCCCGTGGTGCACTCCGCCCTCTTTCTGGTCACTCGAATGCTTTCTCTTTGCAGCGCGGATGGATCCACCAGCTCCGTCGTGTCCGAGAGGGTGCGGACTCGAGAACACACAGCCTCTTAGCGGCGCCGCTTCAGAGGGAAAGTCTGGCTACAGCCGAGAGTGGTTTCCTGCAGGCCCTGCAGCATGGTGTTCACCGAGGCGCGAGGCCTGTGCAGGGAGGAGGAGGCGCTGTGGGGCCAGGAGTGTCAACTCAAAGGGGTGTCTGTGGATGAACTGGAATCATCATCCTGCCTTCTCCCCTTTAGCCCACCTACTTGAAGCGGCGACCACACTGAGCTCGTGGGAGGAAGGCTGGGGTGGCAAGGGGGCACGGTCTGGGTATCCGGAGCTCCCACCACCAGCTCCATGGACACGGCCTTTGTCATCTCACACTGCGCTAAAGCACAGAGACTTTCTGGTGACCGCCGGGAAGGAAAGACCCAGGGGCGGGCACTGGGATGGGATTTGGGGATGGAGGCTGGGGGTGAAACCTTTGTTTCCCAGGAGACGGGGCCACGGCTCAGAGACGCTTGGGCTGCTCAGCCCCCCAGACAGGCCCCGGGCCCAGGTGTGCACAGAGAGGCGATGGGCTGGCCCGTGCTGCCCAGCACACACCAGCTCTTCAGAGGTTCTGTGGCACCTTCTTCCTGGTCTTTCTCTGAGTGTCCGGGCTGGTGGCAGGAACAGTGAGGGGGAATCCTCCTCTAACGGTTTGGCCCCTTTGCCAGGAAAGTGCTTATACAGCAGGGAATAATCCTGGCCCAGGACCCGGCATTTATTATTGTTAATCTAGGGCTGCGGAGTTCTGTGCACCCAGAAGCGATTAATTAGGATTTGGTGAATAAATTAAAAGACAAAGTCACGAGCACAGTCACTGCAGGCAGAACAGACTTTGTAAGTCTCCTCCCTCCCTGCAGTGTCCACAGTAAATGCCCACAAGGCCGTTCTTGGCAGGTCCTCAGGTCTTTGCTCTGTTTCTCTGGGACACCTTAGCTGGCTTCTTTTTTCCCGCTGGCATCTTTATTTCTTGGCCCTGAGTGCGTGTCGGGGGGAGACGGTCTCCCCGTGTTGCTATATTGGGAATTCTTAGCCCGTCGCTGTGAATACAGTGACATTTGGCTTCACATCCTTGTTCTGAAAAGAGGCTCCTTCTCGCTGACCGTATTTTTAGTTTCCTTGTAGTCACTTAGACTGGCTGATAAGAGAACCGAGAAGGCCACAGACTTGCCTCGTGTACAGAGCAGCACCTCTGCTTGTGGGCACCTTTATGTACACGTGGGGGTGGCCTCTGAGGTTGGTGTTTCAATGACTTTGGTCACGGTTGTTTCGTCCTCAGCTCCCCAGGATAAGTTCAGAGAGTATAGGTTTTCTTATGGGCCACTGGCAAGAGGTAGCCCTGTGAAGACCCACTGTGCGCATGGGCAGCGACAGGGGCTTTACGGCCTATGGAGCGAGGCACTGGCCTGGAGCTCTGTGTAGCTGAATTCAACTGCCTCTTGTTCTTAGAGGCCCAGAGGGACCCAGGAGTCGGAAGGGGGTGGGTGCAGTGTAGCACCCTGTGCGGGGACCCCAATCTGGACATCCTTTCCACACCTCCTCTTTCCCTCTGGTGGCTGGGAGGTCTGGACAGCCCCATTCCCAGGGGAAGACGGCAGCTGGGAAGCATTTCTCTCCCCACTCGCTCAGGGCTGCGCCCGGCCTGTGTACTCAGCCCTGTGTACTCAACACTGTCCCCACAGGTGCAAACGCCTGGCGCTGAGGCGCTGTGCTGAGCACGTGAGGGTGTTTCAGCCACCAGCTGGTGCATAGGAGGGCCAGTTTGGTGGTGACTGGGCAACTTCTGGGTTCCCTCTCGTGGGAAGGGAGGCCGTGATTTCATGAGAGGGGGAGGAGGCACTCCCCAACTTACACAGGAGAGGCATCGACGAGGCCATCCCAAAGTGCGAGTCCCCCCTCCATATACCTGTGGCTGGATCTTTGACCTGGCGTTACCTGGCAGAGGAGAGCCAGTGGCTGACCCGTGGCTCCTACCATCACGACTCTGCAGCTGGCAGTGCCTGGCCTCCTGGTCCACAGGCCCCAGGCCTGGGTAAGGCATGCAGCACAACTCTTCTGTCCTCCAGAACCACCCAGATGTCACCACTGGCAGCCACTCAGCAGCAGGTCCGCTTAGCCTTTTCTTGACTTTCCACGGCAGCCACAACTGCAGGCTTCGTTACACTTCCCAAACTTGCACTCGGGGCCAAGAAACGAGGATGCAGGACATCACATTTCCTGAGCTGTTCTTTTAAATGGCCCTCCTTGTCTGTCTCTCTGTGACCAGTGCACGTGATCCAAGCCAGGAAGGCCACGGGGCCACTCCTGCCCACCCTCCAGGTTCTTGCAGGGAAACCTGTGCCTTGTTCCCAAGCCGCGGGCTGAAATGGCACAGATGGCTGGCAGGGTGGGGTGGGATGTCTCAAAGCCACCCTTCTGCATGGGGGGCTAATGAGAGGTAAAAGTTGACTTGTCCCAGACTGACCTCTTGCAGGCTGGCTTCCCAGGAAAGGAGGTGGCCTCCAGCTGTGGCTCAGTGCCAAGATAGACCTAACGGTGCTTCCCCAGCTGGGGACACAGATGCAGTGGATCTCGCCACTGGCTTGCTGTGTCAGACAAATGGAGCTGCAAAGCTTGAACCTGGCTCCCTGGTTAGGAGGGGAGAGCCTGGTGCTCTGCACAGCCGCAAGCATGGAGCCGGCCAGATGGGATGGGAGCCGCGGTCCTGCGCCGCGCACCACAGCTATATCTCGGCCCTGATAGTGCCAGGCAGGTACTTTGGACAACTAAAACCCACCACCCAAAGGCTGCGACCCCCGCCCTGGACTCTGACAACCAGCCTGCCAGTCTCTGGGACTGTCCTAGAAAGCAGCGGGCAGCAGGGTGCTGCTCTTTGTCCCTCTCCTGTCTGCCGGAGTCTCCCGGCCAGGCACCGGGCTTGCGGGTGTGGTGTGTGCTCACCCTCACTATGCTCAGTAGTCTGCCGTGCTCCCTCTGACCTTTTTGTTCGATGTGTGTATGTGTGCATGTGTGCGTACATGCTTGTGGGTGTATTGGAACAAAACTGGGATCGTCTGATACACAGTCAGTATTACTTTTATTTATTAATATTTTATTTAGAGGTAATTTTAGCTAATTTGCAGAAAAGTTGCAAAAATAGTACAGAAATCCTGAACACCTTCGATCCCTCTTCCCCTACGGTTAGCTCACACCTTAGGTAGACACAGCACGGCTGTTGGAGGTAAGAAATTGGCGTTGGCACATCACTATTAACTAAATGACAAGCTGTGTTCAGATTCCACTAGTTTTTCTCCCAACGTTCTTTTTCTGTGCGGGCTCCGATCCAGACACAGCCCTGCGTTCCATCATCATGTCTCCTTAGTCTCCCAGTTTCTCAGCCTCTCCTTGTTTTCCGTGACCTTGACTATTTTAAAGAGCACCGGTCAAGTATTTTGTAGCATGCTCCTCAATTTAGTTGTCTGATGTTTTCTCACGATTAGACTGAGTGGTGGGTTAATGGGAGGAAGATCATGGCGGGGCCATGCACGTCTCAGAGCACCGCGCCAGAGGAAAGTGATTATAAACATGACTTTCCACACGGTTGTGCGGTGTCTGCCGGGTTCCCCACCGTGACGTTGCTGCTGTTCCCATTCTGTGTGCTACTCTGTGGGAGCAAGTCACAGCCCCGCCTACACTCGGGGTGGGGGGAAGTAACTTCCACCTCTGGGGGTGGAGAAGTATCTACATATATTATTTGGAATTTTTCTATATGGAATATTTGTCCTTTCTCCCCCATTTATTTATTCAGCCATTTATTTACATCACTATGAAGTCATGGGTATGTGTTTTATTTTGCAGCGTTGCAACTCAATAATATAATTATTTATCTTTTCACTCAGATTGTCCCAGTTTTGGCCATTGAGATCTTTCTCAAGTTGGACCCTTTCAGCCTTTCATCCTTTCAGCATGTCCCCGTCTTCTTGGTGAGCCCTCTCTTGCTTTCTGGCCCTACAAGGTGCTTCGGGTTCATCTTGTGTTTTCCCTGCTCAGCCCTGCAATTAACCATTTCTCCTAGAAGTCCCAATTTCTTTTATTGGAGACACCTTTTGTTTTGTTGATCCTTTGTATTGTTTTCTAGTCTCTATTTCATTTAGTTCTGTTCTGATATTTATTATTTCTTTCCTCCTGCTAAGTGTGGGTTTGGTGTATTCTTGCCAGTCTAGTTACCTGAGGTGCATTTTAGATAGTTTATTTGAAATTTGCTACTTTTTTGATGTAAGCATTGATTGCTATGAACTTCCATCTTAGCATTGCTTTTACTGTATCCCATAAGTTTTTGTATGTTGTGTTTACATTTTCATTTGGTTTCAAGAAATTTTTTTATTTCCTTTTTAATCTCTTTGTTGACCCAATGGTTTTTCCAGAACATGTTAATTTCCATGTATTTGTACAGTTTCCAAAGTTCTTCTTGTTATTAATTTATAGTTTTATTCCATTTTGGAATAAAAGAAGATACTTGATATGATTTCAGCTTTTTAAAATTTGTTGAGACTTTTGGTGGGCTAACATATGGTCTATCCTGAAGAACGTGCCATGTGCTGATGAGAAGAATGTGTGTTCTGTAGCCATTGGATAAAATGTTCTGTAAATATGTGTTAGGTTCCTTAGGTCTAAAGTACAGTTTAAACCTAATGTTTCTGTACTGATTTTCTGTTTAGATGATCTGTCAATTGTTGACAGGGTGGTGTTGAAGTCCCCAACTATTATGGTATTGGTGTCTATCCCTTTATATCTAATAATAATTGCTTTATATATTTGAGTGCTTCAGTATTGGGTGCATTACATGTTTAGAATTATTATACTCCCTTGCTCAATTGATGTCTTTATTATTATATAATGACCTTTTGTCTCTTTTTACTTTTTTCACTTACAGCGCATTTTACCTGATATAAATATAGCTACTCCTGATCACTTTTGGTTTTCATTTGTACGGAATATTTTTCATAATTTTACTTTTACTCTGTATGTATCTTCACAGGTGAAGTGAGTTACTTGTAGGCAGCATACAGTTAGGTCATGTTTTCTTATCTATTCAGCAAGTCTGTATCTTTTAAGCAGAAAATTTAATCCATTCACATTCAAGACTACTATTGATATGTGAGGACTTATTCCTATTATTTAGTTAATTGCTTTCTGGTTGTTTTGTATATCCTTTGTTCTTGCTCTTTTATTGTTAATCTTTATGGTTTGGTGGTTTTCTGTAGTGGTAACATTGAGTCCTTTCTCTTCCTCATTTGTGTGTCTGGTTTGCCAGTGAGTTGTATACTTTCTTGTGTTTTCACGATGGTAGATATTGTCTTTTTTCTTTAAGGTGTAGGACTCCCTTAAACATTTCTTGTAGGGACAGTCTAGTGGTGATGAATTTCCTCAGTTGTTGCTTGTCTGGGAAAGTCTTTATTTTTCCTTCATTTATGAAGGATAAGTTTGCTGGGTATAGTATTCTTGAATGGCAGTTTTTTTTTTTTTTCTTTCTGCACTTTGAATATATCATCCTATTCTTTCCTGGCCTGTAAAGTTTCTGCTGAGAAATCCAATGTTAGTTTTATGAGGATTCCCTTAGATGTGATGAGATTGTTTTCTCTTTCTGTTTTTAGAATTCTCTCTTTGTCTTTGTCTTTTGAAAGTTTGACTATATTGTGCCAGGGAGAAGTCTTTTTTAGATTGTATCAATTTGGGGATTTATCCAGATACAGGATGTCTAAATCTGTCACTAGACTTGGGAATTTATTAGCTATTATTTCATTAAATAGATTTTCTATGCCATTAAACTTCTCCTTACCTTCTGGGATACCCAAAATTCAGATATTTGATCCCTTTATGGTGAACCATACATTACATAGGCTTTGTTCATTATTTTTTATTCTTTTTGATTTTCTTTTGTCTGACAGGGTTATTTTGAAAAACTTGTCTTCAAGTTCTGAAATTCTTTCTTCTGCTTTATTTAGCCTATTGTTGAAGTTCTCAGTAGTATTTTTTAATTTTATTCATTAAATTCTTCAATTCCATGATTTCTGTTTGGTTTGTTTTTTATGATATCTACCTCTTTTGTGAATTTCTCATTCATATCCTGAATCACTTTTCTGATTTCTTTGTACTGGTTGTCTGTGTTCTTTTGTATCTCGCTGAGCTTCTTTGAATTAGTACTTTGAATTATTTTTCAGGCATTTCATATTTTTTTGTTGAAATCTATTATTGGAAAAATATTGTGTTCATCTTGAGATGTCACATTTCCTTGCATTTTCATATTTCTTTGTCATTTTGTAGATATCTGTGTATCAGGTGTAACAGTTGCTTCTTCTAATTTTTTGGATTGGCTTTTGTAGAAGAAGACTTTTTCCTATAGATGAATCTATGGCAATGGTTGGGTAGGGCACTTTAGCTTTGATTCTGGATGTGTGCAGTAGTGTAGTTTCCGTATGATTTCTTTGGCTGTAAACACTGTCAATGATGTCTGTGATTTCCTCAGTGGCTTAGGCTGCAGTTATTAGTGGAGGGTGTGATGAGGTTTTGCTGCAGATGCCATGTGGGCCAATCCTCAGGCCCCAGTGGTGGCAGCAGCAGGCCACGCATGCCTGTCCTTGGTGTGCATGGGTGGTGTTAGCAGGTCCAAGTAGGCCAATTCTTGGGCCTCCAAGCTGCTTGCTCAGGTACCAGTAGTGGCAGTGATGGGCTGGATGGTTGGGCAATCCTTGGGTCCCTGAGCAGCTTGTGTGGTATGGGCAATGGTAGTTGTGGTGGTGGGAACACCCTTGAGCTTCCAGGAAACTCTGGCTAATGTTAGCGGTGACTGCAATAGGCTAGGTCGGCTAGTTCCCAGGTCCCCAGGTGGTACATGTAGGTAGGTGCTGGCAGTGGTGGTGGTGGCAGATGGGCCCATCCTTAGGCTTCCAGGAGGAGTGCCCAGATACCAGCAATAGTGGATGGGGCTGGGCTATACCCAGGAGTCTGGAGTGCATGAATGGATGCCAACAGCAAGCTTCTGGGCTTACTATCAGGCTCTTGGTGGTGTGCATGTGCATCCAAGGTGGCTGATTGGGTAGGACAATTGCCAGGCCCCCAGGTGGCATGCTTGGGCACTAGGGGGTAGTGCCAGGTGGGGCAGACCTGTTCTCAGGTCCCCCCAGTGGTACACATAGATGTAGGCTGTGGTAGGTGGGGCAGGGCAAGCCCCAGGTCCTGGGCACTGAGCTCAGGTGGTGGTATAGTGGAGGCAGTGAGCAGAAAAAGCCTGTCCTCAGCGTGAATGCAAGTGTGCAGCAGCCTTGCTGCAGGGGGACAGGGGTTGCGATCCGTGGTAGCTGCCCCAAGCAGGTGGCTCTCAGGTGCTGGGGGGCATGCGCTTTGGCTCCTGGCTGTGGCTGTGGCTACAGCACCTGACAAGGAGAGCCTGTTCTCAGGACTTGTGCATGTGTGTGGCAGCCCTGCCGCTGAGAGGGCAGGGTTGCTGTTAGTGACAGCAGCCCTGGGCAGGTGGGTTTTGGGCTCTGAAGAAAGCATTCCCTCTGTCTTAGGGCAGCCTCCCTGGTGTGCTGCACCACCCTTTCCCCAGCATGCAGGACACCATGTGGTACAGTGCTGGGGACCCTGCCATTCTACTCAGCCCAACTGGAGTTTTGTTGCTGCAACCCTCCAAGTAGATGCAGAGGGATGTCAGTGGGGATCCAGAGATGTGCAGATGCAGGATGCAGTCTAGCGGAGACTGGGCTTCCAAAATGGCACTGTGCTGCTGCTGCCTGGGACCTGGGGGGGTGCATGGGACCGAGTGTGAGCTCCCTACGCCAGTCTCAAGGCCCACAGGGGTTGAAGGACTCTCCCGTGGCTGGGAGTCTGTGGCGAGAGTGTGAACCACTAGGCATCTCTCATTTACCTTCTCCCCATACTGGGGAGCATCTCTTGGCTCCTGGCCAATCCCAACTGCTTCGCCTCCCTCTCCTTCTGTGCCTTGGGTGCTCCCTGTCACTTCTCTGTGATTGGTGAATCCCAGTATTCTCTCATGGTGGTTTTATTCAGGATGTGATTACCTACACATTGCTTTGGTTCTTCTTTGTGGAGAGATCAAGTGTCTTGTGTTTCTAGTCATTATGTTGAAAGCAGGACCTGTTTTGATTTTTAAATTTAAAATTATATCATGAACTTTTTTCTTTGGTCTTAAATATTTTTCTATAATGTGATTTTAATGGCTGTATAACATTCAGTAGCATGATGACATCATAAACTAATTATTCCCCTACTTCCAGTCATTTAATTGGCTTCTGATTTCTGGAGTACAAATAATGCTGGCCAATGATACCTTAAACAGGTTGATAAGAGAATGCTATAATAATCCTAATTCCTCAAAATTAGTCAAATCACATCTGGAGATTTGCATTCCGCTCTTGCCCTTAGTCCCCAGAGCACATCCAGAGGGGCTTGTGAGGGCAGCGAGGATTCTGGGAACAATGACGTGTGAAGCTCAGCTTGGAGGACTTAGATTATTTGTCATGGGGGTGGGCGAGACAGCTGTTTTCAAGTATGTGAAATACTGTTTGAAAAAGGGATGGACTTATTCTGTATTATGAAGTCTTAGTCCTCATATTTAGCTAAGAGGAAGCAGTTTTTTTTATTGCGTTTTGTTTTTAATCGAGTGTAAGGAAGGTTATGAACCATCTAGACCAGGCTACGTCTGAGAGTGAGAGGGCACTAGCTGTGACAGCAGCTGGACGGCAGGTGTAAACTCAGACTGCCCCAGGAAACCAGGATGTTACCCATCACCCCAGGCACAAGAAAATCTTTCCAGTGAGGAGTGACTGAGAAAGGAAAGGCTGACTGGCAATGCTGGTCTCTCCATTATTTGAGGCATGTTGCGTTGTTGGGCATGACTGTGTGAAGATTTCCTGCACTACACTGATTGATGTCCAAGTAACTAGTTGGTCACCGAATGACATTCTAGTTCTAAAAGTCCACAACTCAACTTAGAAAATTATCAGCTGTCTTGCCAACGTGAGTAAATGAGGTTTCTGTTTCTTTTTCCCACATCCTTGTAGAGTTATGATTCTCATCTGGTGCCCAAACTTGACTTCTTTTTTAAAAAAACAGCTTTATTGATGTCTGATTCCCCATGGTTAATATAATGTTGTGTTCTCAAAAACTTGCTGAGGGGGAAGAGCTCATGATAAGTGTTCAAACTTGGCTTTTGTGAGACTGGGAAGAGAGGATAGCGGCAATGCTTTGTAACTCTTAAGATGCCAGGCATTCAGTCCAGTGTCCTGTGGTGGCTCAAAGCAGGTACCATTTGAGATGTTGAGAATTTAACTGGCTTATTCTGGGTGCACGGGTCAGAACTTTTTGGTTGTAAGGAATACACGTCATTGGTGCTAGGATAGGCCTGAGGCTCAAGTATATCCATGACCCTGAATCACTTAGGGAACTCCTCTATCTTGATAACATATCACCCCCCTTTCTAACCTTTATATCTTGAGATAATTTTAGATGTACAGAAGAGTTGCAAAAGTAATGCAGAGAATTTCTCACACGTGCTTTACGCAACTTTTCTCTAATGTTCACACCTGACATAATGAAGCAAAGTGAACAAAACTGAGAAATCTACTTTGGTGCAATACTCTCCACTGACCTGCAGATTTTATTTGGATTTCACCATTTTTTTTGTATTAATGTCCTTCTTCTGTACCAGGATCTACTCCAGGATGCCAGTTTGCATTTCATGTCTCCTCCAGTCTGGGGCAATTTCTCAGTCTTTTCTTATCTTTTATGATCCTGATGCTTTTGAAGAGTACTGTTAGACATTTTGTAGACTGTCTCGCAATCTGAGTCTCTCTGATGTCCTCTTGCGATTTGAACTAAGGTTACAAACTACTGGGAATATCACCACAGAAGGGATCGCCTGTCCTCAGCGCATCGTGCCAGGCGAGCACAACATTGATAGGTCCGTTACTGGTGATGCTGACCTTGGTTACTTTCTTAAGATGGTGTTTGTCAGGTTTCTTCACTGTAAAGTTACTATTTTCCACTTGTAATTAATAAATTTTACTTTGAGATCATGCAACTATCCTTCTTTTAAACTTTTGCCTTTATTCACCATACACTTTTGACCACCAGTTGTAGCATCCTTCATAAATCATCTTTTTTGTTTAAGCTGAGTCAAATGATTTTCTGAGGAAAAATGAGCAGGTGCAGAGAGCTGACTTCCTGGCTTCCTGTGGTCCTCTCTGTCTTTTGATGTCACTTTCTGGTTATGCTTTTTCTCCTTAAGCCCCCTTCATTTCCCTCTTTCTGCAGGGCTGTCTTTGCTTTCCAGTTTTCATGATGGAGAACAAGGTTACCATCGGTACCTCTCATCTGTTTAAGAGACCTGTGCAAGGGGGATGGGCTTTCCTACTTTCAAGCCCAAGACCCTGGGGAAAGGACTCTGACTGGTCTGTGTGGGTCAGTAACCATATCCTGACACATTAATGTGGATGAACTTGCAAAGATGCAAAACAAGCTTGCTCAGGTAAGTCTGCTTGGGATCTACTTCAGTATTGGGATGGGGTGGAAAGTATTTCCTGAAATCTTTGTGAGATGAGCAGCCCCAGTGGACATCCATCACATGTAGCAAGTCCAGGGCACAGTGAGGATTGGAACACAGGTCTCTTGGCTTCTTGAGCAATATGAGTCCCTCAACACCCCTGCCCACAGTAGGCACTGAGTCTACAACAACTTGACTTCTTTACCTTGACCACACTCAAGATGGAGTGGCACCTTACCCCAATTCTTAGAACTAAATATGAAATTTCACTTGGGTAGGAAGGGAGGCAAAGGGTTGAAGGTCCCTAATAGTTCCCTAGACTTAAAGCTCTCTTTGGCGATCTGCGGAACTGTGTTATTCATCCAGCTGTGTTACCCTAATTCTCTAAAGACAGGGAATTAAAACCCCAAAGCTAATCTCTTAATGGTATTGACCTGAAAATGCAGCAGATATTCAGAAAATATTGAACAATCTTTTTTGAAAGGAGAGAAGTCTTTATCCATTTCTTCAAGGAAGGAAAGCGAAGCACGCCTCCCTGGTTCGGTGGGGAAAGATAGGGTTGGTGCACGTTGGGAGGAAAACAATGCTTAGTGGCATTTCCTAGATTCCTCATTCATATTTGCCCCCTGATGTCAGGAATGGAGCATCCTTTTCTCCTCTGGCAGCTTGATTATGGGCTCAGAACTCTAAGATAAATGAGACAGTCTGTGAATGGAGCCTGGAACAGCTGGATGTTGCTGGACACAACTGCAATGGCTGGTCAAATGGGGACATCTGGTTCGCTTCCCAGAGGGTTGGCACTTCGGTAAGTCCAGCAAAGATGATCCCATCAGCCACTGCCAGGCAGGGGCTCCCAGGAGCCTGAACACTGAGCTGGGGAGATTGAGTTTCTTTTCCATGGGAGCAGAGAAGGAGACGGCAGGAGCGACAGCTGCGTGCCTTGCTTTTCCTGCCTGCAATTCTGGGTCCCTGAGACCATGGGGGGAACCCCCGACACAAGTTGAGGGACTACCTAGAGGAGTGGGGAAGACTTTGGCACACTAAAGGCCAGAAGCTCTACACAGTCATCATCATGAGACCTCCTCGCCCGCAGTGTGGCAGGTGTCTGCTCCACGGTGACTCAGTGAAGGACTCGCAGCTAGAGATCAGGAGACGTGGGAGTAGGACAGTCCCGTGTCATGCGCATGCTCAGTGGTCTTGGGCAGAAGACTTAGTCTCCTCTGAAACTCAGTTTCCTCGTCTGTGAAATGAGGACAGTAATACCTTCCTCTTATGGCTGTTATGAACATTATATGAAATCACGAATGTGGAGAAGTTTGCTAGAAAAATGTGAGCCATTTTAGTGGTGAATGAGATCAAACCGATAGTTTGTAATGCTGACAACCAAGTGTCTGTTCTCCACAGTGACAGATGACATGGAGAATCGACACCCAGGGTAGATTCAGGTATCTCCATTTTAGCCTGTAGTCTCAAACATTTAAGTTGTTTAGCCCTTTTTCTATAAAAAGACGATACAGGTAGATAGATATGCTTGGTATCCATGCCTAATTTCCACTGCTTGCACAGGGACAAGGGAACAATAAACTGACTAGTAGGTGGTAGGGGAGGGTGTGGGAGTCACAGATCTAAAGCTTAGATTTTAAGGTTTAGGAAAGGGATCAGAGCCAGCCAAAATCAAAATTTAGAGCTGGATCTGCCATCTATGTCTTACCAGCAAGTGATTTTGGAGCCAACACACTCTGCGATTTCCTGGGCTGAATGACTGGGCCAGTAATTGACCTCAGTTTCCCCAGCCCCCTTTATATCTATCTAGTTGCCTCTGCCATTGAAGGAGTTACCCCCAAACAAAATGCTCAGTAACACCAACCAGGAAGTTGCAGGCGTGGCGTGTGGGGCTGGGAGGTTGGGTGCAGTTGGAGGGAGGGAAGGGCTTATTTGGCCTTAGTGTCCTGGTCTGCAGAAGTGCCACAGAGCATGGACATTGGGTGCATGGAGGGTGCACAGTGACAAAACAGGGTCCAGTCACAAGGGCCTCTTTGATTCCGGAGAATGTGACATGAGGACGGACTCTTTTATTCAGCCTTCTCCAGTAAGGGCATGTTTGTCAGCAGGACCGTGAGTCAGAAGAGGAAAGGGTCTTTACTATGCTAAAAATAAAGCAGTCGAGGAGGGTGCGGCTTGACCTCTCCTGTTTCTGAATGTGTGTAGGGCGTGTGTGTGTTGCGGGTGAGGAAGCAGAGCGGGCATGATGGAGACTCGTCCCTGGCTCTTAGAAGCCCTGTTGGGAAAGTGAGCACCTGGTGGCAGTGTAGCTTAGTGGGAATACCCAAAACCACAAGCCAGACTCTGCCTTGGCACCCTCGTCCCAGGTCTACTCTGCCGTCCGTCTTGGCCCTCACCGGCACGTTCTGGTCGCCCAGCCGGGGGCATGGCTCACACCCCTTAATCACGATGCACATGTGCACCCCAGCCCCTTCACACATGTGCTGCCAAGTTTGGATCAATGTCTAAAAGTGCCTTTGGGTTCACTGAGGACGCATACTGTTCAGGTGACGTCCTCCCAAACTGAGACACGGTCCAGAGCGGGGTGGGAGCCATTGCATGAGGACAAGTTGTCATCAGAACATGTAAGAATTTTGCTTGGCATGTGTCAAAGAGGAAACCAGGACTGAAAAGTCACCGCATGGTGAGTGCAGTGTTGGAGGGCGCCATCTAATTCCTCCTGCTCTAGAGCTCCTGAATGTAGTATATTAAATTCTGCCCCGAGAACAAAAATGGCTGAGAACCAGGGGCATACAACCTTGTAGATAGGCTCAGAAAATCCTTGGGGTCATATCCCTTTTACTTTCTTTGTTTCCCACGACTTATCAGAAAGCAAGCCTTTGTCTGCAGTCCCCAGCAAGTGCTCATCCACAGAGACCCAGAAGTCCTTGGACGACAAGTCAGAAGGACAGGGAAAAGGAGGGTTGAGCCCCTGCTTTCCCTTCCACTTGCCATGGGCTCCTATTCTCACACCCCACTTCACACGCATGCTCTTCCCTGCTCCTAACCTGCCCCTCTACTTACCTGGATCAATCCTACCCATCCTGGAAAAAGGCCAGTCCCGAGCCACCTCCCCAAGGAAACCTTCCCCAAGTGCCACACCCTATAGCGCTCTCTCCTTCCTCTCAACACCCACATGTGTTTCAGCTACTCAGTTCCAGCACTTACTGATGGACTCTTCTGTTGTTGACCATCGCTTTGTGTGTGGGGTGACTTGTTACCCCAGCTAAGCTGGGGCATGGTGGGAAAGAGAGAGGCGTAAACCTTCCCAGTCCCAATCCCAGGCAAGCAGCTTACACTCTCTAAGGCACAGCTTTTGTGTCAGTAAAACGGGGTTACTCTCTCTACCCTCCTGGGATTATTGGGAGAGGAGGGAAAGAATGTCAGGAACTTGGAATAACAGCTGGCACACAGTGAACGTTTGAGAACACGGTCTATTGGTATTCTCACTACTAGAGGATAAAGAGGATGTACTTTGCCTGATTCCATATTCTCCCATATATTGGCTCTCACCACACCTGTAGCATAATTGCTGGTCCAAAAATGTAGGTAAAATAAAAATATTACACAAACTTTTCACGTGGGGCCTATGCTGCCACTGTTGCTGTTGCCGAGTGCCTGGTTACAATGGCAAGTGTCTGCCCCATTAACCTCCTCCCCCGCGGGAGGGGTGAGAACCTCGACACCAACCTGCTTGGCAGAGTGTCTTGGGAAACGGCCTGCGAGTCGGAACACAGGATCCCAGGGGGCCCAGAGACCATGTGTTTCACGGCCTTCCTGGGGCCTCCTCTGGCCTCACACCCCATAAATCTGAATCTGATGAGGACGGGTAATGACTGGAGATGCTCCCCAGCGAGGCGGTGCCAAGAGCCCTGCCCAGGAGGGTCTGTCAGCGCCTGCGATGAAGCAATCGGAGGGGGAACAGCTGCATCTGTCTTGGTAAACAGATGAGCTCAGTCAACACCCTCCACAGAGCCAGCACAGAAGAGGAGCGGCCCCAGGAGGCTCTGGGGCCAGCGCATGGTGCAGGAAGAAGAGACCGGCTCATCCAACCCCTCAGATGGCGCTCTGCAGACCAAAGCCGGGAGGGAGAGGTGAAGCGACGTGCCTGACCCTACAAATCCAGTGTGTGGCAAAGCTCAGAGCCAGAGCGCCGGTCTCCCGGATCTCGTCGACTACTCATCGCCCAGACTCAGTCTGGAGCTGTCACTGTCTCAGCACCTCCAAGCCTACCGCCATCCTACCTGCGAGACCCTGGGGTCAAGGGAAGTTGCCAAGGTCATTCTGTCCCATCTCCTGCCCCCCTGCACGGGATCAGCCCCTGAATGCAGTGGATATGTTGGGTGCAAAGAGTCTTGAATTCAGACCAACCGCTTTGTGCTGTCACTGTGGCAGCTGGCTCACTCTGAGCTTCTGTTGTTTTCTCTGTTCAGTGGAGAGAATAAGATAATCCCAGCCCAGTAGACCTGGGATTTTTTAAAAACCATAGAATCTCCCAGTTTCTAGTTAGAACTCAAAAAATGCTTGTTGAGTGAATCCTGACTGCTTGAGAAAGTTCCAACTGATTTCTCTTGCCCCCAAGAAAGCACAGGAGGAACATTGCAATCGGACCAGATCGATTCTGCGGCTCTGGACCTCTGTCTGCGGGGGGCAGACGCCAGGGTGGGCAAGTCAAGGCCATTGCCCCGTAGGAGAGTAGGAGAAAGGAGGTAAGAGAGATCACTTTCCTGGGGCTCTGGAGGGCGCTTTAGGAACTCAGAGAGCCAGGCCCTCATGCAAGGCAAGGCACTGTTGTTCACTACCTCCCGGGTACGTCGTTGAGTCTCACCGAGCCTCAGTTTCTTCGTCTGTAAACAGTGACAGTAATCTCTCCCTCACTGAGAGTCAGCAAGAAAATACACTTTGTCAAGCACAGTGGCAATGTGAGCCGTTAGTACTCTGTTTAAAGATGACTGTTAATGCAGAGAGCCATTTAAGCTGACACTCGTGATGGATCCCTTATTCCCAGGGCCATTCAGAAGGATTTAGTGCTTCCCGCAAACACCCTTCGGCTTGTGGCTGCACCTACACACCCAGATGGTCTCCAGCTGCCTGCTGTCCACTGCACCAGGGCTGCTCTGTGGATCGCTGGCTGCGCCCACAAGGGGGAGATAGCGGAACACTCAGGGAAGAGCACAGGCAAGGATGTGCACCCTGTGTGCTTTTCTTGCAGTGGCCTACCAAGGCACTATAGGAGGTCTCCGTGGGGACAGACTGCCAGAGGAGGACGCTCCTTTCCCTTTTCGCTTCATCCACTCCTATTTCTTTTCCTTCCCTCCGGATTCTTTAAGGAGCCCATACAGTTCCTCTCTGCCCTCTTCCCCCACCCTCCGTCCCTTCCTTCCTTCCTAACTCGAATGTTTTAATCAATATGGCGCCTCTCTGGGGTCTCCACGCTGTCACTGCAATTTGGTGTGGTTCAGTGGGTGAATTTTCTTTTCCTTTCTAGGGGGAAACAGAATTATTTCCATGATAAGAGCTGACTGGTCCAAAGAGGCCTCTACACAAAGAGCACTATGAAGAAAGGAGACAGCTGGCTGGAAAGAGAGAAGGGATTTGGGGAATTGAAATGCTTTATGATATTGGACTTAAATGTGGAAAATTCACTGCTCTGCATTGCTCAAATGCCCCCGAATTAGAGCAGAAGGGGTATCAGTTAATTTGTTAGCTCTGGGCAAGAATTCCTGGCCAGAGCTCTCTGCAGGATATTTTTCTGACTGGTGCGACATCCACTATGCTGGGCCTTGGTCTACATTCACCTCTTCTGGTATAGTCTGGATGGACCCAGAGACTGCTCAGCTGGCAGAGGCTGTAGCCTGTTATCCCTGCCCTTCAGAAGGGATGGCATCCAAACCACTCCAGAGAAGGAGCTGCCTGCCATTATTCTCACCCCTCTCTTCAGGAACAAGGACTGGGGACATCTTTGTGAAGCTGTGTGGTGCATTCAGAAGAGCACAGGACCAAGAAGGGAAGGCCAGGCTCCCATCCCACCTCTCACACACCTGCTGATGGGCTGGGAACAACCTTCATAAGGTTTTGACCTTTTCCCTAAGGTCACTGGGGAACCCATACAGTTCTAAGCAGGGTCTCGATGACCAGATTTGCTCGAGGAGTTATTGACCCAGAGAGTTATGGCAAGAAAACTGGGAAGTTTGGAGCTTTACTTTTTACTATTTTTTTTTAACTGTAGCCCTAACATATCACAGTATATAAATTGCATTCTGCAGTTCAGCTGCCTCTGTTGATTTTAACACTTAAATGCCTTTAATTATGCATACTACTCTGTGCATAAGAGTCTTAACTCTGCATCCTAGAACTGCGTTAAGCACTAGGACTAGATCCTCTCTAAGTTCTGACTCTAATTTTGCCGTAAATTCTCAATCCAGTTGAGCACAGTACAGACTGGAAATGTTTTGGGTCTTGGTTTCTAAATCTACTTTCTAACGCCTTTTTCCTGCTGCTGCTTGCCCTGTAATGAGCTCCTGTCACCAGAAGGCGCAAAATCCAGCAGGTTTTGACTCCTAATGTTCAGTCTTTTTCCTGGACTTGCCCATTGTAAGACCAGCTCTGCCCTTGTCTGATCTGCTTCCTCCCTGCCTTTCTGCTTCACTTTGGCCTACTTTTAGAGTTCCACTGTCTGATAGATGGATTCTAAGAAATTTTGTGTTTCCTTTCTCAAGATGTTTGGGGAGTTTTCTCTTCTAACCCTTCCGAGCTACCCTTCTCCCCTGATGGTCCAGCCCCATCAGTCCTGTTGTCCTAACTTCTAACCAGCCTCCCAAGGGTTGTCCTCGATAGCTGTCACTCTTCTGTCATGTTGCTTTCCGAAGTGTCACCTCTGGAGCACGGTTGCGAGTCATGGGCTCGCTCCCGCATTGTCTCCCATTTGCTGTGTTCTGAGCATCTTTGCACAGTCGCTCATTTGTGCTGAGCACCTTCCAGAAGCACTGAACTGGGAATCGGGCCCACATGGGTCGAAAGTATTCAAGAATGTATACACGTGTTAAGTATGTTATGCATCTGTATATGTCTAGATGACTTGGTGGGTGCCTGGATGCCAAAGACACTTGAAAATAGTGCTCAGATTTATCCCGAAAATAAAGACAGGATGTTTATCCCTGGATACCATTTAGTTAGCACTGACTGTATATCAGCAATTATTCCAGATGCTTTCCATAAGTCCATGCTATCAGTACTTCTAGAGAACAATGAAAGAAGATAGCTATTTTTAATCTCCATTTATAGATGAGGAAATCAAGGATCAGAGAAGTCAAATAACTTTCCCACATTCTCACAGCTAGTAAGTGGAAGAATCAGAGTCCAAAACCACCTTGCATGAGGACACCCTTGCCGTGTAGCCTTGTCTGTCAATCCGAAAAGATTTAGATTGCAGCAGCACCTGTGAGGTCTCTTGGGTCACCTGCAGTAGGTGGAGTGCATGCCTGAACCAGCGTCCTCAGGCAGAAACTCTGGCTCCGGTTAGGACGTGAGCAATACCATCAGGCATTTGCTCTCCACACGGATGCCTTCCTTTTCCTGGGGTCCATTTCAGCTTCCTGACCCTCTGCTTTACCTCTTTAATTGGAGAAGGCCAAGGAGCCAGGGAAGCTTTGGGGCTCCGTTCCAGGAGGGTCCCACCCTCAGAGAAGGGGCTTCTCCAACCCAGGAGGCCATGTCTCAGGAGAAGTTGGCATTTCCAATAATGTCCTCAGCACAGGGACTTTGGAGGGAACTGTGTCATGCCAGAGTGCAGCAGGGTACAGCAGAAGCTATTTAATGGTTATCTCCAGCTCTGAGTGGGCATCAGCTTCCACACCGACACAGTCGGAGGTTGGGATGCTCCCTCCCCAATGCTCGCTCCACCCACAGCCAAACGCAAGGGATGACGCCATTTCTATTCACTCGTCTGTGCCCAGCACTGGGCTTTGTATTGTGGACAAATAAATTACTAACAGGAGAGTCCTTGTTTGCAATTTATCCAGTCTCTTTTCTTTCTCCCTCCCCAGAGGATGGGACCTCATGCAGATGGAAAGAAATTCTTACAGATTTTGCAAGTGCTCTCAATAGTTAGCTTTTTAAAAAATTTTTACTTAAGAACCTTTCTCTAAGATGCTGGGTTTTGTGGGTGATAACTGATCTCACACTTTAAATATTTCTGAGTTAGGAACCAATTGAGAACATGCAAGAATCAAACAGATGAATTTCGAAATGTTATTTTTACTGTGGATGAAGCTGAATTCAAATAAGTGGTTGAGATATACAGCCACGATTGGGCTTCCCCCTCCTCAGGTATCTTGGGAGAATGTGATCTGTGGTACGGACATGCCCAATATCACTGTCAGGAGAATGGTGCGAAAGAAAGAGAAAGGAGAGAGACCACAATAGGCTTAGCTGTTAATACACTAAGTCCACTCAGGGAATAGCCCAGCAAGGGCCAGATTACAACCAAAGAGATGTGCTAGATGCATTACTCAGGGGACATCTCCGCACAAAAACATGAAGCAAGGAAAATGGCAATTTTCCTCTGGGGTAGAGACATTCTCCAGTTGGTTTACTTCAGTTAACTTGGAAGGCAGTTCTTCAGAAGTTTCATCAGTCATTTGCGAGATCAGAAAGAGAGTTACTATTTCCATGTTGGCCAGGTAAGCAAGACACTCCCCCATTGAAATTAAGGAAGAACTCGTACTACATACAAGGATGTGAAAGTCTGGGCTTCCACCCCTACGGGCTGTCCTGTGGAGGAGAGGAGGAGACACCCTGTGGTGGCGATGAAAATCGTCTAATACCTTGTCCACACATGTCCCAGTGTCCCATATGCTGTTAGTTAAATAAATTGTAAAATCTCAGCAAAAAAATTATATATATATATAACTATATATATAACTATATATATATATAACTATATATATATATATAACTATATATATATATATAGTTCATGTTTTTCTGGTGTTTGTACTCTGACCCCATTCCACGTTGTGTGGTCAGCATGCCTTATAAAGAGACGACACAGTTTACTAACTTCCAGCCTTTACTCCTTCTCACCCTGAATGTCACAAAGACCCTTGCCTTCCCCTGAGCATCAAAGACTTATTCTCATTCCCCACAGCCTGCAGGGGGGCTTAGGATATAACTCCATATAAAAAAAAGTCTGTAAGTATCATGGTCTCCCAGCTTCTGACAAGTAAAAACCACCCTCTCCTTACTTCCTTTTGATCCCAAATACAGATTTTTAGCCCATGGCAAAGCTATCTCCAGTTTATTTGTGGGTTTTTTCCCCCAAAGCAGTGGCCTCTGCCAGCAAAAGCATACTGGATTTTATTTGCCTACATCCTCATTCAGAATAGAAAATACCAGCCTAGTGGTCCTCTAAACTCTACTAAACCCCATCAACACCCACTCTTTCTGCTATATGTCCCTGCTCTAGGGCCCTTTCCCCAACTTTCAACTGGATGATCTCCATCTTCACCCCAGCTGGAGGAGGGTAGTTCTTCCAGTTCATAAGGACTTTGCTGGCCCAGAGCCAAAAATCCAAATGCCAGGTTTGGGCCCCTTGGGACCTGCTTTAGAGACCGTTCTCTGATGGAGCAGTTACCTCTTCACGGAACCAGAGAGTAGCAGATCACTGATGGGACAGTGCTGGTGACGACAAGAGTCCCGACCTTCAGAGGGGTTGCTGACACCGCCCTAGGATGGTAGCCTGCTGGGACTTGGAAGGGGTCCCCAGGGCCATCTACCTCCTCTTCTCTCCTCCAACTTGCCTCTGGGAGACAGGCATCTCTTGTTCTAATTGATCTTCTGAGAGGATGTTCTAAAACCTTCTCTCTTAATCCATTTTTGGCATTTCCATTACAAAATCATCGTAATGCCAAACTATTCTTAGCAGTTCTGTGGTTTTGAAGGCTGGGCATTCACACAACCTATCAGAGACAGGATTAAAAACACTTCACGTATATTTCAAGATAGCTAGAAAAGAAGATTTTGAATGTTATCACAACAAAGAAAGTATAAATATTTAAAATAATGTATACAGTAATTACCCTATGGTAATTATCCATCCAGTGCGGGTATATAAATATACAATATATACATGTATTGAAACATCACACTGTACCTGCCTGCCCCCGCCGCCCCCACCCCCTCCAATTAGGATCCAGTAAAAAAAGAAAACCTTCAAAGAAAACAAGTTTCTTCTTTGCCCATTTGACGGGGCTGTCCTCAGCTGGGCTAGTAAGCCATGAACTCCAAAAGTGAATAATCAGAGTCCTTATACAGGGGAGATTTTTCCCTCTAAACTACTCCTTTAAAAGGCCATCAGAACACTGGAAAACAAGCATTCTTCAACTACCTGCTTGATGTATTCACCAGAATCCTTTGGTATGTGTATCTCCTCCCAAATAATCCCTCAAGCCTTTTTACTTTGAGCTCAGCGCTAGTCCAGGCTGCCTGCTAATATTGCTACCTTTACAGCGTAACGTCACATTTCTCTTATCGAGTTCCTGAGGCCAAATTCATGTTCTGCTTTTTCTTATAGCACCCACAGCGCCTGGACCAGCTGCTTGCGTCTAGTGAGCACTTGAAAACAAATGCATATTCAACTGATTTGTGGAATTAACGTGAGGTTTTGGCTTAAACTGAAGCAGCACGGATCTTCCAGGGGAAGGGCACGTGCAAACCGATCTCCTGTTCCTTCTTCACGCCCAGCAGTGTGAGAAGTGATGCATGACAGTCCTCCTTCCAGATCCTTCACGGTCAAAGAAAGATTCAGTGGGGCGCACTGTCCCTAAAGCAAGGCAGTGGAACAGTAGTGCAGGGAGGAGTTTTAGAGATTACATCAGAGATTGCGTAGTCCAACAGATTGGAAAATTGAGGCTCTGGGAAGAAAAATGAATTGCCTAGGTCCCCCAGCTGGATGATGGAAGCATCAGTGTTAGGATCCACTTCTGAGTCTTTGTTGAATAATCTTTCTGCTGCACAGTGACATCAGCTCATGATCATAGAAAAATTTTCAACCTGAGTTAGAAGGAAAATAATTTTCTGGTTATTAAATTATTAAACTCACTGGAATGTCCCATTCCTTCAATTATTCAAGTTATTTAAAATTATATTATTTTAAAGTGTTTAAATCATAGATATTAACAATAAAGATCAAAAATAACCCCAGCACTTCTTTTACTGAATACAGATGTTTAGAAACATCCCATGACCAACGTGGCCCCCAGGCATAATGACCCGTGAAGGAAAAGCCTGCCCGAGCCCCGTGGATCTGGTCCTTTCCCGTCATAATAGGATTATAAAGTATTGAACTTCCGCTCCTAATATTGGAACCAGATTTGCACTCTCACCGCAGAAGCCCTTTCAGGAACAGCCAGGGCTAGTGGGTCTTATCATTTATCACTTGTTTCAAGGGCTTTGACTTTGATCTGGGGATAATTTGGTATGTTTGACAGTGGAATAAGCCTTTTGTCTAATCTGGGGAACCAAGTACAGAATCCAGCAGCCAGAAGTCTTGCGTTTATTTTGCTCAGGCAAACCCATGAATTTGTCAACATTTCAGGGAGAAACAAAGAAGGGGTTTCAGGAAGCCGTTCCCAGCTGTTGGGTACCCATTTCTAAAAAAACAAAGAAAGCCTCTCAGGCTGAAGAAGCACTGCTGCCCCGAGCCCAGCAGAGGAGGAGAAACAGGCATCCCTCCGTCAGCCAGTGGCAGGGACGAGAGACCCACCTTCTCCCAGCTCCCAGCTCCCCGAACCGTGGTCCGGTCTAGGCAACCTTCATATACCCTCTTGAGGTTCTGCAAGGTCTTAATTTAGTGTGAGGAAGGAGAGTCTAGGTTGTCAGGGTGACATCTGATTGCTCTTTTGAATAGGATTTGAGGAGCTTATGTCTTGGAGGAATGAGAAACACATGCACTCAGCTCCATTCAGAAACTGTATGCATTTACCCAGACACAAAGGAATATGGACTTTTCTTGAACTTTGACACATTAACTGCCCTGTGAGTTTTATTCAACTCATGCTAGTTTTGAGCCCGGGGCCTCATGAAGCATATGTAACTGACACACCTCTTCACCCTGGAAGCCTCGTAACTCACGCACAGAACAATAAAAAATAATAAATTTTTCATTAAATTAGAAAGGATTTTTTTGTTTTTGAAGTTTTTGTTCTATTTTTGTAATAAAACACCTTGGCCCCAAGGAAAAAAGTTTTTTTTCTAGTGTGGCAGTCAATGTGTTAAAGGACAGATGATCTCAGTATCTAAAGTTCAGTTTTGGTCAAAATGATATTTTTCATATTATTATTGGTTCTTACAGTTGCAATTCCTCTTCTGAATTGATAGATTACCCTTATGCTAATAACCTGATATTCTAACTATTTTACCCATTGCTTCAAATATTGCTGATTTAAAATATCTATTCTATAGATTAAAAATTAGATTTTAAGCTGTAGGTGCTATGTCTACTTTGAGTTTAAAATTCCTTTTGGAGAATCCTACTTCTCCTTCAATTGAACTTGCTCTCTTTTGTGACCTTGAAGGGTGCAGTGGCTCCCACCTGTAATCCTAGAACTCTGGGAGGCCAAGGCAGGAGGATTGCTTGAGGCCAAGAGTTTGAGACCAGCCTGAGCAAGAGCAAGACTCCATCTCTACAAAAAATAGAAAAATTAGCCAGGCTTGATGGCACTTGCCTGTAGTCCCAGCTACTCGGGAGGCTGAGGCAGGAGGATTGCTCAAGCCCAGGAGTTTGAGGTTGCAGTGAGCTAGGATGATGCCACTGCACTCTAGCCCGGGAGACAGAGCAAGACCCTGTCAAAAAAAAAAAGGCTGAGTACTACATGTGATGGAAGTGAACTGGAAGAATGGGGCCCAGTTTTATCATTATTATTAGTATTGCTTTATTTTGTCTGTTTTTATTATAGTTTTACAAAGTGTTTTGACATGCACCTGCTCTAAGAAGGACAGATGTATGGGACACTTGATTTTCTAGAAGGATATTACCAACATCCATATAGGCAAAGGTGAAAATCAATCCTAATGATCCATTATTAGGTCAGTTTTGGATTTTAAGTGTTAATAATTGCACTTATCTAGCACTTTATGTAATCTTTATGTAAAATGAGAGATTAAAATGTTATAACAGATGTACATCTAACTTGTAGCAGAACTGGGGGCAGAACCTGAGTATTTCTACTCACATTTCCTTGTCTTTACAACACATTTCAGTTTAAGCAGAACGACTTTGTCCAGGTATTAAAGTGGGTTTTGATTGATCAAGATTCTAATTTCTCCCAATATGGGAATCCTTTCCTACACACATACCTGACATCTTCTCTGGGTCCTATCTCCACAGTCCACCTTTCTAATTCCAAGTGCATCCCCATCACAGAGCAGGCGGGAACGCCTCAGTGATAGCAGCCACTGGGTGGATTTTCTAGTATCTCTCTAGATGTTTAAAACAGCACATGCTTTTTCCCGACATGCTTCAGTGGGCAGTAGTGGTAAGTTATATTAGAAAGAGCAGTGGATGCAAAAGCAAGTAGGCGTGGGTTCACGTTTTGGGTCCCCCATTTATTAACTCTGTGACTGAAAAAGTTAATGAATCTCTACATAAAAAGTCTTAATAAGGTGTTAACAGTTGTATCAGCTGTATATAATATACATATAATGTTTACAACCAAGAACTTATTCAGGAAAGCAGAATTTGTTTAACATTAAAAATTCAATTAATATAATTTAACACATTAACTTACAAGCATCTCCACAGATGCAGAAAAAGCATTTTGTAAAATTTAACCTATTCATGGAAAAAAATAAAAGAAGCATACCTTTCAACAACAGGAATAAAAGGAAACTTCTGCAATCTGCAATCATCTATAGGTGAAAAGACTATAACTAGCAGCATACTTTATCATGAAATACTAAATGCTTTCCCTCTAAGAAAAGGACCAAAACAAGGATGTGTCCTTTCACCATTTCTACTCAACATTGTACTAGATGTTCCAGCTTGCATAACAAGCCAAGATAAAGGAATAAAAGGCATAAATATTGGAAAGAAAAGAAGTCAGACTCTTAATTGACACATGACATGATTATGTATGTAGAAAATCTTAATAAATCAACAAAAAACTAGTAGAATACTAAATTAGTTTAGTAAAAATGCAGGAAACAAGGTCAATATATAAAAACACTTGTATTTCTATACATTGGCAAAAAAACACTAGGAAATAAAAAATCAAAATATGATTTACAAAAGCATCAAACATCCAAAATACTTAGGAATAAATTTAATGAAAAATGTGTAAAACCCATGCACTGAAAATATTGCTAAAATATTAAAGAATATCTAAATAAATGCAGAGAGATCATTACGATGGCAACTCTTCCTAAATGGCTAAAAAGAGTCAGTAAAATTTTAGTGAAAATCTGAGAAGATTGTTTTGTAATAATTGACAAGCTAATCATAAAACTTATATGTAAATATAATGAAACTAAATTTTCCAATACAATCTTAAAAAATAAAATCAAAGTTGAAGGAGATATGCTACCTGATTTCAAGACTTGTTATAAACTACAGTAATCAAAACAGCACAACACAGACAGACAAATTGACAAATAGGTCAATGAAACACAATAAAGAGTTCAGAAACAGACCCACCCACATATGACCAAGTTTTTGGACAAAGTCACCATGGCAATCCAATGGAGAAAGGAAAGTCTTTAAGCAAATGGT
>NW_012136525.1:4270103-4273428 GCF_000956105.1 Propithecus coquereli | reverse complement strand
CTAATAGCAAATAAATGGCATATTATTTAACAAGTTGGGTCTCTTCTGATTTTTTCTTACTCCTGGACAATCCAAACCATGCAATTGCCAAAGATGTACATAAAAGTGACAACCACCTATATTTTTCAAAGGAATTATTTGCATAAATATTCAGGCATTTAGTCAATACAAATCTTTTCAAGCAACTTAGTATTGCAATAACCAGGCTAACTATATATATATATATAGTTCATGTTTTTCTGGTGTTTGTACTCTGACCCCATTCCACGTTGTGTGGTCAGCATGCCTTATAAAGAGACGACACAGTTTACTAACTTCCAGCCTTTACTCCTTCTCACCCTGAATGTCACAAAGACCCTTGCCTTCCCCTGAGCATCAAAGACTTATTCTCATTCCCCACAGCCTGCAGGGGGGCTTAGGATATAACTCCATATAAAAAAAAGTCTGTAAGTATCATGGTCTCCCAGCTTCTGACAAGTAAAAACCACCCTCTCCTTACTTCCTTTTGATCCCAAATACAGATTTTTAGCCCATGGCAAAGCTATCTCCAGTTTATTTGTGGGTTTTTTCCCCCAAAGCAGTGGCCTCTGCCAGCAAAAGCATACTGGATTTTATTTGCCTACATCCTCATTCAGAATAGAAAATACCAGCCTAGTGGTCCTCTAAACTCTACTAAACCCCATCAACACCCACTCTTTCTGCTATATGTCCCTGCTCTAGGGCCCTTTCCCCAACTTTCAACTGGATGATCTCCATCTTCACCCCAGCTGGAGGAGGGTAGTTCTTCCAGTTCATAAGGACTTTGCTGGCCCAGAGCCAAAAATCCAAATGCCAGGTTTGGGCCCCTTGGGACCTGCTTTAGAGACCGTTCTCTGATGGAGCAGTTACCTCTTCAGGGAACCAGAGAGTAGCAGATCACTGATGGGACAGTGCTGGTGACGACAAGAGTCCCGACCTTCAGAGGGGTTGCTGACACCGCCCTAGGATGGTAGCCTGCTGGGACTTGGAAGGGGTCCCCAGGGCCATCTACCTCCTCTTCTCTCCTCCAACTTGCCTCTGGGAGACAGGCATCTCTTGTTCTAATTGATCTTCTGAGAGGATGTTCTAAAACCTTCTCTCTTAATCCATTTTTGGCATTTCCATTACAAAATCATCGTAATGCCAAACTATTCTTAGCAGTTCTGTGGTTTTGAAGGCTGGGCATTCACACAACCTATCAGAGACAGGATTAAAAACACTTCACGTATATTTCAAGATAGCTAGAAAAGAAGATTTTGAATGTTATCACAACAAAGAAAGTATAAATATTTAAAATAATGTATACAGTAATTACCCTATGGTAATTATCCATCCAGTGCGGGTATATAAATATACAATATATACATGTATTGAAACATCACACTGTACCTGCCTGCCCCCGCCGCCCCCACCCCCTCCAATTAGGATCCAGTAAAAAAAGAAAACCTTCAAAGAAAACAAGTTTCTTCTTTGCCCATTTGACGGGGCTGTCCTCAGCTGGGCTAGTAAGCCATGAACTCCAAAAGTGAATAATCAGAGTCCTTATACAGGGGAGATTTTTCCCTCTAAACTACTCCTTTAAAAGGCCATCAGAACACTGGAAAACAAGCATTCTTCAACTACCTGCTTGATGTATTCACCAGAATCCTTTGGTATGTGTATCTCCTCCCAAATAATCCCTCAAGCCTTTTTACTTTGAGCTCAGCGCTAGTCCAGGCTGCCTGCTAATATTGGTACCTTTACAGCGTAACGTCACATTTCTCTTATCGAGTTCCTGAGGCCAAATTCATGTTCTGCTTTTTCTTATAGCACCCACAGCGCCTGGACCAGCTGCTTGCGTCTAGTGAGCACTTGAAAACAAATGCATATTCAACTGATTTGTGGAATTAACGTGAGGTTTTGGCTTAAACTGAAGCAGCACGGATCTTCCAGGGGAAGGGCACGTGCAAACCGATCTCCTGTTCCTTCTTCACGCCCAGCAGTGTGAGAAGTGATGCATGACAGTCCTCCTTCCAGATCCTTCACGGTCAAAGAAAGATTCAGTGGGGCGCACTGTCCCTAAAGCAAGGCAGTGGAACAGTAGTGCAGGAAGGAGTTTTAGAGATTACATCAGAGATTGCGTAGTCCAACAGATTGGAAAATTGAGGCTCTGGGAAGAAAAATGAATTGCCTAGGTCCCCCAGCTGGATGATGGAAGCATCAGTGTTAGGATCCACTTCTGAGTCTTTGTTGAATAATCTTTCTGCTGCACAGTGACATCAGCTCATGATCATAGAAAAATTTTCAACCTGAGTTAGAAGGAAAATAATTTTCTGGTTATTAAATTATTAAACTCACTGGAATGTCCCATTCCTTCAATTATTCAAGTTATTTAAAATTATATTATTTTAAAGTGTTTAAATCATAGATATTAACAATAAAGATCAAAAATAACCCCAGCACTTCTTTTACTGAATACAGATGTTTAGAAACATCCCATGACCAACGTGGCCCCCAGGCATAATGACCCGTGAAGGAAAAGCCTGCCCGAGCCCCGTGGATCTGGTCCTTTCCCGTCATAATAGGATTATAAAGTATTGAACTTCCGCTCCTAATATTGGAACCAGATTTGCACTCTCACCGCAGAAGCCCTTTCAGGAACAGCCAGGGCTAGTGGGTCTTATCATTTATCACTTGTTTCAAGGGCTTTGACTTTGATCTGGGGATAATTTGGTATGTTTGACAGTGGAATAAGCCTTTTGTCTAATCTGGGGAACCAAGTACAGAATCCAGCAGCTGGAAGTCTTGCGTTTATTTTGCTCAGGCAAACCCATGAATTTGTCAACATTTCAGGGAGAAACAAAGAAGAGGTTTCAGGAAGCCGTTCCCAGCTGTTGGGTACCCATTTCTAAAAAAACAAAGAAAGCCTCTCAGGCTGAAGAAGCACTGCTGCCCCGAGCCCAGCAGAGGAGGAGAAACAGGCATCCCTCCGTCAGCCAGTGGCAGGGACGAGAGACCCACCTTCTCCCAGCTCCCAGCTCCCCGAACCGTGGTCCGGTCTAGGCAACCTTCATATACCCTCTTGAGGTTCTGCAAGGTCTTAATTTAGTGTGAGGAAGGAGAGTCTAGGTTGTCAGGGTGACATCTGATTGCTCTTTTGAATAGGATTTGAGGAGCTTATGTCTTGGAGGAATGAGAAACACATGCACTCAGCTCCATTCAGAAACTGTATGCATTTACCCAGACACAAAGGAATATGGACTTTTCTTGAACTTTGACACATTAACTGCCCTGTGAGTTTTATTCAACTCATGCTAGTTTTGAGCCC
>NW_012136525.1:4263629-4267213 GCF_000956105.1 Propithecus coquereli | reverse complement strand
TATTTACAATTATTGAAAGGGAAAAACTTCTCAGATAGGACATCAAAAACACTCTAAAAGAAAAAAAGTTGACAAATTAGACTTCATAAAATTAAAAATTTCTTCTCATCAGGAAATACCATTAAGAAAATTAGAAAGCAAGTCACAAACTGCGTAAAAATATTTTGAATACACTTATCTGAAAAATGACTTTTTATACAGAATATGTAAGTTCTACAAATCAATGAAGAAGACCAACAATTTGATCTTTTAAACAGGGCAGAAAAGCTGTGGCTGTACACTTCACAAAGATGTATAAAAAGCCAATAAGCACATGAAAAGGTTTTCAACATCACTCATATTTAGAGAAATTCAACCAAAATCACAATAAGATTCCATTTCACACACATTAGAATGATTAAACTTCAGAAGGTTGATAAAACCAAGTGTCACCAAGGATGTGCAGGAAGTGGTGACCTCTCCTACTGCCGTGGGCTTGTAAAATGGGACAACCACTTTGGAACTCTGCTGGGTAGGCTCTTGTGAAATTAGCCCTGGGACTCTGCAGTTTACCCAAGAGAAATGAACATACATGCACGAAAAGCCTTGAATAAGAATGTTTATAACAGACTTTGCAAAAAGAGCCAAAAACTGAAAACAACGTGCGCATCAACAAGGATGGATGAGCAAACTGGGATGTATTCGTACAATGACTAAGAGAAATAAACTGCTGACAAAGACAGCTGTATGAATGAATCTCAAAAGAGGTAATTAAGTTAAAATGAGGCATCGGAGTGGGCCCTGGTCTCACACTATTAGTGTCCTTGCAAAGCAGAGATTAGGACCCAGCTGCACAGAAAGAAGGCCACACGAGGACCCAGGGAGAAGGCCATCGGCAAGCCAAGGAGAGAGACTGGCTTCGGAAGAAACTAACCCTAACAGCACTTTGACCTTGGACTTCTGTCCTCCAAACTGTGAGAAAATAAATTTCTGTTCTTTAAGCGACCCTTCTGTGGTCCTTTGTTATGGCAGCCATGGCAAATTAACACAATGAGCAAAACTAATAAATGCTAATAGGAGACTGAAGAGTGGGTGCCTCTTGGGGGAAGATTTTTGATTTGAAAAGGGCATCAGGAAACTTTCTGGGGAGATGAAAATGTTCTATAAATTGGTTAGGGAGGTGGTTGTTTGGATGTATAATTGTCAAAAGTTATTCATTAAACTGGACTCTTAATGTAGGTGCATTCTATTATTTGTGAATTATACACCGATTTTAAGTGGGAAAAATTAAATTCATTTGAGTTCCAACGTTTCAGCTGCACAGAAGGGGATGATAACACAGCTCTTACGGGGCTGTTGCTATGACAAAGTGAAATGAAACCTACAAAACCCTGACACAGCGCTTGGCACAAAGGGAGCTCTCAGAGTTCCTTTCATCTGCACCTGCCTCTGTACTCTGGCCTCTGGTTCCTTTGAAATATTTGCTTTCTGAAATTTTAGTTAAAAACATCACTCAGACAAACCTGACTACTTTGTTCTTTTTTCTGTGAACTCTGCTTTTTGCTGGAGGCCTCTCTCTGCTTTTCAATCTGTCCCCGAATAATCCCCCAGTGCCGTGTAGAAGTGCCAGCATCCCACCCATCCTGGGATGGCCTTCACCTGGCCAGAGGCTTGGATTCCATCCCTGAAAGAATTTCCCACATTCTCCCAGTGGCCATTGATCCTTCCTGGCTCCGACGTCACCCTGCAAACTGCCCCGAAGAGGGTTTGTTTTCAGGTGTCCGGGGAGGTGGCTGCCCATCTTGCTCACATGGACTCTTCTGTTGGGAAACGGAGCCGGTCCCCTCCCACTCAGGTTCATGGTGTTTTTATGTGGGGCCCGGAGAGGAGAGCTGATGTGCAGCTGCTCACATCTGAAAGCCAGTCCCTGGGAGGGCCCCTTGTCCTCTGCCTCAGACAGTTTAGCTCTTGCCCGAAGATTCTAAGAGAAGTAGCGTTAATGTTCAGCTTAAAAATTTTCACTGTGAACCAAAGTAGAGCATGTGGGAGTCTATATTCATCAGTGAAACGATCACACAGAAATTCATAACCTTGTTCATGCGCATCTTCTCTTCACCCAGGTCACTCCCAAATCACTGAAAAAATTGGCTATTTGTACGGATGAAAGGATGGGAAACTGGGACATAGATGTCCAGAGGTAAAATATTGTCTGGAAGTCTCAGTGCCAGCATGGATGGTGTCACCGAGGCCTGTCTTAAGCATCCATGCTTCAGTGGCTTCCTGATTGCCACCATGAGTGTCTGAACCGACCAGGCTCTCCTAGTGCCCCAGCATCTGGCCTCCCCCTTCCTACGCAACCCTCTTCTCTGATATCCTGCGTCCATCCTCTGCTCTTGCAAGATCTGTCACTTTCCAGCCCTATGGGAGCTATAATCATTCCCGCAGAAGGCTTACGGATGATCTCAGGGTTGGCCATACTCATGCGGAGAGATACGTCTTGCAGAAGAGTCTGGTCATGCTGAGGAACAGAGAGGCTCTAAAGTAGCTAAAACTGGGAAATGGAGAAGCAGGGAGTAAGTGCATTTGTCAGGCCCGAAGGAGATGGGAACCCTGGGAGCGAGGCAGGGGGTGTCCCAGTGAGAGGAGGAAAGGCCCCTGAACTTGCCAAGAGGGTTCTTGGCTTCGCAAGGAAAGAATTCAAGAGCGAGCCACTAGCTACGGGAAAGCTTATTGAGAGAGACAGACAAGGGACCTTATGCCACAGACAGAGTAGGGGTCCCCTCCGGAGCAGGAGGGGGACTTCTTATGGGGCAATGGTAACGTTCCCACGTGTTCAAAAACCCCATGTGTGACCAGCGTCGTCTTGGGGCCAGGCCATAAAGGTCCATCATAAACTGCTGTCACAGGAAGGTGAGCACAGACAATCTGTAAGGCATCAGTTTAGTGATGCACCCACCCTCGGGTGTTTCCATGCTGGCCTCTTGCTGGTGACTTCCTTGTTCAGGAGGGTAGGGTTGCACGCAGGCTCTCGCAAACATCCTTTTCTGTCTTATCCCCGTATCAGCAGCTTCCAGGTTGGACAGGCAGGGACGGTCCTTAAGAATATTTTGAGTTTGTCAAGAAAGCTTCGTGGAATACCACTGCATCGCACGACTCCAGAGCCGCCACGCACATAGAATAAAATGCAGCCGTGCGACATCGTGGCCTTGACCTCACAGGGGATGTGGGATTTCAAAAGCAACTTGAATGATGGAAAAGGGAGAGAGAAAAGGAAGAGAGAAGAGAGATTAGCCGAGGTATACCGTGGAGGTAGCTCAGGAGTGAATGAGGGAAAGTTGTCTATGGTTAAAAATATATGTGTCCTTTTTCAGCTCATGTTTGTCAGAACCTTCACCGAATTCTAGGCCCAGGTCTCTGCTAATCTATTTCAGCTCGAAAATTGGACTGAAGAGGAGAAGTTAAAGAAACTAGAATTGCTTTTCCTGGAATGATGGAGGCCAAAGGGAGACTCAACAAAGCTTTCCAAGTCGGGAAAGGTCATTTTCCAGGCTGTGGTGACCAGCTGTCCTCTCTCTCCCATGACTGCAAAACAAGATTTTAACTCA
>NW_012136525.1:4258334-4260669 GCF_000956105.1 Propithecus coquereli | reverse complement strand
CTACTCAAGTTTTCTACAGTAAATACGTATTACTTCTGAAATTAGAAAAACAAGTTATTTATAATAAAAAGAAACACTGCCCATCCCTCCTTTTCTGCACGACACCCACTACTTTAAGGCATTCAGGAAGACATGTCCCTTTAAACACCTGTGTGCAAAGGGCTAATCGCCCTCCTATCCCTCTCACTCCGCATTCAGAGCCACGGTGCTCCGGAGGTATTTTGGCAAACCCACCACTCCTTTGTATCTGTACAGTCGCAGCTTGTTCGAAGACAGGCTGCTTTCCCGGGAACCCAGGCAGCAGAGCCGCAGAGCCACTGGCAGCTGATTCCCGGAAATCACAGGCAGGCACAAGCGCTGCTGCTTGGCCCAGGGCCCAGCATGTGGTTTTGGAGAAGAGGTATTTGTCATGGATGGTTCTCGCTCTGCAGCTCTGCTCAGGCCCAGGAGTTGCTCGACGTGAGCATGAACGTGGAAACTGGAACAGCGGAGGGCTTCGGGAAAGGCGTGGCCTGCATGGCGGGTGGACTTCTGCTTGGGCCGGACCTGGTCTGGTCGCTACGCTCCCCGTCCAGGGAAGGAGCTGTCAGCAGTTTCCCACCCTCTGGCTGCCATCTACAGCCTGCACAGAGGTCGTGACACGGGAGGTCATGGTGCACGTCCATTGGTATCAAAGTCTTGTTTCAGAATGAGGGTACCAAGTCTGGCACTGCCGGCCTGGGCACTGTGGGAACACAGCCAGGGCACCATCAAGGGGAAATGAATAAACGCTCAGAATTGCTGAGCTTATTACTTCCAAAACACTGCATTGGGCACTTTTCACATATGCTGGCATTTGCCCTGTCAGGTGGGCACGAAAACCGTCATTTTACAGATGGAGAAAGTGGAGCCTAGAACTTTCAGTAACTTGGTCCAATTAGCATGTGGTAGCACTAAAATTTGGCCTGGGTCTGCCATCCAACACTTCTCTGATCCTTTTTTTCACTTATAAGAATAATTAAAGTATTCAACTGAAGGCCAGAGGAGACATTTCAAGTCTTAGTTTCAGATTTTGATAAACATTAAAATATCTCCCTCCTCCCTCCCACTGCTGGCTCTGGTTTATTTCCTGCAGAGTTTAGGAATTGCTCTGAATGCCTCCCTCCTTTTTCTCTGCCTGCCCCCACGTTGGACTGGGATGGCTTGAGTTACCTGGGTACAAGTGTGTTGGCTGCCCCATTTGTGACGTGGAGTCAGTAGTGACCCCGACTTTTGAGATGGGATTTGTCACTTGAGCCCTTCAATCTCCTCCACCCCAGCCTCTTTTGCCTTAAGGGGTGTCAGTTTTAGATGTTCTTCAGCTTGTGTCTGTGAACTAAAATAAAATCCTAAGCCCCTCACTGATTAAACAGAACCCCTCTTGGCCAAGGGGACCCCAGAAAACTTTAAAGCCGAGTTCCTGACCATGAAGGGAAAGGAGACTGGACATGCCTTGTTATACCTCCTGCCTTTGGAGTTTACATACTAAATTATTAACAGGATCTAAGGCCATGCAGAGCAAAGGTTAAATCACTTGCAGGCTATCAATTTGCTTCACAGATCACTTGAGTCGTATATACTGGCTGGTCTCTGATTAACAGACACCCTTGTCTTAACTTGAAACATTTCAAGTCCTTAGACAAAGCTTCATTTCTTTAAGCAATTACAAATCAAAGAATCTTTGAAGTCCCCTAGAATCTGTAAACACCCCCTTTAAGATGTCCTGCCTTTTCAGGCCAAACAAATGTACACCTTCCTTGTATTGATTTATGATTTTACCTGCAATTCCTGTCTCTCTACAGTGTATAAAGCCAAACTGTAATCCAATCTCTGGGGACCACTTGCTGAAGACATTTTGGACAAGGCTCCCTAGGCCAAGGTCACACACATTGGCTCAGAATAAACTTTTTAAAATTATTTTAGAGTTTGGGATTTTTTCCGTTAATATGCCAAATCTGGTTGACCCTGCCTTGCTCTCTCCCACTCTCTGTCTCTGTATCTGTCTCTCACTGGCTCTCTCTCTTCTTCTTACACACACACACACACACACACACACACACACACACACACACACACACACACACACCAGTTTAAGCCTCCATTTAAGAGAGTCATGATGAGCCCTTATAGGAAGGCCATATTTTAAAGTTGTGTGCAAGCCAAGGAAACTATCACGAGAGCAAACAGACAGCCCACAGAATGGGAGAAAATATTCACATGCTACACATCCAATAAAGGGCTGATAACTAGACTTTATATAGAACTCAGGAAAATCAGCAAGAAAAAAAATCAAACAACCCCATTAAAAAGTGGGCAA
>NW_012136525.1:4246446-4258284 GCF_000956105.1 Propithecus coquereli | reverse complement strand
ATATAAGGAGCCCCAGATTACTAATGAAACATGATCGATACCATTGTTCTAGTAAACATTTATTTACAACCCTCTACAGCTGCAGCAAAATCACGCGTCTGGCTTAATGGGAAGTAGACATGGACATGTCCAGTAGTTAATGTTCTGTACCAGAAGTCTGTCTCTCTCACCGAACAACAGCAGGGCAAGCAAGTTCAATGCGATTAAAGTACATGTTCAGCACATTTTGGGGGTGTCTAGGTGGACAGGCTTAAAGAGCCATGAGCCAGTGAACCTTTATTTTACTCCTACTCTGTGTGAGGTCTTTGGCTAGGCTCTGCCCAAGAGTTCTGAAATAATCCCTGAAAAGACTCTAAGATACCATCTGGGCTGAATTATTCCTCATTTACAGAAACGGAGACTGAGACTAGAGGGTATAGTGACATGCTGGTGACAGCGCTGAGCCTCAAGTCCTGATCTTCGCCTTTAAATTTGAGACATACAAGGGACTTAGAGGTTATCTAGCCCAAACCTCTCTTCCTGTAGATAAGAAACAGATTCACCGAGGTCAGTACAGCGTAGTGGTTGCAGCAGTCAAGATGGGGCCCAGCTCAGCTCTTCTGATGCTCTGATCTGTGCCCTGTGTCACATCCTCATAGGATCTTTCCTGGCTTCGGTAGGTGGCAGGGTAGAGACTCCGGGATCAGGGTGCCCAAAGACAAGGAGGCAGGGCCTATCTGAGTCCTGACTTCTCCTTTAACTGTCTTGGGCCAATGACCGCATGTCCCTGAATCTTAGTGTTGTCCACACTCCTGGAATATACTAACATTTCAAGATTATTGTAAATATTAACTAATTCTTTGTAAAGCATCTTGCATTTTGCCTGGTGTGCCTCATGGGCTCAGCCAACATCAGTTCCCAGGCTTTGCGCATCCTCTTCCCTCTCTGCCTCAACAACGTAGAGTCTCTTTCCTCAGCAAATAGAAGCTGAGGCATGTACTTCAACGAGGACACTTCTAGAAAATTAGAATTGTCTGCCTCGAACTCAGTGAAGGTTTGCAAAGAAAAGGCCATAGTGGTTAAACTCCCTAAAGTAAGATCCTGGGAAAGAAGGCATTTTGAAGCCACTTTACTTTCCTTTGACTTATAAATTTCATTTCTAGGAATTTATCTTAAGTAATAATCAGAAATGTTTTGTGTGTTTATATGACGTTACTGTTTGTGAAAGAAAACAAAACTATCTAGCAATTGGATTAGAAATCACCTCGGAATAGATTGGCAATCCATGGAGAGTGATGCTATGCGGCCTTCTAAAATCGGGTTATTGGAAAACATTAGCAGTTAAGTTGCAAAGTTTAAAAAAAGTATGTTATAAAAATGGTACCTATTGTATGATACTATATTGCAAATATATGTCAATATGTATATACATCTGCCTAAAATAAAGCCACATAGCATGCAAACCATATTGTTAACAGTACATTGTCTCAGGGTTATTGAATTGTAGGTCATCCGTTGGGCCCTGTGTGGTGTGAGAAGAGGCAGAGCTATGTGTTAGCCACACCAATACAATGTCATTTTCTTCCTAAGCACAAAGGAACATGGTATTTCCAAGCATCCTGTATGTAGATTGTCGAAGGGATCAATTCTGGCCAATGGAATGTAGGAAAAGTAATGTAGGCTACAAAAGTGATGCAGGCTACAAAAGTGATATAGGCCTTATGGGCTTGGCTTTAGGAAAATATTGAGAAATCCTCCTCCCTGTCTCTGTCTCTGTCTCTGTCTCTGTCTCTCTCTCCTTGTTAACCAGTCAGTCAAATTATGCAAAGGGTCTAGCTGAAGATCCTGAGGTCCTGGGAGCCCAGCACGGCAAGACGGAAGAATCCTGAGTCTCTAAGTCACTGCCTGTGGGAGTCACCAAACAGAACCACCTGCTTAGAAACATCTGTGTTCAACCTTGTATGAGTGAGAAATACATTTTTATTTTGTTAATCCACTATGATTTTAAGGTTGTTTGTTATAGGAGCCACTGTTAATTACCCTAATATAAGCTACTCAAGTTTTCTACAGTAAATACGTATTACTTCTGAAATTAGAAAAACAAGTTATTTATAATAAAAAGAAACACTGCCCATCCCTCCTTTTCTGCACGACACCCACTACTTTAAGGCATTCAGGAAGACATGTCCCTTTAAACACCTGTGTGCAAAGGGCTAATCGCCCTCCTATCCCTCTCACTCCGCATTCAGAGCCACGGTGCTCCGGAGGTATTTTGGCAAACCCACCACTCCTTTGTATCTGTACAGTCGCAGCTTGTTCGAAGACAGGCTGCTTTCCCGGGAACCCAGGCAGCAGAGCCGCAGAGCCACTGGCAGCTGATTCCCGGAAATCACAGGCAGGCACAAGTGCTGCTGCTTGGCCCAGGGCCCAGCATGTGGTTTTGGAGAAGAGGTATTTGTCATGGATGGTTCTCGCTCTGCAGCTCTGCTCAGGCCCAGGAGTTGCTCGACGTGAGCATGAACGTGGAAACTGGAACAGCGGAGGGCTTCGGGAAAGGCGTGGCCTGCATGGCGGGTGGACTTCTGCTTGGGCCGGACATGGTCCGGTCGCTACGCTCCCCATCCAGGGAAGGAGCTGTCAGCAGTTTCCCACTCTCTGGCTGCCATCTACAGCCTGCACAGAGGTCGTGACACGGGAGGTCATGGTGCACGTCCATTGGTATCAAAGTCTTGTTTCAGAATGAGGGTACCAAGTCTGGCACTGCCGGCCTGGGCACTGTGGGAACACAGCCAGGGCACCATCAAGGGGAAATGAATAAACGCTCAGAATTGCTGAGCTTATTACTTCCAAAACACTGCATTGGGCACTTTTCACATATGCTGGCATTTGCCCTGTCAGGTGGGCACGAAAACTGTCATTTTACAGATAGAGAAAGTGGAGCTAGAACTTTCAGTAACTTGGTCCAATTAGCATGTGGTAGCACTAAAATTTGGCCTGGGTCTGCCATCCAACACTTCTCTGATCCTTTTTTTCACTTATAAGAATAATTAAAGTATTCAACTGAAGGCCAGAGGAGACATTTCAAGTCTTAGTTTCAGATTTTGATAAACATTAAAATATCTCCCTCCTCCCTCCCACTGCTGGCTCTGGTTTATTTCCTGCAGAGTTTAGGAATTGCTCTGAATGCCTCCCTCCTTTTTCTCTGCCTGCCCCCACGTTGGACTGGGATGGCTTGAGTTACCTGGGTACAAGTGTGTTGGCTGCCCCATGTGTGACGTGGAGTCAGTAGTGACCCTGACTTTTGAGATGGGATTTGTCACTTGAGCCCTTCAATCTCCTCCACCCCAGCCTCTTTTGCCTTAAGGGGTGTCAGTTTTAGATGTTCTTCAGCTTGCGTCTGTGAACTAAAATAAAATCCTAAGCCCCTCACTGATTAAACAGAACCCCTCTTGGCCAAGGGGACCCCAGAAAACTTTAAAGCCGAGTTCCTGACCATGAAGGGAAAGGAGACTGGACATGCCTTGTTATACCTCCTGCCTTTGGAGTTTACATACTAAATTATTAACAGGATCTAAGGCCATGCAGAGCAAAGGTTAAATCACTTGCAGGCTATCAATTTGCTTCACAGATCACTTGAGTCGTATATACTGGCTGGTCTCTGATTAACAGACACCCTTGTCTTAACTTGAAACATTTCAAGTCCTTAGACAAAGCTTCATTTCTTTAAGCAATTACAAATCAAAGAATCTTTGAAGTCCCCTAGAATCTGTAAACACCCCCTTTAAGATGTCCTGCCTTTTCAGGCCAAACAAATGTACACCTTCCTTGTATTGATTTATGATTTTACCTGCAATTCCTGTCTCTCTACAGTGTATAAAGCCAAACTGTAATCCAATCTCTGGGGACCACTTGCTGAAGACATTTTGGACAAGGCTCCCTAGGCCAAGGTCACACACATTGGCTCAGAATAAACTTATTAAAATTATTTTAGAGTTTGGGATTTTTTCCGTTAATATGCCAAATCTGGTTGACCCTGCCTTGCTCTCTCCCACTCTCTGTCTCTGTATCTGTCTCTCACTGGCTCTCTCTCTTCTTCTTACACACACACACACAAACACACACACACACACACACACACACACACACACACACACACCAGTTTAAGCCTCCATTTAAGAGAGTCATGATGAGCCCTTATAGGAAGGCCATATTTTAAAGTTGTGTGCAAGCCAAGGAAACTATCACGAGAGCAAACAGACAGCCCACAGAATGGGAGAAAATATTCACATGCTACACATCCAATAAAGGGCTGATAACTAGACTTTATATAGAACTCAGGAAAATCAGCAAGAAAAAAAATCAAACAACCCCATTAAAAAGTGGGCAAAGGACATGAACAGAAACTTTTCAAAAGAAGACAGAATAATGGCCAAGAAACATATGAAAAAATGCTCAACATCTCTAATCATCAGGGAAATGCAAATCAAAACCACAATGAGATATCACTTATCTCCAGTGAGAATGGCTTTTGTTAAAAAGTCCCCAAACGATAAATGTTGGTGTGGATGCGGAGAGAAAGGAACACTCACACACTGCTGGTGGGACTGCAAACTAGTCAACCTCTGTGGAAAGCAATATGGAGATACCTCAAAGAGCTAAAAGTAGAACTACCGTTTGATCCAGCAATCCCATTACTGGGCATCTACCCAAAGGAAAACAAGACATTCTATATAAAAGACATCTGCACTCGAATGTTTATAGCAGCACAATTCACAATTGCAAAGATGTGGAAACAACCCAAATGCCCATCAATACATGAGTGGATTAATAAAATGTAGTATATGTATACCATGGAGTTCTACTCAGCCACAAAAAACAATGGTGATCTAGCACCTCTTGTATTATCCTGGATAGAACTGGAGCCCATTCTACTAGGTGAAGTATCCCAAGAATGGAAAAACAAGCACCACATGTACTCACCATCAAATTGGCATTAACTGATCAACACCTAAGTGCACATATAGTAGTAACATTCATCGAGTGTCGGACAGGTGGGAGGGGGAGGAGGGGATGGGCATATACACACCTAATGGGTGTGGTGTGCACTGTCTGGGGGAGGGACATGCTTGAAGCTCTGACTTGGGTGGGGCAAAGGAAATATATGTAACCTAAACATTTGTACCCTAGAATATGCTGAAATAAAAAAGAAATTCTAAAAAATTTAAAAAAATAAAGTTGTGGGCATGCTTGTCACTTCCTCTAATCCCTGTAATTATACCTATGGCAGCTCTTTCAGAAAGTGTACCAATGTTCATGACTGAATGACTTAGAGGGTGACAGGAGAATTTAGGGACATTGTGTGTAGCTTCAATTAGGTAAGGTCTTACCTGAAGAGACCTTTCATTAATTACTCTTATTTGAAAATGGGGATGAGGACAAGTGTGTCATGCAGTGCAGACACAATCCGACTCCTGACAGACGCAGGGCACTTTGTCTGTCACAGCAGCAAGTCCTCAGTGGGTTCTGCTCCTGGGGACAGGGGTCCACTGCCCTTGTCTTCCAAGACACATGTCAGGAGGTCGGTGGGAAAGACCTTCCCTCTGGGGCCTGCACCACTTTGGACGCCCCTTTCTTGCTGGTGCTGGTCACTCAGGGATTTCCTCAGACACGGAGAAACCGCGACCCTCTGTGTGGAGGGCTGTCGGCCACAGTCGGGTCCCTCCTCCTCTCTTGAATCTGCTGTCTGTCGTCTTCACTGTCTGTGTTCTCCGCAGACACCCACCATGCAGTGGCAAAGATGGCTCCAAGCCTCTCCGGGATCTCTGGGCCTCAGCTTCCCTGATCCCAGAGACAAAGCTCCTTGCCCCTTCCCAAAGTCTGTATGTCACACTGCAGCGAAGGCTCTGCTTGGCCCTGTGTCGGTGCTGTGCCCATGTCTGAGCAATCCACTCTGGCCTGAGGGTGGACGTGCTGCAGGAGCCAGGCTGGTAGCAGGTGCACCCCTTGGACAGGGCTCAAGGCCCGCAGGCCATCCCTTCTTGGGATGGGCGCTCCCAGGGAGGGAGGTTGCTGTAGCAGAAGAGGGATGAAAGGGGTCAGGGAGGCAGAAACAACACTCACGGGTACATTATGTGCATGTTAGACACGGAGTAAACATTGCGGTTTCTCAAGGACGTGGATGTTTCAGAAAATCTGCACCATGTGGGAGTGCCATCTGAGTTGCAAAAACGTGGTAAACACTTACTGTTTTTATTAACCTGCGCTTTCAGATGCTGTAGGTCTTAATCCCACTTTCCTTCTCCCTCCCCTAAGTAAAAATTCCACAGATGTTTGCATTCCGGCTTAGGTTTCATTCATTCTGGTGTTTTCTATAGTGTTGCTTGGGAATTAGACTATCCTTCTTATGCGCTTTTCTGTGATTTGGTAAAACTCAGGGGTGAATTTCTCGCTTTTGTCTTTCTTGCCATGGGAGAATGGAAAGTAGTAGCTTTTGTTCAATCGTATTACTTTTTCTCCTTTTTCTTTTCTTTTTAAAAAGGATCTAAAAGAACATCATCTTGGGCCAAGAATCTGGGGACAGCTCCCTCTTTTTTTTACTGCTTCCTTCCCTCTCTGATGTCTCCAAATCTAGCTTGTCTTTCCCAATGTTTTCAACTCTTTCTTTCTGCTCCTTTTCATCCTGGCCTCAGAGAACAAGGACAAGCACAGGCCTAGGACAAGTACAGCCAGGGCTCCGCTGACCGGCACACATCCCTGGAGCACAGTCAACTCAGGGCCCCATGAGGACTGTCCTCACCTGCAAAGGACATCTAGAGCAGGCTTGTCATCCAAGTCCCTGGAGACCATGGAGAAGCAGGTACAGGCTAGGAAATACATTCATTCCCTGGTATCTGTGGGGGGTTGTTTCCAGGCCCCCCTCAAAAACCCAAGTCTGTGAATGCTCAAGTCCTTCTGCATCCATGGGTTCCGCATCTGCAGACACAGAAGGTCGACTGCAATGTGTGTGGGGTGGGTGCTGTCCTGTTGCAGACAAAAAGTGAAACTAGAAAGGCCAGGAGGCTCCATCTGACCCAAGACACCAGTGACCCCATGGAGATGCCACAGACCACCAAAAGGGATATCCCCAGGCACCTGATTTCCCATTCCACTAGCCCTTGTGAACAGCCAGTGTTGGCCAACATTGCCTTCTGTTATACTCAAGAGTTCTAGACCAAAGCTTGCTTAATACCTATCAGTTTGGAGTACTAGATGGCACAGAAATTTCTTCACGTTGGCCTCTTAGGCACCTGATGGCTCATTCTCTTCAGAACGCAGACTGAGGCTTGAAGAAGTTATGTTACTTGATCAGTCCATACAGCTCCTAAGCTGCAGACTCAGAGTTTGCAAACAGGTTTATTCCACTTAAATCAAGGCAGGCAGCTGCCTCTGTTGTATGATTTCTGAAGTAGGGGGAGCTCTGCTCCCACAAAAACCTCCTTTCTGCGTTACATACCGCCTCGGTAAATGAAAAGATGGCTAAAGTTACTACATTAGTAAAGATGTTGATGTGGCAGAGACAGGCGGCACTCCCTAAGGCCATGGGCTCCCCTCCCTTTCTAGGCCTGTCTTGGCAGTAGAGAGGGGCTCGTTCTGGCGCTGCCTGCGAGAAATGACACGTCGACACCCCCATGCCAGGAGTCAACGTGTCTCTGCCGTGCACTTTGTGTTAAGGTTCTCCAGAGAGGCAATAGGAGAATTGTGTGTGTGTGTGTGTGTGTATATATGTATATGCATGTGTGTATATATACATATACATATATAAAATATATATATATGATATTGTGGGGGTCAGTTCCAGACTATCACATTAAGGTGAACATTGTGATAAAGTAAGTCACACAAACTTTTTATTTCCCAGCGCACATAAAAGTTATGTTCACATTACACTATAATCTATTAAGTATGCAATAGCTTAATAACTATCGGTTATTATGTTGAAAGACACAATGTACCTACCTTAATTAAAAAATATTTCATTGCTAAAAAATGCTAACAAAGTGAGCACAGGCTCTTGGGAAAATGGTGCCAATAGACTTGCTTGATGCAGGGTTGCCACAAGCCTTCGCTTTGTAAAAAATGCACTATCTGCAAAGCACCACGAAGTGAAGCACAATAAAGCAAGGTATGTCTGTATATGCTGTTGAGGACAAGGGAAAACTTCCCCTTTGCCCCTGGAAGGTTCACTGAAAGATCAACTCACAATAAAGCAGATTAATAAGAGAAAGAGATTAAAAATTTGTTTACCATGTGCATGGGGAGAAGCACAGAGTAATACCTGGTATCCCAAAGTGGTCCACAAGTTTACATACCCTCATTTTAGAGGGGAGAGGGCGGTGAAGAATATAGATAATTCCATTGAGGGGCAATAAATGATTACTAGGGAGGATGAATAGATATCTGGGCGAATGGATGGATTGGGGAAACAGACTGACTTGTAAATGATTCTCTTTGGAAATTAAATTAACCTGAGAGAGACAGACATTATCTTTTATATGGATTGGACCAGGTCTGGTTGCATTCTTGATCTTCCTTCTTTCAACAGATATTGATGCAACAGGGAGGGGACTGAAAGGGGAGGGAGAAAGTCAGAAAGACCTTGAGGCTTTTTCAGTCAATCCAGTATGTCAAAATGCCATATTTTGGGGTAAAAATATTTCTAATTTTCTTCTATATATATACATACATATATATATGGAGAGAGAGAGAGAGACAAAGACAGAGACTGAGAGACAGAGAACAAGAAGCAGAGAGAGAAATAAAAACAGAGACACAGAAAGATTTATTTAAAGGAATTAGCTCACATAATTGTAGGGCTGGCATGTTTGAAATCTGTAAGGCAGGTGGGTAGGCTGGAAACTCAGGCAGAATTTCCATGTTACAGACTTGAGGCAGGATTTCTTCTCCAAAAAAATCTCCTTTTTTGCTCTTTAGGCCTTCAACTGATTTGATGAGGCCCACCACATTATCTGGGATGATCTCCTTTACTTAAAGTCAACTCATTATAAACGTTAATCACATCTATAAAAATACCTTCATAGCAACATGTAGTGTTTGGCCAAACAACTAGGCACTGTAGCTTAGCCAAAGTGGCACATAAAATAAGCCCTCACAGTTGTCAATGGAAAAGAAGCCAAATTCTGTAAAATAATTTAAAGAGGTGTGTTCTGAGCCAAATTTGAGGACCACGACCCAGAGCCACTCCCAGGAAGCCTTGAGCAAGTGGACTCACTGTGGCTGGGTTACAGTTTGGTTTTATATATTTCAGGAAGAGAGAAATTACAGGAAAAGTCATGAATCAATACATGGAAGGCATACATTGGTTTGGTCTGAAAAGGTGGGACATCTCAAAGCAGGGGCTTACAAGTTATAGGTGGGTTTAAACACTCTTTGACTTGTCGGTGGTTAAAGAAATGAAGCTATTCGATCCAGCAATAGCACTATTAGGCATCTACCCAAAAGAGCACAAAACATTCTACGATAAGGACATCTGCACCCGAATGTTTATGGCAGCACAATTCACTATTGCAAGAATGTGGAAACAACCCAAGTGCCCGTCAATCCATGAGTGGATTATCGAAATTTGGTATATGTTCACAATGGAATATTACTCAATCATAAGAAATGACAGTGATCTAGCACCTCTTACACTTTCCTGGATTAAACTTAAGCCCATTATCCAAAGTGGGGCACCACAAGAGCAGCAGAACGGGATCCATTTGTACTCACCATCAAATTGGTATTAACTAATGAACACATAAATGCACATATCAGAACAACATCTATTAGATGCTGGGGAAGGGGGAGGGCGGTGGGAGGAGGGGAGAGGAGGGAGGAGGGGACGGGTATTTGTATACACAAGGAGTGCAATGCGCACTACCCGAAGGATGGACATATTTGAAACACGGACTTCGGTGGAGGGGGGAACCAAGGGCAACACACGTAACCTAAACATCTGTACACCCATAATTTGCTGAAATAAAAAAAAAAAAAAAAGAAATGAAGTTTTGTCTAAAGGGCTGGAATGTTGTAAGTTAAGATAAGGAAGTCTGTCAATCAGGGACAGCCACAGGACATATATTTGTTGTGTAAATTGAGGACCTACAGGTCTGTCTTGCATAGCCTCAGGCCTGTCAATGAATTACAAAGGATGTCTCCAAGACCGGAGGGGTCATGATGGAGCATGTCTGGCCTCCCTTCTCATGGCCAGCAAATCAGTTTCAGGGTATCTCGTTGGCCCAGATGGGGTTCATTTAGCCAGCCAGCGTGAGGGGAGGTGCTTAAGATTTCCTTTTAGTTCACAATTACCCCTTTTGGCCAAGATCTGTCAGAGATAGCATTGATGGCCAAACTCTTATTTTGTTCCATCCTTTGCCGGGGAGGTATGGCTACCTGCGCCGGGTCCATCCAGGCCCTTGGTGGCCAAGAGGACTGAACAGGTGAAAGGCCTTACGGCCAATTAAATGTATTAGGCCAGACGGGAGTGGAAGTGGACACACACTCATCACCCTTTAAATCCTTCTAGGCAATGTAACGGTAAAAACCAAAATGTCAAAGGCGAGGCTGCAAAGTTAATTCATCTATAAGTGTTGAGCTATTACTTTCTTGGGTTTAGCTGCAGACTTGTGGCAAGCATAAGCATTGTTAACCATTTAAGCCAAGGGATTTAGAGATTTTTGTTGTGTCACAGTATTTTAGTTTCTTTAGTAATTTGTTCTAAGGTAGCTGATAAAATTCCTTTTATATCTCCTTTTGCATAACCCCCATAACTGAGAACAATTATGCTCAGAAAGCTCGAAGTCTATGGAAAGCAGGAATTTTTTTATGATTGGGATGGTTATCTGCACCACGTGGCCCTGAAAGGCAAAGTCTCTCATTTGTTACTTGTTTAGGCTTCTGTGAGCCCATCCTTGATCGGAAGGGTCTAAACTAATTCTGCCCTTGGAATCGGCCCTCACAGACTGGCACGCCCCCTCTTCCGCAATAGCGCCTGGGCCTAGAGGGAGGAGGTTGAGTAGCAGGGCTGTGGCAGTGAATAACAGGCTGGGCACAGCGGGATTCAATACTTTTAAATCCTGGAGATATCAGGTAACCTTTTTATTTACTTAAAACTCGTCATGACTGTGGAAAACAAAGCAAGAGAGAATCAGTAATGTTTTAAATAAAAGTCATAAAAAATATTTCAGTTCTTTCCATGACTTTTTTTTAAAGAAGGAATTCTTGGACTGTAGTTGATTATAAATTATTATTTAAGGAGAATCAAAGTAAAATAATAATTGTCTGTGGATGATAAAAATCTCACAATAGTCAAGGTTAAAGACACAAAGGAGATTTGGTTATTTCTGTGGCACGTAACAATTCAGCATATATAATTATTATTGATAGTATAATACCAAGACATATTAGAATTTTAGGAATCTCACACAGTTTTGGAGCAGATATTTATAATATGTTTATACAAATATAACCCAAAGAAAGTTAAACACTATTTTATATGTGACAACACTTTTCTGTACAGTTTAATATGCCAGTAAGCAAGCCTGATAAGCTTTTCATGAACTGTTAGTATTTCTATTATTAAAAGCTAGTTTGAGGTTAAAAGGACTGAATTTTGAATTTTGTTTTTGGAAACTTTGTCAAATATTACACATTTAATGTATTGATTTCAATAGAATCACAACTCCCCATAAAATAATGGTCATTTATTTAACCAAGAGTGATAGTTATCAGAAGACTTTATAGGCGATGTAGGAAGGTATGTGGGTGTAAACCTTACCCCATAAAGTTTAGTTTTTCTAGTTAGTCAGAAACCTAAAGACAATA
>NW_012136525.1:4241886-4242901 GCF_000956105.1 Propithecus coquereli | reverse complement strand
TAAGGATTTTTTTCTTGGGCAAAAACTTTCTTATAGCGACATAACGTACACATAACTGGCTAGCGAATCAAGAGTGGACAAGACCAAGGGAAAATTAAAGCTTCCAATTTAAGCTCTTGTAACTACAATTTCCAGGACAGCTTTGAATCCCTAGCAGTACTGTTAATATCAGACGATACAAAGAGAGTTGAAACACGCTTTGCGTACCTTTCCACAGACGCTGACATCAGTGGAAAACACTGCATCTACAGCTAGGATTAAAAGACCAAAACCAAAGTATTTTCATAAACCTTTGACCGTGAGTTTCTATTTTTGTGCTCTATCTACTTGATGTTTTATTTATTCTAATTTGCTGACACTTATTTTTTGTTTAGGCACATCTACATTTTTACCTAATTAAGAACCTTAAAGTTAAACGCATAGGTATTTTTGTTGATAACTCAGATTTAGCTGTTATCATTAGACCAACAGTATTAAATTTACCTTACTTATCAAAAATCATAAAAACACAGATCATTTTGTCTTTGGCTGGGTTTAGTCTTATGACCTTTGTGTCAAACTCTGACACCTTAAGAACATAAAAATGTCCAGTAAAACCCAGGCAAAAATGTGTGACAATGATTTGAAAACATTTTTACTGTTACTTAACCAATAATACTTTAAAAAAAAATAATAACTCAACTTGTTTACCAAAGATTATTAAATTCATATGAACCATTGGGTTTGTTTAATTAACTTATGAGAGCTCCCTTATTTTTAAGCCAGTCCAGAACCATGTAGCCACAAGCATATAATACATGGCCATACACACAAAACATGTCTAAACATATACACTCAAATGCGCACGCACACAGAGTTCCAATATATTTTACCCTAGAGTTCTAGCCATGAGATAGTAACAACTCACCAGGTTGTAAAAGACACCTGGATTCAACTTTCTTCCGACAAAACGGGAACTCATTCACATGGCTAAATTTTAGTTGCCCTGATAGGTAACCTAATTACTCCTGTGCAT
>NW_012136525.1:4238254-4239951 GCF_000956105.1 Propithecus coquereli | reverse complement strand
TCCCCCCCCCCACCGAAGTCCGTGTTTCAAATATGTCCATCCTTCGGGTAGTGCGCATTGCACTCCTTGTGTATACAAATACCCGTCCCATCCTCCCTCCTCCCCCCTCCTCCCGCCGCCCTTCCCGTGGTACAGATGATTAGGTTAGGTGTGTTGCCCTTGGTTTATTTTGAGTCAAATTTGAGGACCATGGCCGGGAGCCATGCCCAAGAAGACTTGAGAAAGTGGACCCATTGTGGCTGGGTTACAGTTTGGTTTTATACATTTCAGGAAGACAGGAATTACAGGTAAAGTCAGAAATCAATACATGGAAGGCATATGTCAGTTTGGCCCGAAAAGGTGGGACATCTCAAAGTGGGCGGTGAAAGAGGGACTTACAGGTTATAGGTGGGTTTAAAGACTCTTTGACTTGTAATTGGGTAAAGAAATGGAGCTTTGTCTAAAGGCTTAGAATATTTTATAAGATAAGGAAGTCTGTTAATCAGAGACAAGCAAGCCACTGGCCATGTATTTGTTGTATAAATTGAGGACCTGCAGGTTTGTCTTGCACAGCCTTAGGCCTGTTAATGAGTTACAAAGGATATCTCCAAGAAGGGAGGGGGGAATGATGAAGCATGTCTAACCTCCCTCCTCATGGCCAGCAAACCAGTTTTAGGATATCCCCTTGGCCAAGAGGGGGTCCATCTACTCAGTCGGTGGGGGGGGGCTTAAGATTTTATTTTAGTTTACACAGTCCACCCCTTTTCAATTTGGCGCCCATATACATCTCCTTAAATCATACTTAATCTCTAAGTTAAGATAATAACAAAATCGTACTTCCACCTAACATGACACAACTTTCCTGCAGACAACTGAAAGTGCATTAAACCTTTCTTTAGAAGAAGATGCAAAATCTTTGGGTAATGTTCATTCATCTCCTTGATGTCTGTAACTTAAATACTATGATACATCTGGTACATCTTATGTTATATGATTAGGGAATACGAGAGAGAAAAGAAAACAAAGATACTATATGAAAGATATTTTATATGTACAGGTATGGGTATACACATACACATACAAATTTATAATGAAATAAGGAAGGAAAAATTACAGTCCTTATTTTTTGCTACTGCTCAAATAGCCGTAGCTGGTATTTATAACTACTTTCTTTCACCACCCATTCCATATTCCCTTTGAACTCAGCAAACACCAGAGCTAGTTGTGTTTCTTTACCTGGTGGGGCAACACAAATCTTCATTCCTGAAAGGTCTGGGTCACTGGTAGTCTTGCCTGAATTAGACTGACTTTAATCACATGATGTGGTAGTAGTGAGAGACACTCTAAGCGATCTCTGAAATTCCAGAAATAGTTTTCCTTATATTCATTTTGTAGCAGCAGTCCAACTTGCCCTTAGCAATTAGGATCAATAACCCCAAACTCAACACTAACTTCTTACTTTGTCTATTTATTCAGAGATATGAGGAGCCCAGGGTGGCCAGGTAATAGTCTTAACTTCTAGTTCAATGAAATCTTGTTTGTAGAACATTTTTCCTTTTGGAACTAAGACCTCTAGACTAGCAGAGTACAAGGTTATGGGGGCAGGAAGCAACAATTTTGCTAGTGGGTCACTAGGGTAATAATGAGTGGTGCCATTTCCATCCATTGATTCCTAGACCCATAAAATCTTGGCTATGGGAGAAGCAGCACCATATATT
>NW_012136525.1:4237297-4238204 GCF_000956105.1 Propithecus coquereli | reverse complement strand
ATGTGTTTATCTCAACATTAACAGAAAAAGTTAGCAGGTTTTAGAGTAGCCAGAAAAGAAAAGAGAGCTTGAGAGACTCAACATTTTAACTCTATAGTGGCAGGTAGACCATTTGAGCTCTGAATTTCCCTTGATGTAATTTGCCCTTTAGTAAAAACTTGTGCACAAGAATTGGCTATAACCAGCTGGAGTCCTAGAGAACCCGGCATGCCTTTGAACCTTTTGATTTACACAGATACTTGCAAGTAGAGGCACCATAAACCAACTGGGGTGCCTGAAGGGGGTTATTCTCCTTGTCTTTCCTCATTTTTAAAGGTTTTTTTTTCCCATTTTTCTTTAAAAGAAGCAACTGAACTATAGACTAGGTTCAGTGTTATGGATTAGAGTGTGCTGATCGTGGGTGGGCTCCTCAGTGTTTCACCACTGAGTCGGTCCCAGGCTCTTAGGTGTCTGTTTCTCTCTTTGGAGGTTTAGTACCTCCAAGAGTGCTCAAAATGCTGAGTGATCAGATCTTATGTGGGTTTCCTGGATGATCCTTCTTTTAATTAATTTTGTTGGGTGGTTCCCTATAGGGCCACTCACGCTGGGGGGAATCGCCCCAGGCATCTCCCACTCAGGTCCTGTCACACAGGGGTGCCTTTCTACTGGAAGGAGTGAAATGCCCTTTCTCTTTGGAGCTGAGGAATTCAGTCTCTCATTTATCTACAAACAAGAGAGTTTGGTTTCCTCTTTTGCAAATGTGCTAGAAAGCCAATTGAAATTAATTTGGGGAGAAAGAGGCAATGGAAAAGACCCTTGAGAATGCACCTCCACATCAAAATTAGGATCCCAAACAACAAATTCCTAGGAAAAGAACCAACTCAGAACAAACCAGGACCAGCAACCAAAACAGGAGGTCCGGAGCTCA
>NW_012136525.1:4202174-4236102 GCF_000956105.1 Propithecus coquereli | reverse complement strand
GTCTGTAACTTAAATACTATGATACATCTGGTACATCTTATGTTATATGATTAGGGAATACGAGAGAGAAAAGAAAACAAAGATACTATATGAAAGATATTTTGTATGTACAGGTATGGGTATACACGTACACATACAAATTTATAATGAAATAAGGAAGGAAAAATTATAGTCCTTATTTTTTGCTACTGCTCAAATAGCCATAGCTGGTATTTATAACTACTTTCTTTCACCACCCATTCCATATTCCCTTTGAACTCAGCAAACACCAGAGCTAGTTGTATTTCTTTACCTGGTGGGGCAACACAAATCTTCATTCCTGAAAGGTCTGGGTCACTGGTAGTCTTGCCTGAATTAGACTGACTTTAATCACATGATGTGGTAGTAATGAGAGACACTCTAAGCGATCTCTGAAATTCCAGAAATAGTTTTCCTTATATTCATTTTGTAGCAGCAGTCCAACTCGCCCTTAGCAATTAGGATCAATAACCCCAAACTCAACACTAACTTCTTTCTTTGTCTATTTATTCAGAGATATGAGGAGCCCGGGGTGGCCAGGTAATAGTCTTAACTTCTAGTTCAGTGAAATGTTGTTTGTAGAACATTTTTCCTTTTGGAACTAAGACCTCTAGACTAGCAGAGTACGAGGTTATGGGGGCAGGAAGCAACAATTTTGCTAGTGGGTCACTAGGGTAATAATGAGTGGTGCCATTTCCATCCATTGATTCCTAGACCCATAAAATCTTGGCTATGGGAGAAGCAGCACCATATATTGGATGCCCATTCAGAACATATACAGCCCCCTGGAGAATATTGCCCCAGCCATGAAGGTATTGCCGCCTAGCTGGTGCTGTAACTGTATCTTCAAAAGGCCATTCCACCGTTCTACCAAGCCAGCTGCCTCACAGGGATGGGAAACATAATAAGACAAGTGAATTTCATGAGCATGGGCCCACTGCCACATTTCTTTTGCCGTGAAGTGAAGTGGTGCTCTGTGGAATACCATGATGGTGGATAAGACATTTTGTAAGTCCACAGATGGTAGTTTTGGCAGAAGCATTGCATGCAGGCAAATCTGTAATGAGTAAGTTCCTGTTTTAGTAAGAAAAAAACACTGCCCCTTCCATGATGGAAATAGTCCAATGCAATCAAACTGCCACCAGGTATCTGGCTTCTCATTCCAGGTAAAGATGAGTATCAGGGTGTCAATGTTGATCTCGGCCACTGGCAAACTAGTCACCTAACAGTGGCTTAGCCAGGTTAGCCTTGATGGGTAGAAGTGCAGATTGCTGAGCCCATGGACAACCTCCATTTCTGCCACTACATTGTTCGTGAGCCCATTAGACAGTAACAGGAGTGGCTGGGGAAAGAGGTTCCCTGGTACCCATAGAAGAGATCATCCTATCCACTTGATTATTAAAACCATCCTCTGCTGAGGTTATCCTCTGGTGAGCATTCAAAAATTCTTGCTGAGTATGGTACACAAATATCTTCATGTCTTTTTTTTTTTTTTTTCTATTCAGAGCCTATTCTACTGATATCATGCTTTGGTGAACATTCACACGGGACACGAATATCTTTTTTTTTTGCCTATTCAGAGAAGTCTATCCACATCTTTCTTCCCCAGACCATCTAGTCACCAATTTTCCAATCATGTTCCTTCCAGGTCCCTGACCATCGAGCCAAACCATTGGCCACAGCTCATGAATTGGTGTGCATTCACATCTCTATCCACTTCTTCCAAGCAAAATGAATGACTGGATGCACTGCTTGAAGTTCTGCCCACTGGGAGGATTCTCCTTCACCACTGTCCTTCAGGGATGTCCCAGAAAGGGGTGATAGTGCTGTAGCTGTCCCCTTGCGGGTGGTGTCTGCATATCACATGGAGCTATTTATAAACCAGGCTCAAATTTTCTATTCCTTAGTCAACTAATTGTAGGGAAATCACATGAAGCAATGTACGTGTGCCGGGATAGAGGAGGCAGTGCAGGAGGAGTGCGAACCATGGGCATTCGACCATTTCTTTATGTGATTTCCTTATGTCTTCAGCGCTTATGTGGGCTCCATCACATACATACCACTTCCATTTGGTGATGCAGTGCCGCTGTGCACATCCAACTTTGTGGCTCGGTGGGTCAGGTAACACCTAGTTCATCATGGGCAGCTCAGGTCTCATGGCAACCTGGTGGCCCATGGTTAACATTCAGTCTCAGGCCCAGTAGTAACCAAAAAGCTCTTTCTCAAAAGGGGAGTAGCTATCTGCAGGAAATGGCAGGGCTCTGTGCCCAAATCCCAAGGATCTATGCTGTTGTTCACTTACAGGAGTTGTCCAAATGCTCCAAGCAGATCTCTGCCTGCCATTTTAGCACCAAGGGATCCTCTGGATGATACAGCCCAATTAGCAGGGGGGCTTACATAGCCATCACCTGCTGGAGAGTCTTCTCTCCGAGTCCCACTCAAGACTAGCAGCTTTTCAGATTGTTCAATAAATGGGCTGAAGTAGTACACCCAAATGAGGAACATATTGACTCCAAAATCCAAAAAGGCCCATCAAGTGCTATGTCTCTTTCTTGGCTGAAGAAGGGGCCAGATGCAACAACTTAATCATTCACTGTAGAGGGGATATCTCAACATGTACTGCACCATTGGACCCCTAGACATTTCACTGAGGTAGAAGGCTCCTGAATTTTTGCTAGATTTATTTCCCATCCTCCTACACTCAAATATCTTACCACTAAGTCTAGACTAGCTGCTTGTTCTTGCTCACTAGACTCAATCAGTATAATTGTCATCACTGCAATGGGCCAGTGTGGTATCTTATGGAAGGGAAAGTGATCAAGATCCTTAGAACTAACATAGGGCTGGGAAGTTGATATACCCCTGAGGTAGGAAAATGGTGGTGTCGTGCTGGCATTGTCAGCTGAAGGAAAACTGGTTCTGGTTGTCTTTACTAGTAAGTATTAAGAAAAAAGCATTGCCGGATCAGTAGCTACACACCAGGTGTACTAGGGGATATGTAAATTTTCCTAAGCAATGAAACCATGTTCTGAACAGCAGCTTCAGGTGGAGTCACACATAGTTAAGTTTGTGATAATCCACTGCCATTCTCCGGGATCCATCTGTTTTCTGCACAGGCCAAATAGATGAGTTGAATGGTGATATGGTGGGAATCACCTCCCCTGCATCCTTCAAGTGCTTGATGTTGGCACTAATCTCTGAATCCCCTATAGGGATGTGATATTGCTTTTGGTTTTCAATTTTCCCGGGTAGAAGCAGTTCTAGTGGCTTCCCCTTGGTCTTTTTTGACATAATTTTCCTCATTCCACAGGCCAGAGAGTCAACTGGGAATTCTGCCAGTTGTTAAATATGTCTATTCTAATTATGCATTTTAGAACTAAGGAAATAACCACAGGATGGGTTCAGAGATCAGCTGGGCCAACTGCGAGATGGCACTGAGCTACAGGTCCATTGATCATCTGACCTCTATAAGCCCTAACTCTGATTGGTGGACCACAGTGATGTTCTGTATCTCCTGGTATCAGTTCAGAGCCAGTAATCCCCCAAAAGTCTGATGATTTTCTTTCCTCTAATTCACAGTCACCCTTGTGAAAGGCCACAGGTCCCTTTGGGAAGGCTAGGAGAAAGATTGTAGCAAGGTCCTTCCTCCAGGGGATCTGGTCTCCCCTTCATTCAATGGGGCTCTAGGTCTGTAAACCAGCTCAAGTCTAGGGATTGACTGAGAGGTACTGACTCTCTGTTTTGGTGATTTCAGTTAGCCTTCAGTTCATTTGACCTAAAACTCTTGTACATATACAAATGGAGTAAGAATTTAGTTGATAGCCCACCTATTCCACTTCTAGGGACACCACAATCAACTAGCCAATATCACAGGTCTGTGCAGTGAGACTGTTCTGATTTCTGCTTTGACTCTGCTGTTCATTATGGTCACCATGCCCACCTTTTCTTTGGCAATTAAGTGCTGCCATGTGTCCCCTGCCACCCTTGGATCCAATTATCCGCACTGCATCTAAGGATTCCAGTTCAGTGGCAGCAGTTCCCACTGTAATTCCTGTCCTATATAGAAGAACTATCACGGAGCTCTTCAAAGACACTGGGGCTCCCCTAAAAAATTTATTCCTCAGAGTTGTGGGTGTGTCCTGGAGTGGGTGAGCAGGTCTCACATTATAAATCCACCCTAACGTTGCAATCTCCCTAAGCCTTTTGAAACCTTCTATAGTATCCTGCAATGGTTAATTTTAGGTGCCAACTTGACTGGATTGAGGGAAGCCTAGATGGCTAGTGAAGCACTGTTTCTGGGTGTGTCTGTGAGGGTGTTTCCAGAGGAGACTGGTGTGTGTCAATGGACTGAGAGGAAGACCCACCTTCCATGTGGGTGGGCACCATCCAATGGCTAGAGGTCCAACTGGGATAAACAGGCAGAAGAAGAGGGATTTATTCTCTCTCTCTCTCTCTCTCTCTCTCTCTCTCTCTCTGCTCTTTTTCTCCCTTCCTGACTGGGGCACCTTTTCTTTCCTGCCCTTGGACATCAGACCCCAGACCGTCATCTCTGGACTCTGGGACTTGCACCAGTGCCCTCCCAGGAACTCTCAGGCTTTTAGTTTTGAACTGGAGGCTGCACTGTCAGCTTCCCTGGTTCTGAGGCTTCTGGACTGAACTATGCTACTGGTTTCTCTGGTTCTTCTGCTTGCAGACAGCCTGTTGCAGGACTTCTATGCCTCTGTGATTATGTGAGCCAGTTCTCATAACTGTTTCCCTCATTCCACAGGTGGAATGGAATACTGTCACATCATGCCATGGTCTATCAGTGAACTCTTTACTAACGGAAATAGTCATTGGTGAATTAATTTTTTTATTTCAAAATACAAAAGTTTTTGTTACATGGATACCTTGTATGAGGTTTAATTCAGGGCTTTTAGTGTGCCCATCACAAGAATAGTGTTCATTGCACCCAACAGGTTAAGTTTTTACCCCACATCACTCCCACCCTTCACCCTTCTTATTTTCCAATGTCCTTTACATTTCTTTGTGCCCACGTGTGCCCATTGTTTAGCTCCCAACTATAAGAAAGTATGTATGGTGTTAGTTTTCCCATTCCTGAGATACTTCACTTAGCATCCAATTCCATCCAAGTTGCTGGAAAAGAAATTATTTCATTCCTTTTTAAGCTGAATAGTACTCCATGGTATATATATACCATATATACATTTTATTTATTCACTCATGTATTGATGGACACTTAGGCTGACTCCACATCTTTGTAATTGTGAATTGTGCTGCAACAAACATTTGAATGCAGATATCTTTTTGATAAAATGACTTCATTTCCTTTGGCTAGATACCCAGCAGTGGGATTCCTGGATTGCATGGTACGTCTGCATTTATTTATTTGAGTAATCTCCATACTGTTTTCCATAGAGGCTGCACTAACTTCCAGTCCCATCAACAGTGTATGCGTTCTCTTCAGAGCATGTTCCAGAAAAAAACAAAAACAAAAAATGTGTGTAAGTGTGCCTTTTTTCTTAGCATCTGTTGCTCTTTAACTTTATAGTAATGGCCACTCTTACAGGGGTAAAGTGGTATCTCATTGTGGTTTTAATTTGCATTTATTTCCCTGATGATTAGTGATATTGAGAATTTTTTCATGTATTTGTTGGCCATTTGTTTATCTTCTTTTGAAAATCTTCTGTTCATGTATTTTGCCCACTTTTTAATGGGATTGTTTGCTTTTTTCTTGCTGATTTTTTTGAGTTCTTTGAGATTCTGGATATTAGCCCTTTGATGGATGTATAATTTGTGAATATTTTTTCCCATTCTGTAGGTTGTCTATTAACTCTGTTGATTATTTCCTTTTCTGTACAGAAGTTTTTAATTAAGTCCCATTAATTTATTTTTGTTGTTATGTATTTGCCTTTGAAGTCTTAGTCATAAATTCTTTGCCTAGGCCAATATCTAGAAGAGTTTTTCTTATGTTTTCTTCTAGAATTTTTATGGTTTCCTGCCTTACATTTATAACTTTTATGCATGTTGAATTAATTCTCGTATATGGTGAGAGACAGGGATCCCCTTTTGTTCTTCTGAATGTGGTGATCTAGTTTTCCCAGCACCATTTATTGAATAGGGTTTCCTTTTACCAGTCTGTGTTGTTGTCTGCTTTGTCAAAGACCAGTTGGTCATAGGTAGATGATTTCATTTCTGGGTTCTCTATTCTGTTCCATTGGTCCATGTCTCTACTTTTATGCAAGTACCATGTCATTTTGGTTACTATAACCTTGTAGTATAATTTAAAGTCAGGTAATGTGATGCCTCCAGATTTGTTCTTTTTGCTGAAGATTTCTTTGGCTATTTGGGCTTTTTTTTGGTTTCAAATGAAGCATAGAATTATTTTTTCTAGATCTTTGAAATATGATATTTGAAATATGGTATTTCATTTTGTTGGGGATTGTGTTGAATCTACAAATCACATTGGGCAATATGGAGATTTTAGCAATGTTGAGTCTACCAATCCATGAGCGTGAGATATTTTTCCATTTGTTTGTGTCATCTATGATTTCTTTCATTAATGGTTTGTAGTTCACCTTATAGAGATCTTTCACCTCCTTGGTTAAGTATATTCCTAGGTTTTTTTTTTTTTTTTTTTTTTTACAGCTATTATAATTGGAATTGAGTCCTTGATTTGAGTCTCAGCTTTCACTGTTATTAGTGTATAGAAATGCTACTGATTTTTGTACATTGATTTTGTAACCTGATGCTTTGCTGACTTTTTATTAATTCCAGCAGTCTTTTAGTGGCGTCTTTACAGTCTTCTAGATATAAGATCAGTGAGGAGGGATATTTTGACCTCCTGTTTCCAGATTTTGAGACTCTTTATTTCTTTCTCTTACCTTATTGCTCTGGCAAGGATTTCCAGCATTATGTTTAGTAGAAGTGGTGACAGTGGGCACCCTTGTCTTGTTCCAGTTCTTAGGGGGAATTCTTTCAACTTTTCTTCATTCACTATGATGTTGGCTGTGAGTTTCTCATAAATGTCTTTTATCATTTTGAGATATGTTCAGTCTATGCCTAATTTGTTGAGGATTTTTATCATGAAAGTGTGCTGGATTTTGTCAAATGATTTTTTTTCTATTGAAATGATCGTGTGGTCTTTGTTTTTACTTCTGTTTATGTGGTGAATCACATTTATTGATATACATATGCTGAACCATCCTTGCATCCCTGGAATGAAATCCACTTGGTCATAAGGAATTATCCTATTGATGTACTGTTGAATTTGTTTTACTTATATTTTCTTGAGAATTTTTTCATCTATGTTAATAAAAGATATTGGTCTGGAGTTTCTTTCTTTCTTTCTTTATCTTATCTAAATCTCTTGTGATATTAGGGAAGTTTTCCTCAAATAGTTCTCTCAAATAGGTTTTCTATGCATTTTTGCCCTTTCTTCTTCTCCCTCAGGGATGCCTATATTTCTTATATTGGCCTGCTTTGTATAGTCCCATACTTCTCTGAGAATTATTCATCCTTCTTTACTCTGCATCTTTGACTGACTGGGTTAGTTTGAAAGCCTTGTCTTCACGCTCTGAAATTCTTTCTTCTGCTTGGTCTAGCCTGTTGTTAAAGTTTCTGTTGAATTTTGAAATTCCCTAAATGACTATTTCATTTCTTTAGGTTCTATTATATCTTTTCTTATGTCGTTCTGTCTTTAGTGAGTTTTTCATTTTTTTCCTTCATGTCATGAAACGTTTTTTTGGCTTCTTTGTGTTGGTTTTCAATTTTCTCTGCAGTCCCATTCATCTTATTTGCCATCTGTATTCTGAATTCCATCTCTGACATTTTGACAATTTCCTTTAGGTTGGGGCCCATTGCTGGAGACTTTTTGTGATCCTTTGGAGGTGTTGAAAATCCTTGTTTTATCATGTTGCCAGAATTCTTATTCTCATTCCTTCTCATCTGAAATCTCTTTTCTCAGCTCAAGACAGATAAGCTTGTTGTGCACCTGTTCTTTGCTGGGAACTCTCCTACTTAGCGTTCAGAAGGAGAGGTCCTTGGATGGCACACTTGTGTCCTACTCTGGAGGACTAATCTGGCCTGACAATGGTGGATGTACTGTGAGTGTTTAACATTGTTGCTCTCCTGTGTCTCCTGGTCATTATTCCCCTGTGGTTGTCATTGTTGATTCCCTCATTGCAGAGTGAGTGAATGCCCCACCTAGTTCTGTCAGCAGTGGCGATTGTCAACTGGAGCAAGTTTGAGAGCTCCTCCACTCAGATCTGTGGGCAGTAGTGTATGACAGCCTGTACCGGCTTGAGTGTAGTCCTACCCTTGCCCTCACAGCAACTGTCTGCCCATGTTAGCTTTGGAGCTGCCCTGCTCAGACCCAGGTGCAGTAGTGTTGGCTTGAGCATAGCACTGCCCACTCTTTGTGGGCAGTGGTGATTGATGGTCCACATTGGCTTGAGTGCTGCCCCAGTCAGATTTGTGGGCAGCAGCATATCTTGGCCTGTGTGACTGGAGTGCCACTCTGTCCATGCCCTCCAGCATTGGCAATTGATGGACTGCACCGGCTTGAGGGCTGCCCTGCTCATATCTTCAGGTGGTAGTGTTTTTCAGCTGGGCACAGGCTTGAGCGTGGCTCTGCCCATGTCCATAGGAGGCAGTGATTGTCACCTCACACTGGCTTGAGATTGGATCCCATTTCCTAAAATTTCTATGTATAACTTAAATTGCATTTATGTTCATTATTCCCTAATAATAACTAACTTCTACATAATGCTTTACAGTTTACAAAATAGTTTTCAGCTATTTGACTTGCATACTGTACCCTATATAATAAGTTGAACAAGAACTATTTTAACTCCTATTTTATAGATGAAGAATTAAGAAGGTTATGTGTCCTATCTGACATCATATGAATAAAGACTTAAATCTTCTGAGATAAATCCCTGGTGCTTTCCACTATACCACCCTACCACCACACCACATATTACCTCCTCCAGTCTATACTTCAAAGTACCTCTTGAAAAATCAAAGTTAATTCAATTAAGTTCAAGACAATGTTGGTAGTAAGGGTATTTTATTTGAATATGCCAATAATGGTGTCTGTTTGGTGGTCCAGGGCTAGTATTATTCACTACAACTTCATGAAACCTGCTCAATCAATTCCAGCAGATGTCTACTGCAGTGAATTGGATGAAATAAAGAGGATGCTTGTGATTAACCAACTGAGATTGGTCAATAGAGACAGACCAATCCTCTTGCAAGACTATGCTCGACCATATGTCATACAAACAAAGCTGCCCAAACTACAGAAGCTGGACATGGAAACTTTCTGTCATCTACTGTATTCACCAGCCCTTTCACCAACTGCCTACCACTTCTTCCAGGCTTTGGACCACTTCTTGCAAGGAAAAATATTCAATTCTCAACAAAGTGTGGAAAACGCTTTTCTCGATTTCATTACCACTGGCTCTCCAGGCTCCTTCACTGCTGGCATAAACAAGCTACTGTTAAGATGGCAAAACTGTGTTGATAGTTTAGGCGCATACTTTGATTAATTGTACTGCTTCTTGTTTGAGATATAATAAACTACACTTTTGATTTGAAATTGTACATTTCATATTTAATGACCTAATATTTTTTAATATAATATTACCTTTCTGAGATTTATTAATTCTGCTAGATATAGGTTTAGCCATTTGTTTCACTGCTTTTTAATTTTCCATTATAAGAATATTGCACAATTTCTTTGTTGATTCAACTGTTGACTGGTATTTGGGCTGTTTTCAATTTGTGACTACTACTAGCACTGCTGCAATAGACATCTTTGTACATGTTTCATTGTTCACATTTGCTAGAATCCTCCTAGAAGTAGATTTGTTGGGTTAAAAGGTATGTACATTTTTACTTTTACGAGAAACCAAAAATTATCTTCCACAGGTGTTGTAAAAATTTATATGTCCAGCACAGCTTGTGAGACTATATGAACCTCTGTATGTTAGCAAACACTTGGAGTGATCAGGTATTAACAGAATGACTTTTAATCATAGTTGTCTGGATATTTTCTCATATAGAGACTTGGCTCTTAAATGCAATTCTCACAAGAAAGTACGTGGAAGACTGGGAGAGAAATGCAGACTTATTAAACAAATATACAAACAAAGCCTACACATATCCCAAATTTCCGGGGTCATGGCATCAATGTGCTGTAGAGTCATTCTAATCACAGCACCTTTCCAGTTTCTCAGCCTTTACTGAAACATCCTGAAATCAGGCAGCAATCAGGATTTAAACAACTCTTAGAGGAAAGGGCACTGGTAATCTCTGAGTGAAGAGTAGAGGTCATCGAATGACAGATGGAAGTCATACTGTGTGTCAAGAGAGACAGCACAACTCCCAGCTTGCCAATCCTTCACTGCTCTCTCATCACAGTCGTGGAGCTTGGGACAGTGAAAGATGGGTGAGAAGGGAATGCCAGTGTTTCTGGTACATTCGTGGACATGGTTAACAACCAAACCCAAGCTGCTCTGTGTTTGGAAAGGTGGGCATTGGCTCACTTTATATAATAGAACAACAACAGATTAGAGTAATTATTTTGAAAAAAAATTATTAACTGTTTTAGATGTACAAAAAGTATGAAAAATAATGTAAGTATCCACCATTGAAATTAAGAAATAAAGCATTATCAATGTGGTTGAAAACACCCATAATTCCCTTTTCTTGAATTTGGAGTTTATAATTCCCAAGCGTGTCATTCTACTTTTACTGATAGGTTTGTGCCCCTAAGGCACATAAAACAGGCATTTACATGTTATAAAATCACTTTCTGCTGTGTGAATTATTCTACAACCTATTTTCCCCTGAACATCATGCTTTTAAGAATCATGCATATATGTAGCCCCAGTGTGTTCATTTTTGATGCTGTGTAGAATTTTATTGTGTGAATATACCGTGATGTATTTTTATGCATTCGCCTGTTATAGGGCATTTGGACTGTTCTGTTTTTTGCTACGATGATACTATACATATCTTCCGTGCATGTGCGCAAACATTTCTCTGGGGCATAAACCCAGAGTAGACTTTCTATGTGGTAGCGCTGATTATCTTCATCTTTGTCAAATTGCTTCCTAAATTTGTTGTTCCAATGTGCACCTGGCAGAGTATAAGACTTACTTAACATTGTTCTGCATCTTAGCTGACACTTGGTGGTGACAGATTTAAACTTTCCCCCCAATTAATGGTCTTTTCAATGTGTTTTTAACTTATACTTCCTAATTATTGGCAGAATTCAAACTTCTTCTTTGGATTACTTGGTCATCTCTCTTGCCCGTTGTTTTTTCTATTGGATTGTCTTTTGTGAGCGTATGCATGTGAGTGTGTATGAATGTTTGTATGAGATACGTAGGAACTCCTTACAATTGAGGGAAACTTATAAAAATTCTTTTCAGCCCAAAAATTGTTTTAATTTCTCCCAAAGCCAAGGTAGCCTATTATATAAGCCCACCTTCTGTCTCTTCCCTTGTCCACCATGAAGAAAAAAGAAAAAGCCCTTTCAAACGGGCCCCGAAGCCACCTGCATTTCCCGAAATTTTAACCCTTCCACTGATCTCTGTAGTAACAAATAGGAGAGAAATTGCCAGAACTTAGAAGTATGTACTCTTAACGGTTTTATTGAGGCATAATTGACATACAATAAGTTTCATATTTAAAGAGAACAATTTGATAATTTTTAACATATGTGCACCCCCATGAAACTATCGTCACAATCAAGATAGTGAATATTTCCATCACGTCCAAAAGCTTCCTCGTGCCCGTTGAAAATCACCTCACCCCTGCCTCCAGGAAGCCACAGATGTGCTTCCTGGTACTACCAATTAGCTTGCATTTTATTGAATGTAGAATCACCTGGTATTCACTCTTCTTTGTCTTGCTTCTTTCACTCAGCGACATTATTTTGAAATCCATCCATATTGTTAAGTGTATTGCCAGCTCATTCCTGTTCATTGATACATAGTGTTCCATATGATATACCACAGTTGTTTATCAATTCACCTGGTGATAGACATTCGGGTTGTTTCTAGATTTGGACTATTAAAAATAAAGCTACTATAAATATTCATGTGCCTGTCTCTGCAGGGAGATCTATCTAGTCACATATATGTATATGCATACATATACATTCCTTACTCTTGAGTAAATATTTAGGAGTGAAATGGCTGGATCATATAGTAGCATATGTTTAACTTTTTAAAAAAGTAATAAAAGAAAAAAAAAGTAATAAAAGATTCCTCAAAGTGGTTGTGCCATTTTACATTTCCATCCACTGTGTATGGTATGAGAGTTCTATTTTTTCCTACATTCTTGCCAATATTTGATGTGGTTTTACTTTTTTAAATTTTGTAATTCTAGTAGGTGTGTAGTGAAATATTATTGTGGTTTTAATTTGATTTGCATTTACCTGATGACTAATGATATTAAGCATCTTTTCATGTGTTTATATTCCCTCCGTATATCTTCTTTGGTGAATTATATGTCCAAATCTTTTTTTTTTGTTTCATTATTAGGATGTTTGTTTCCATATTATTGGGTTTTGAGAGTACTTTATAATATTCCAAATTCAAGTTATTTATAAGATATATGTTTGACAAATATTTTCTTCCAATCTGTAGCTGTCTCTTCATTTTATTAATATTATCTTTTGAAGAGGTTCAACTAATCAACTTTTTTATAAATCATGCTTTTGATATCACATCTAAGAAACCTTTGCCTAACTCAAGGTCTCAAAGATTTCCTCTCATGTTTTCTTCCAGAATTTTTATAGTTTTATGTTTTATACTTAGGTCTGTGATGCTTTTTGAGTTAATTTTTGTTTATGATATGGGGTATGCATTGAAGTCTTTTTTTTTTCTTTGCTTTGGATATTTAGTTGTCCCTGCATCATTTGACGAGACTACTCTTTCTCCCCTGGATTGTCTTTGCCCCTTGGTTGATGATCACTTTTCTGCATAACGTGTGGGTCTATTTCTGACTCTGTTCTGTTCCATTGGTCCGTTTGCTCATCTTCACACCACTGCTGCTCTCTCTCAATTACTGCGGCTTTATCATAAGCCTTGAAATCACGTGGTCTGAGAAAATGCTTCCCAGGACTTCACATAGATTTGGGATCTCAGCATAACTCCCGTAGTAAAATGTGAAATTCTCTCTTGATGCACGAGGGTAGATGGAGACAGAGAGGCAGCCTGCTGTAACAGAAGGAGCAGTCCGCGGGCACGGGAACGGCCTGGAATCTTTATGCCGACCAGTTTCTCCCTTGGCTAGCATTGGATAACAGGAATAGTTCCACATTCCTGCTCTCTCTGAATAGCTGACAGCCACCCTGCAGTCTATACATTCCTAATTCCACTTCAGCTTTCTAACTGCAATAGTTCTCCAATGAGATTGGCCTAAATCATTCTGATGGCTTTGGGTGTTTCCAAATCTCTGTCCACAGTTTTCTAGATTATCCTTGAGTTTCCTTAGCTTAGGGACAATGGCCATTCATTTTGATAATTCTTAATTTCATTCTTAAAGCTCCAGGGATGCCAACATGTCACGCTCAAATCTGAACACGGTATGCTGTTAGAATTTCTCGAGGATCAGTAACCTTTGCTTTAGATGTTCCACGAAGCAATAAGACTTTAGCAGTCCTCAGTGACTTTGGTTCCTGGGAGACTGCACTAGGTTCTCATATCCTCTCACTGAAGAGCACAGCATCTAAGGTTGGAGCAGCGATCGTTCATTCATTATTCACGATGGAGTACCTACTGTGTGCCACACACTCAGCTAGTGCTTTGGGGATGAAGGAAGGGATCTATGGTCTCTATTGTCATCCTTCAAGGATAACATATTCTTCGCCTTCAGGACCTAAAGCCACTTAAAGATTCTGTCTAAAGATCAACATAATCTGGGTTTCAGAGCCCAGATCTGCAATTTCTCCCCGGGTAAGATTGTGGCCATCACTGGGAAGGAATAGGAGGCACTGTCTCAGCCATATCAGGCATTCTAATTTAAGAATGTGGGATTTGGTCTGTAAAGACAAGCTCCAAGAAGGAATAAAACACCCAGACAGGACCAGATGCCACAAGCAGAGGCCAAACCCTCCAAGGAGTCACCCAGGGTCAGTGAACATTTATCAGACAAGAATAGAGAAAAAAAGGGGAGTAAATGGGTGAAGAATTCTCTCTACCTCTTGACTGGGAAAGTGTATGTGTAGGAGAGAGTGGGTGAAGGTGAATTTGAGCCCGGAGGATAAAAGTGCAGTTGGTATGACCTTTCCTGCTGTGAGGGGTCACCGGGGTGGGGAGAGCGCAGGCATGTCCCGGGGAAAGGAAAGGAAGCACTGTGCAGTTACCGCCTTCTGTGACGAATGCAGGTTTTGCACGCATTGCTGAGAAGCACTCCACAAAGGCAGAGAGACGAAGCGTCTGCCAAGTGAAGCAGCTCTCTAAAGCCTATGGGCCAGCCGAGGCGGATGGCAAAGGTGAGACTTAGAGAAAGGATCAGCCTCTGGCCCCACGCCGGGCCAGGGGAGGTACCATGTGCCCTTTGCCAGGACGTACAAGAGCTTCTGACCAGGCTTTGGCTGGGGGTGCTGAGGAGTTAGGAGGTGTCATGAAGCTTGACTGAGGGACTTAGAAATTTAGCTGCAGCTGGGAAAAGGGGTCCAAGGCATAGACTAAGGGGAGTGTGGGGTTGACTGCAGTGGGGACTCGGGAATGGCCCGGGTCTGGAAGGGAAGCAATTGCTGCCAGGAGGCCAAGAGAAAGGGGTGGGGTGGGGGCAGCAGGCTGGTGTGATTGCCACAGCCCAAGGAAAACCCCTGCCTGAAATAATATTCCCCACCCCTCAGGTACACCTAACATTCCTCTAAAGTGGGCATAGACTTTGCTCCACAATTAGAACAACGGCTTATAATTAAAGTTTCCCTGGGAGAGTTAAGTTCACATCAAGGGTAATCTCTAGATGTTTTCTTTTTTTTTTTTTTTTGAGACAGAGTCTCACTGTGTTGCCCGGGCTAGAGTGCCGTGGAGTCAGCCTAGCTCACAGCAACCTCAAACTCCTGGGCTCAAGCGATCCTCCTGCCTCAGCCTCCCGAGTAGCTGGGACTACAGGCATGCGCCACCATGCCCGACTACTTTTTTCTATATATTTTTTTTTAGTTGTCTGATTAATTTATTTCTATTTTTAGTAGAGACGGGGTCTCGCTCTTGCTCAGGCTGGTTTCGAACTCCTGAGCTCAAACAATCCGCCCGCCTCGGCCTCCCAGAGCGCTAGGATTACAGGTGTGAGCCACTGCGCCTGGTCTAGATGTTTTCTTAAGAGTGGTGCTAGAGGAAGGCCTGGTTATGAGAGTCCGATGGAAGGGCAACGTGCACAGGAAAAGGGGGTGGGGTCTGGAAGGTCGAGTCCATAGATCTCAGTGGCCAGCCTGATGTCGCCACCCCTCAGGGCTGCCAGATTTGGCAAAATAAATGAACAAAGAAACACCAGGATGCTCTGAAATTAAACTTACCTGGGTATCCTGTATTTCACCTGGCAACCCCAAGCCCGTGAAAGTTCTGTGTCATTCCCCTACTCAAAAGCCCTACACTGCGCTTGCCTTGTTGATTCCCTGAGCCTTCACCTGTGTATGTGAGGACAGTTGGGGACAAGGGTGTGAAATGGAGACAACAGAATCACAACACACAGGGAAGAAGGTAGATTATTGAGATCTTTTTGAGTTGAGGACCCAAGACTCTGTCATTTCTCTCTGTACCCTCAGCATCTTGCATAGTGTCTGGTACAGAGCAGGTTGCTTAATACAGGTAGGTTGATATTCTTTAAAAAAGTCAATAGTAATAATTATTATAATGACAGCAAACATGTACATAGGGCTTACTGCACCTGGGCTCTCTCCTAACAACTTTACTGGAAAGCTGCCATGAAGCATATGACGCAGTATGAGGGACCTGAAAGGGACTCGTGCTAGTAAAAGGAGGAACTCCTCAGACATTACTTTTTAATTAAGTTGATTCTCTTTAATATATCTTTATTTTTCATTTCTTTTTGGTGTTGGGGTCTTGCTATGTTGCCCAGGCTGGACTTGCTCAAGTGATCCTCCTGCCTCAGCCTCCTGAGTAGCTGGGACTACAGGTGTGCACCACCATACCCAGAAGATTCTTTGATTATTAATGTGTGATCCTTCTTTTTGGGGAGAGGGAGTGGGCTGTCCAGCTCTCACCCTAGGCTTCCATTCAACTCTTCAGCTCCCCCTACCCTAAAAACCTAAAATACAAACAAAGCCAATTACATCATAAATTCTCCCCACCTCACTTCTGTAACTACTCCCATTTCCAATCTTCGGTGACACCCTGACACCCCACCTACCCAGACCCACCACACACTGCCAGAGTACAAGTACATTCTAATGACTGCAAAGCAACTCACTGTTAAGGGAGTAAATAATTTCTTAAGACTTACCCCAAATATAAATGGTGTAGAGTCAGAGAGGAATGTGGATGACTCAGGATCCTCTTTGCCTCCCTTCACACAGAAAGCCCCCAAACCTTGTTTTTGCCTCCCTGGAGGCAGGCACACATGGAGGGGCAAAGGATCGGGTAGTGCAAGCTATCCCTGCCTCTAGCCTGGCGTGCATGGCGTCAGACTTGCCGAGTAGGACGCTTGGAGAGTCCGGCTCCGTTACGTCTGTCAAATGACAACCGGGGAAACTCCAGGACAATGCTAGAGTGAAGAGCATAGGTTTGAAGCAACTGCTACTACTTTTTTATGTGACTGAGTTTTCTAGGCAGAACCTCCAGTGTTTTCCGTCAGGGCTTTCCTCACTCCCCCCACCGCCCCCCACCCCACCCCACTCCCAGGGCGTCAGCTCCGTGTGGAGAGAACCGGCCACACGTGGTTCTGATTCATTTGCATTTAATTCATCTAAATATTGTTTACTCAAAGTCACTCTGTGCACGGAGTCTTTTATGAGCTGACGGTATAAATCTGGCTTAAGTCTGTCGTTTAATTGGGGAGTTTCTCTCTGTTTCTTTGAACTGAGACGCTGCGAGTCCCGAGCCAGCCCGAACCCAAAGCAGGCTCGAGAAGCTGCAGTTGTCGTTTATTTACTGGATTGTTTCTTTAATCCTGGAATCTGGTCAGCTCCCGCACATGCCCTGGCTCATGGAAACGTTTCTCTGAGTTGTTCTTAAGGACATGATGGTGGTCCAGCCAGCACTGTGATCCGCAAGCCCTTCCGGAAGTGCAACTAGACTGTTGTTTTCTCTTCACTTTTGTTGCCTCCGTCCTAGACCACACCAGTGTCACCCTCCCCTGGAGAATTCAGTGGCTCCCTGACCGGTGTCACCCTCCCCTGGAGAATTCAGTGGCTCCCTGACATATACGGATGCTCCTGCTGCCCAGTGGGCTCCCTACACCTTGTTCTGACCACACCCCTCTCCTGCTTGTGTGCCGCAGAGGCGCTTCTTAAACAGAGGTGCGACTAGACTTAGGAATATACGGTCAAGTCCCTAGGAGTAAGTAAACTCAGACAGCAAACATGGAATATTTCCCTAAAAGCATGAAGGCTACTCAAAAACTGAGGAAAATGCTGTCATTCTATGTTTTAAAAACCTACAGAAATATGGAGTAGAGTCAAACTTATGATGCATTCTAAAGATAAAACATGAAGCTTCAGGGAAATTTGAAGCTTGAAGTTCACCACTTTGGACCACATCCCCAGGCCCCCGAGATTGACATGTTCGTTGCCTTCTGCCAAGAGTGCCTGTGGGTGAAAGTTTGAGGGGGTCTGGAGCGACCCAAGTCCTCAGCGTGTCCCCTGAGGCCCACCGCGTGCCATCCCCAAACCCCTGTCCAATCTGCCTCCTGCCGCTCACCCCGGCACCTTTTTCTCTAGAAAAATGGGGCAATTCATCATTCTCCAATGCATTACCACCCTAGACATTTGCTCCTTGGAACCAGAATGCCTTTAAATTTCCCTCTTTGACCCAAACCCAGATCTAATTCCAAATCCATTTTTCTCGCCATTATAAACACACTCTTTTTATGCCTCAAAGCCCTAGTCATGGGACCGGGACCTCAAGGAATATTGATTGAGAGGTGGTTGATTGGACGCAATTCCTGAGCCCTTGCGGTATGCAGAAGGTAACAGCCCTGCTCTGCTCTTAGAAAGCAGGAAACAGGGACAGGATGCTGCAAAGGGGAGAGTGTAAGGAACTTTCCTATTACTTTTTCCTTCAGTTCCAGCAGGTGCCAAGCCTTGTTCTCAGAGTGAGGAGGCAAAGGTTAGGGTGAGGGAGGATTCAGACGGTGGGCACAGCTTTTTCTAGAGGGGACTTAGGATTCAAGAACTGGGAAGACAGATGGACGACATGGATTCCATATTGGCAACTTGCAAACATGTTGTCCCCCCCCCACCCCGCCACACACACAATATATTTTTTTAATTCAGGAGATTTCAAGTAGAAATCTGGAATTCCTGATTTCCTTGAGAAACCCAGGTTGACTGGGGACTCTGGGCTGGCCTCCCTGCCTGTCTCAGCATCACCTAGGGACGGGCACGGACTCCCCATTTCCCTGCAGCTCCTGCCGCCCACACAGTGCACCTCCCTGCAGGTACTTCTGCTGCCCCACTACAAAGGAAGGACCCAAACAATTACAAATTCCAGGTTAGAGTCCGTAGGTCCACATTCTGAGGAGGTTTCAGGCAAAATACACAGCAATTGGTGAGACAGAGAAGAGCTCGGGAAAAGCCCAGTTGGAGGAGGTGTGTCAGGAGAGTCCTTTTGGGCTAAGTCACTCAGCCTCCTGGTTTTAGAACTCCTCTCTTCGAAAAGCATCCCACATGTAAAGGCGTCTGGTGTTGCCTGCTTGGGACTTGTGCATCAGCAGCTTCCCCCGCCCACCCCGCTCTGTCCCAGAGTCCGGACTTCGCTCCCTCGCAAGCTCCTGTACTGCCTCCCCTTGCTTGATTTGCTCAGAGCCACGTTAGAGCTTCCCCATCTCTGAGCGGCTCAGAGTCAGACATTTGGCTCAATCCATTTCAAGGGCATCAGAAAAGTTCATCCAAGATCAAATCTCTCTTCTTTTCAAAACAACCTCTATGCTGAAGGGGGAACAAAGCCAAGCGTCTCTGTCTCTGGGCTCCGGCATGGGAGGCTTGCCTCTGCCTTCCCTGGCCCACCCCCAGCTCCAGTGAGGCCTCTGGAAAGGGGAATGCTCTGTCCCCAAGCTTCTCATTTCCCCTGCAGGATGGGGAGACAGCAGTGGCTGATAGGGATTCCCCAGGGAGCTCTCTGACTGCAGGGCCAGGCCCGGCCATTCATGGGCAGGTCTTTCCCAGGGCGTCGGCTTTCAGGATGGGGAGATTTTCAAGGGGTGGTCGGACCAGGCAGAGCCTGCTTCTGGCTGTGTGTCTGCAGAGCCAAGGCGCCGTCTCTGAGGAGACTGGAAGCTGCAGTGTGCTCTGCTCCGAGGGCCAGAGGGTGGGCGAGGAGGATGGCAGACAGAGTTGCTAACAGATTGGCATTGCCTTCCCATCTCAGTCCAGAGTGAAATCAAAGAGAAAGCTCCCCTGTGCTATCTTCAAAGATGACAAGCACAAGAATTTCTCTTCTTTTTACTATTCTGATTTTTTCCCATGCTCTCTTCTCCACCCCCCTCCCCAGGCATCCTAGAATCTCAGAATTGGAATATGCTTTGAAAGCCTTTGGTCTGCCAACCCTCCTCATTTTGTATACAGGAAACAGTCACGCACAGAGGTACAGTGGCTTGCCTGAGGCCACACGCTAGAGCGCGTCGGGACGAGGGTGGAAGCCTGGCGCTTCTAACTTCTTTCTCCTTCTCACGATCCCAGTGGTTCCTGACATTCAGTCATGAGCATGCAACTTTCATTTTTGGGGGGCATACCTGCAGACACCGTGTTATTACGTAATACTTTTTCTTTAGTCAGACCCATTTTTTTTTACGTAAATGTAGTTATTTTTAAAGAAAACTTATCACTAATGCCAGTGGAAAAGCAGTGTTACTTGCCTTAATTGTTTGGAGACCAAAAGACAAATGTAATTAATGGAAAACCGTGTTATGAAACTGCTCTGCTGAGGGCTCTCACTCCAAGGCCGATTTTCCTAGTGATACGGGAGCGAAGGGTCTGAGAACTGTGAACGAGACACTGGCACCCGACTGAGACGCTCTCCTTGAAGGGGAGAAGGGGAATTGAAATGGAAGAGTCCTTCCTGGAAACTGTCACTGCCCACCACGCACCAGCACCTTTTCTTCCGACACCTGTGGCACGTTCCTCACGTAGGGCACGCTGCCTTCAAAGGGGCGCGGGTCTCTTGCCTTGCTGTGATCCCTTCTCAAAATCTCTAGATGGTGAAGGTGGGCACAATATTCCTTGCACTTTTCAAAAAATATGGACAGCGGTCCCTGTGGAGGAAGGGATTTTTGATGTTGTTTTATTTGTCGACTGGTGGAATTTCACAAAAATTTGGTTGAGGATCTCCTGGCCAGGGAAGCAGCGTAGTGGAGGGTCATTAAGAAAAGTCTTTGGGCCAGGCATGATGGCTCACACCTGTAATCCCAGCACTTTGGGAGGCCCAGGTGGGAGGACCACTTGAGGCTAGGAATTTGAGACCAGCCTGGGCAATATGGGGAGACCCCGTGTCTCCAAAAAAAAAAAAAATTCAAACTTAGCCAGGTGTGGTGGTGCACACCTGTAGTCCCAGCTACTCAGCAGGCTGAGGCAGGAGGATCACTCGAGCCCAGCAGTTCAAGGCTGCAGTGAGCTATGATTGTGCCGCTGCGCTCCAGCCTGGGTGACAGAGTGAGACCCTGTCTCTAAAACAACAACGACAACAAAAACAGAAGAAAATGCTTGGGTCTGAGTGACAGCCAAGTGACTTTCCGTACACTAGAGCTCCTCCACCTTCCCTTTACTAACATGCCACATGGCACAGTGTGACACATGTCACTCTCAGTCAATGAGGACAGGAGCGTGTGGGGCTTCCTCCTCTGCGGGAGGATGAAGCTAACGCTCTGCGTGTGGTCTGGGACTCAGGGCTCCGGGTGACATCACAGCCATTTCAAGCACAGTCATGAGTTGTCCATCCTTCCACCACCTCTCCTCTCTTAGTATTGTCACCACAAGGAACGACCCAGTCAGCAAATGGTTCCTACTCACCTGCCACTGTGCTAGTTGTGCGGTCACAGAAGTATGTGATGCATCACGAGTCCCACCTGCATTTAGAACAGCTTCCTGCAGTTGAGACAAGGTCCATTCATATAAAAGGACCACAGAGACATACCGGCTACGTCCACGCTGCTGGGGGTCTGATGAATGCTCTGGGAGTCTGCAGGAGGAGGCCAGGGGTTGGAGGTGCAGGGGATGCTTTGCGGAGGAGGTAGGACTTTTGCAGGACTTCCTTCTCCCTATTTCCCTCTGGTCTTCCTCCTCCCCCCTTCCCTCTTTCAGCCTGGATGCAAAATTTGCACTGGCGTGGTACTAAGGGTTGGCTCTCACCCTGGCCGTGGGCTGAACAGGCATCCCGGAAGCCGGCGGTGGTGGGAGGCTGGCGAGGTGGACAGTGCCCACGCTGCTGCCCCTGAGATCCTCGAAAACAGCTTTACCCGTTGCCAAATTCTCCTTGTAGCCCACTCTCCTCCCTGAGCCCTGAGCAGCAATTCCTGGGGACTGGCCAGGGTAGGGAGCTCAGAAAAGGCGGCCAAACGGCATCGCACACAAACCCGGGGACTCCCCCGCACTGCCGCAGGCACAGCCCACCCTCGCCGTCTCTTAGCGCGGGTTCTGCCTCTGCCCACGCAGCACCACTGTGGCCCGAGGGAGGACACAGGCTGACAGATGGGTGCTTTCCATTCCCGGGTGACTCCTCCGTGCTCCCCACGGTTGTCCTGGTGTATCAGGGAGAGTAATGTAAAGTCCATAGGGTCTTGGCCTTGGGGAAGTCCAGCGATGGGGCCAAGGAAGCAGGACTTTCCAAAAAGGCCAAGAGATGCTAAAGGGAACCTCTGGGTGCCTGCAGGTGGGAGTCCTCAGCCCACAGCCCCGCGTAGTCCCAGCGAGTGGAGGCCTCAGGGGTCGGGGTTACCCTCTGCCACCCATGGAGGGACCAGGAAGAGCGAGCAAGACCAAGGCATTGAAAATACTGGTGATTGTCCCCTCCCTCCCAGAACCTGTGTGTTGGCCCAGAAGCCAGCAGGGTGTGATCTCACTCTACAGGCGAGGAAACCGAGTAGGGAGGGAGAAGGGTGGGCCCAATGCAACACAGAAAATTAATGGCAAAAATCAAAATTTGAACGCAGATCTCCTCATTCTATATCCAGTTTGCCCAAATGCCCTTGGCAATCTGGGACAAGGGGTGGGGTGTGGGGAGCATGGCTGGACTGAGAACGGTGAAATATTTCTAAGTGACCCACAGGACCTGTGCCAGACTGGGCCACTCCTGGCTGCTCCGAGCTCGCTGGGTCACGGGTTGCCCAGGGGCTGTCCTCCTTCTGCCCCTGCGAGCACTGCCTGCACGGCTGCCGCCCTGGCCTGCCGGCCCCATCCCACCGGGGGCCGTCCCCTCACTTGCATTTGACAGTGTCCCTGCGCTGGAAGGTGGACACATCCCAGCTCGTTCTCTTCTATCCCCTCTTCCTGTGACAACAGCTTTGTACAGGCATTGTCTATGGAGAGGATGGAAGACAATTCAGTCTCTCCCCTAGCATGGTTGACCGAAATTTGTTTTTAACAGCGATGACTAGGATACACAAAACACGTGACTTCACAAAAGGACCCCCTGCTAACAGTACTGCTACAAATTTTGGCCTTATAAATAGAGAAATTCCAAGAAATTTTATTTTTGCCTGAATGCCATCAAAAAGGAAAAATGTATGGTCTACTTTTATATATTTTGCATGGCTGAGTGTATTTCTTATGGGAGAGAATTTCCATTTTGACAAGGAATCTATGTGAACAGACTTCTTGGCTTTTGACCTCACACATCTGATAATCAGAATAGTCTTTTCCGCAGACTAGCTCTTGGCTCCCTCGGTTCCAACTATGCCGCTCTCCCACCGCCCACATTGTTCGGGTGAAGACGCCACAGGGCGCACGCACGTTGCAATCTCATCTCTGGCCCTGCAGTCTCCACCTCAGCACGATAAGAACCACACGGTGGGTGGGACACATTTTTCTGGAGACCACTTCTCAACTAGAGCAGCTAGAAACCCTTTAACTCACTAAAATCACCCTTAGCTCTATCCTAAAAATGTTCAGGGCCACTCCAATGCCAACCCATCGAGGGGGAGTTCGACAGAAGAGAAGAGATAGAAGCATGCAGTATCTTAACAAAGTGCAACGAAACTATCTTACTCCTGCAAAATTTTTGAGACTATACCACATGCGAGAGCATGCCTAAGGCCTCTGCCTGGAAGGGTCTGTGAGGGGCCAGTGCAAGTGAGGGTCCTGAACTTGGGGCTTCATTAGCTCCTTGGAAGATCTGCCGCTAGGGGTGAGGAGAGATCTGTCAGATGGGTTCTCCACACTCATGTTCCGCGGTTGTCCCTAGTCATTCATTCTCCTCCTAACAGCAATCGTCTACACCGCTCCAGCTCCTCGTCCCGCCCCCAAAGACCTGAACTCATTCCTTCGGGCAAAGTTCTTCATTTTTAGAAGATTTGTTTTGGGTTGTCTTTTACTTGAGCTTTACTGAGAAAACAGGTACCTGGAGTGACTACAAAGGCAAATTCACCGCTAAAAATGTATCATTAATGGAGAGATTAAAAAGTTGGCTTTTATTAAATTTATTTTGTAGTTTTGAGTATATTCTAAATGTCCAACAATAGCAAATTGGTTAGCTATGCCAATATTCCACTAGCATAATCTTCAGTCATTTACTGTAATTTTTGTGGATGTCTATTTTTGGCCTGAAAATATTTTCTTTATATGTTAAATAAATAAACAGCATATTTTAAGGGCATAATATTATTTTCTAAATTTAAAAGTATCTATGTCTATATCTATATTTATACTGCCATAGGAAAAATTAAGCATAGAAAAATGTCTGGAAGGTTCTATAGCTTTGTATGAATAAGAGTAGTTGCTCTGGAAACATGGTAGTGAAGTTTTTCTTGGCCCTTATTTTATTTTTCTATAATGATTATGTTACCATTGTATTGTAATTATATGTGTATATACATACATATGTGTGTGTGTGTGTGTGTGTACATGTGTGTGTGTGTGTGTGTGTGTGTGTGTGTATGTGTGTGTGTGTGTATACATATATTTAGAAGCAGGGTCTTGCTCTGTCACCCAGGCTAGAGTGCAGTGGCATGATCATAGTTCACTGCAGCCTCGAACTCTTGGGCTCAGGTGATCCTCCTCCCTCAGCCTCCCCAGTAGCTGGGACTACAGGTGCAAGCCACCATTCCTGGCTATAAATAGAATTTTTAAAATGTATAATTTAAAAAAACGCTCAAGTAGCTTCTCTCTTCCCCAATTCAGCCAGGTGCAGGTTGATAAAAGAAACTTGGGAACTGAAGGTTAAGAAACAGTCACTCAGAAACAAGAAGCAGGCTGGAAGGTGAGTGTGTGTGAGAGAGAGGGGGAGTGTGTGTGAGTGTGTGAACATGTATGAGAGGGAGGGAGACAGAGGGCATGTGTGTGAGTGTGTGAACATGTATGAGAGGGAGGGAGACAGAGGGCATGTGTGTGAGTGTGTGAGCATGTGTGAGAGAGAGGGAGGGAGACAGAGGGTGTGTGGGGTGTGCGCGTGTGCGCGCGTGCGGGTATACACTGCGGGCTGTGCACGCAGCCTCTCCGCGTTGGGTCCTAACAGCTGGGTGGGCTCTGTGCCGCGTGCCACTGAAATCCCGGTGGAACACCTTTCTCCAGTTTCCACTTTGCTCCAGCGGCTCAGCCCACTTTCCAAGCCACAGCGCCTGGGGATAGGGGACAAAAGTGTCCCATCGGGAGTTGAGGCATGAAAGGTCTTTGGGGAGAGGGGGAGGGACCGGGTCACCCTCCCCGTCCTGAGTAAAACCCTGTAAAAGGAGACGTTGCTGGATTTGAGACACCGCAGTGAAAGATGGCCGGTGCAGGGCAATTCCTCGAAGCTTCCCCTCCCCGCCTGTCACCCGACCCCAAACTCAGAGCCACTCCGAGTGCCTTCGCCAGGGCAGGGAAGCCGTTCCGTGTTCGCTAAGCCTGTCTTTAAGTCCACACCTGCCTCACAGGTGCTCGGCTCCCTTCGCTGCCGCCCAGGAGAGCCAGAGCCACTCCTGGAGAGCGAGTCCTGCGCAGGGGACAGGCCACAGTGTGCAGCGCGGAGCCCTCCCCTCCCCTTCCCTAGGCGTCTGTGATTTCTGGCAGGATCTCTCCAGAAAGGAAAGAAACGGGATTTGTGTCTCCATCTGGGGTCAGTGAGGCTTTGGGCTTGTGCCCAGCCCTTCTTGTGCCAGGGTGTGTCCCCAGATGAGCACCCAGGACTTGGGTCCACCTGACGTGTTGACAGGACATTTTCCCTCTGCAGGTTTCCTGGTCACAGGAAACCACCCGTGTTTCCTCTGCCTGTGACAGTGCTGCCGGTGGGGACCAGGGTGATGGTCCGTGTGTGACGTCCGTGAAGCCAGCCCCGGGGCTGCCTGGCTGTGCTCAGGGTTTTCTCAGCCACCCTGAGTCTCAGAGGAGCCTTGGAATCAGGGTTCCCTCAATGAAATGGGGCGGGATATTGCGCCGCCTTCAGCCCAGCAGCCTGTAAACATTTACTCATGACGGCCGTCGAGTCTCTGCTCCGTGCCAGCCACCGCACTTGGCCCTGGGGAAACAGCAGGAAACAACCTGGAAAAGATCCTGTCCTGCTTTTGTCCCCCAAGCAGAGCACCCTGTTAGTACAAGGTCACCAGGTTCTCCCAGTCACCACTGCCCTGGCGGGGGGAGGACAGGTGTGGAGGTGAGTGGGGGACTTTTGTTCTGTCTTCATCACAACTCTTACCTCCCCCTCCACTGCCCCAGTGCCCCACGGAGTATATGAAGAAATCCCAGGACGTTTGGCGAAATTCCTTTCCCAGAATGGGCAGCTGCCCACAGCTACACGCCTAAGGCCAAAATGATCCTCTTCTTGGGGCCTGACATACTGGGTCTTTAGGAAGCGCTTGGGTAGGAGAGGATGAGACCCACTGTGGGCTGAAGTTCTCCTGGGAGACTCACACTATTCCTGTGGAGCAGACGGCTGTTCTCACTCACTTTCTCCCAGATCACTTCATCCTCTATCGTCCTTCAATTCATTGCTAAAATTCCCTCTCCTCTGGAAAGCCCTCTGGGACTAACATTCCAGAAGAAGTGAGACCCCGAGCAGCCTTCTGCCTCTGCAGGCTGAGCTGGGGGCTCAGAGGGGGAGGCCGGGCGGGCACCGTGGCTGTCTCCTTCAGCCTGCAGTTCCAAATCACACTGAGAATGACATTTATCGGGATAGGAAACGTCAGCTCCAAATTTAGGGAGGAAAACCTCCATGAATTTAAATTATTATTGTTTCATGAAACAGAAGCAACATTCACCTTTCTTCTCCTTGCAGCTGTGGTCTCCCTGCGGCCAGGGACTGAGGGGTGCAGTTCTCGCGTTGTCTGGTCGCTCTGACGGTTTAGGGCACTCGGTGCAACTCAGACTCAGGGACATCCGTATCTGACAGACTAGTTTCTAGAACAAATTTTTACCTGACATCTTAGAGTACCAATTTTAGAAACTGCTCTTCTTTTTGCCTTGAATAAATAGGCCTCTGTTTTATTTTCTCTAACTTTTTTTTTTTTTTTTTTTTTAGACAGAGTCTCGCTTTGTTGCGCTGGCTAGAGTCAGTGCCGTGGCGTCAGCCTAGCTCACAGCAACCTCAAACTCCTGCCTGGGCTCAAGCGATCCTTCTGCCTCAGCCTCCCGAGTAGCTGGGACACAGGCATGCACCACCATGCCCGGCTAATTTTTTCTCTATACATATATTTTTAGTTGTCCAGATAATTACTTTCTATTTTTTGGTAGAGACGGGGTCTCACTCTTGCTCAGGCTGGTCTAGAACTCCTGATCTTGAGCGATCCACCCGCCTCGGCCCCCCAGAGTGCTAGGATTACAGGCGTGAGCCACCGTGCCCAGCCAATTTTTTCTAATTTTTAAAGTATTTTGTCTTCTGTTTGTTGTCATAACCTTGGAAAATTCCACAGAGCACAGATTTGCATAAACGTCTGCCACAATACCTCTCAACCTAAGGTGATGACTGTCCTGTGTTCATGCACATGCACAACCCTTTCCTCTGTGCACACGTGTATGCGTGAATTCACCAGCTGCCTCGACGCCGGGCTGCCCCAGCCCCTAATTCCTCTTACTGCTTTCCTCCCTCCCAATAGACAGCACAGAAATAACTTATAAAATCGACATGATACCACAGGTAGCACATTGCAACCTGCATTTCTTGCTTAACAATATGTCAAGGTCAAATCCCTCCCTTTATAATCAAATTCACTTGCAACAGGATTGTTATGACTGCATAATATCCCATCACACGGTTGTATTGATACTGTAACTGAATTAACCATGCTTCCATTACTGTTCACTTTTACCAATGTTATAAATGTGACCGCAGCAAGCAGTGTTAAAAACAGATCAGTTTGAGGGTAGAGAGACCCTGACCGGTGGAGGTGGAGACACTCTGATGCTGACAATTGTTTCCTACCGGGAGGCCAGTGCCATACAGGGAAATTGAGTTCATGGGAAGGTGGAAGCAGAGAAGAAGCTCAACAGAGCTGCCCAGTAAGTCCCTCAAGAAGTAGGGGCCGTGGTGATGACATGAGGCTTCAAGCTCAGACACTGCAAGAATTAGAAGCTCGCAGTTTCTGTGCTTGAACCACCACCAAGATATTGGGCAGGGTCTTGAAAAACATGGCTTGAGGGGGTTGCCACACACACACTACCACCTGCCAAACCCTATGGACCAGAGCTTCAGAGAGACTCTTCCCTGGTCACAAGAAGCCAGAAGAAGATCTGAGTCTTCTTTCTGTAGCATTGGCTTATTTTTCCCCGTCACCCTCCCTCCCCAGATGCTACGCCAGGGCTGAGCTCAGGAAAGGAACGACTCTTATTCCTTCTCTCGACTTTCAGGCTTCTTTGTATCTGCTTAATTCATTTATCCAACAATCCGTGCTGATCAGAGTCCATTGTATGCCAGGCACGGAGCAAAATCTGAGAGTTGGTAGGATAATAAGAAACATTTCAAAGCCTATTAATAAATATCAACATTTAAAATAATTTGCAGGTCACTTAAATACAGTTGATAATTTGTTTGTTTCACGCATGTATTCTTAAAGTAATACCTGGCAAATTGTGAGAAACTGAAAAATATTTGATGAACGAATACATGCATTCAGAGGGTTGTGTCCCTTCAAATACAACGTCATCTACGGGGGCACATTTAAAAAGCTTTATTTTGAGATATAATTTATATGTTATAAAATGTATTTGTTTTAAATGTACAAATAAATGGTTTTTAGTATTTTACAGAACTGGACAGCAATCACTACAATCAAATCTTAGAACTTTCAATCACCGCCGAAAGAAACCTCACTCTGATTTGCAGTCGCTCCCGATCTCCCCTGCCCACAGTGCTAGGCTGTCACTAATCTACTTTCTATCTCTATGGATTTGCCTATTCTGAATATTTCATATAAGTGGAACCCCACCACATGCAGTGCTTTATGTATGGCATTTTCACTGAGCATAATGTTTTTCAAGTTGTTATAGATCAGTCCTTTATGTGTCAGTCCTTTATTCCTTCTAATTGTGAATCATATTCCATTGTATAGATACGCTGCATTTTGTTCATCAGTTGATGGGTACTTGGGGTGTTTCCTATGTTTTGGCTATTCTGAGTGATTCTGCTATAAGTATTCATGCACAAATCTTTGTGTAGACATATGTTTTCATTTTTCTTGGAATTGCTGGGTCATATATGGGCACTTTTCGAACAAATATTTAAAGAGGTATTTAAGAAAGGAGGACTTAGCTCAGCTTGATGAAGCTAAACTATACCAAAGGTTTGTAATCAGATATACAAGTTGCAGCTTTCTCTGGCCACCTCCTACTCAGGACAGAGCCATGAGACTGTGCCTGCCTTTTTTTCATACCTGTCTTTAAGAGATGAATGTTGTATATGTTATTTTAATATTATTTTTTCACTTAATATATTCTGACCATTTTTCTGCTTTTGCATTCTTTATATTTAATGGTTGTACACTTCTCCATGATCACGATGAACTTTATTTAACTAAATTCTTACCATCGGACATATAATTTGCTCTGAAATGTTTTTTGCAGTTGTTAAAAAACGCTTCAGTGAATGCAGCTTAATTAATTTCAGACATGCTGGGCAGTATTTTTATAGAATATGTGAATATGTTTTTTCAAAGGGTGTCGTGAGGGCTTTGTTGATAGTGAGAATTGCTCTCTTCGAAAGTTTGTTCCAGTTTGTGCTTCTGCCAGTCACGCATGAGAGCGATCAGTCCTCACATTTTCAATGCAACTGGGTCTTACCATAAGAAACAAATACAAACCAAAATCACCGGAATATGACATCTTTTGGAATTAAGCTATATTCTTTGTGAACCAGCAATGCTGATGAATGTTCACGTGTTAGTGGACTGTTCACATTTCCCTTTCGGGGGCACCTGCACCATTATAGGGAAGCATTGAGGACCCTTCTTCCCATCAGCCCCTTTCTCCTTCCTGGTCTACTGCTCTGCCCAGCAGAAACATCTAGAAAGCCTTCCCCTTCACTCACACCTTGGGTAGATAGCTCTTGGAGCGACAGGCGGACCCTGATCCACCTGCCACTACAGTAAGACCATGGGGCCAGCTCCCAGGGCATGGGAAATATTTTCTGCTGCCCACAGACTGCCTGGTACCCACTGCGGTTGACGCAACTGACATGTAAACCACAAAGCTCCCAACTCAGTTGGATCGAGTTTTATGACAGGATGAAAGTGCGGGCTTTGGAACCCCGGGTTTGGCACTAGTATCCCTTATCGGAAGGGCCAGCATGTGGGTGGTGCTGACCAGCTGTTCTTCTTTCCCCTTAGAGTCAGAGCAAAGGAAGTGAGATCAAATTATAATAGAAGGGATGCCAGTTAGACAAGAGAAGGAACTTATTGCCAAGGAAGCTTGCAGAGTGCCGCACCTAAGGCAATCTTTGATGAGGGTGAGCTATCTGTGGTTTCATTGGATCCCTGCCTGAGGGGAGAGGATGGGCCTTAGCCTGGGCCTAAGGTGATAAGCTCTGGCTTAGCTCGGAGCGCCCCAGCTTCCTGCATGCCTGCCGCCACCTGACGTGTGAGGCTCTTTCTTGGGACTATAACCTTAGCCATACAGCACCCTTTGGGTCTCTGCCCCCATCTCAGAGCAAACAATATCATCTGAGGTCAGGTTTCTCAAGTCTAAGCAGCAAAGCCAAAGTGAAAAGACATTTTATCATTACAGGCTGATTATTTACCAGGCTCTAGACTCAGTGCTTTAAAGACTATCTAAAATCTTTTTTTTTTTTTTTTAATTTCAGCATGTTATGGGGATACAGAGGATTAGGTTACGTATGATGCCCTTACTCTCCCTCCCCGAAGACCGAGTTTCAAATGTTTTCATCCTTCGGGTGGTGCTCATTACACTCTTTGTGTATGCAAATACCCGTCCCCCTCCCCCCTCCCCTTGCCCAACATCCAATACATGTTATTCTTATATGTGCACTTAAATGTTGATCAGCTAATACCAGTTTGATGGTGAGTACATGTGGTGCTTGTTTTTCCATTCTTGGGATACCTCGCTTAGTAGAATGTGTTCTAGCGCTTTCCAGCAGTATACAAGAGGTGCTATATCATCATTGTTTCTTAAAGCTGAATAGTACTCCATGGTATACATATACCACAGTTTATTAATCCACTCATGTATTGATGGACACTTGGGTTGTTTTCACATCTTTGCAATTGTGAATTGTGCTGCTATGAACATTCGAGTGCAGGTGTCTTTTTTATAGAGCCACTTTTGCTCTTTTGGGTAGATGCCCAGTAATGGGATTGCTGGGTCAAATGGTAGTTCTACTTGTATTTCTTTAAGGTATCTCCATATTGCTTTCCACAGAGGTTGCACTAATTTGCAGTCCCACCAGCAGTGTCTGAGTGTTCCTACCTCTCCGCATCCACGCCAACATTTATTGTTTTGGGTCTTTTTGATAAAGGCCAGTCTCACTGGAGATAGGTGATATCTCATTGTGGTTTTGATTTGCATTTCCCTGATGATTAGAGATGTTGAGCATTTTTTCATGTGTTTTTCTATCTAAAATCTTTATGATAGCAGGTAAGGAAACCGAGGTAGGAAGAGGTATGACCGGCCCCGGATCACACATTGGATGGAAGAACCGTATCCACACTCGGATGTGCTGTGGCTCCCACGGTCTTCTCCACTGAACCACATAACTGTAGAAAAGCTCCACAGCAGGAGGCGGGGGTGTTTAGCAGTAGAAACTGTTGGCATTGGACAATCACCAGGCGACTGCCGTGACCGTCGTGGTTTTCCTGGAGTCTGAGCTCATCTTGCTGATGCAGGTGGAAGCTCTGTGAGGGTTTCCGAGGCTGGACGTCTTCCTGGGCTCCTTGTCTTTTGGTTTCTGAGCCCCAACCATCCCCTATCCTCATTCTCCTACTTACCTGAACGTGTGGTAGGTGTTCTGCGGGTGTAGGGGACACCGTCGGGGAATACAGGATACAAAGTTCCTGACTGTGCCACTTGCTAGCTGGGTGACTTTGGGAAAGTTAGTCCATTTCTCTGTGCTCCCATTTCCTCATCTGTAAAATGGGGACAAATAATGGCATCATTCTCACAGTTCGGGTATAAAGATTAAATAATTAATAGGTTTCAGCCCTTAGAATAATACCTGGAATAATAAATTCCAAAGTAACGTTAGCCTTTATTATTTAGGTAGAAATCAAAACTTGTATATATAGAAAAAACACAGTATGCCTCAGCTGTCCTGGCCCGCCTTCCTTCCTTGCTTCCTTCCTTCTTTCCCTCCCTCCTTCCTTCCTTCCTTTTCTCCCTCAACAAACATTTGTTGAAAGTCCGTTCATGCCAGGCATCGTGCTAGGCACTGCAGTGTGTGCTCGATTTTATTCTGCGCCAGCCCTGGTGCCATCTAGTCCCCCCTGCTAGAGACATGCGAGGCTAGCGCACCTGTGCTGACCACTAGCAGCTCTTTTACTACTATCTAAAGACATCGAGAGAGAGGGATTAACCAGAATTTCAGAAATATAAAAAAATTGGAGGTCTAGTCAAACTTCTCATGCCCTCGCAGATGAGAAAACTCAGCCCTGACATGATAAGTAACTTCGCAGTGTCGCACAGCCAGTGAAGCAGAGAGCCGGGACTCAGGCCCGTGGCTTCTGGCTGTCTCATAATCCCTTTTCCATAAACGCTCCTATTTTTTCTAACCGACAGCCTGGACAGAGTGCTGTAGAGAGTGAGTCACTGATGGGCCACATATTGTCTCAGCATCTTGCGTGGTGCGCTGCGTGCCAAATGTCTGCTCAGCTTCTCTTCTATTTCCTTCTCACAAAACTGTATCCACTGATCACGTTGGCAGGGGTGGTGCCTGCGGGGCTCATCGTACCAGCAAAATCCAACCTCCAACCCCCAGCCACCGCGTCTGGCTTGCTAGTGGCCCGCTCACCTCGTATGGGAATGGAGACCTCAGTCAAGCGGTCCCAGCTGTCCTCTGAGATGCCGGCCATCTGGGGCCAACGATGGAGGCCTTGACGCTGGCCTCAGCTGCCCCCGTGGACTGCGTGTCCCTGCCCCCTGTTCTCTGTGGTCTGCTGACTTATAGGCAAACCCGAGCCATGCTCCCTGCAGCCCGGCCCTACTGCACAATCCTCAGAACTTACCCAGGGGCCGCACGGGGATGTACAAAGACCTCTTTCTTCACCCTTAGACCTGTTTTGAAATCATCACCTGCTGGATTCTTGTAGCCTATTCATTTAAATAATAAGGGGAGCTCTGTGGCACGGACACAGGTTGGGAAGGCAGGCCGTGCCCCAGCCCTGACACTGGTTAGCTGCGTGATTCTCAAGAAACCATTCGCTTCTCTAGGCCTCCGTCCTCATTTGCGTTAACCAGATACTTCTCCCATCCTTACCAGCTTGAAATAATATGAAGTTTGTCCTTTTGGCATTAAACACCTTTCCAAGTATCTACTAATCAGTAGATACAGGGGTCCAGTTCTCTGCTGGGGGACGTAAGCAGAGCTTCCCAGCTTTTTTTTAATATAATGGGACCCACATAAAGTGATTCGTACAGTTCACCTGGATGAACAGATGAGGCCACCTGCAGCCAGAGGTCATGTTCTCAGCCTCCAGACCCTATTCTGAGGCCCTGAGAACCGAGGGTATCAGGGTCTTGGGACATCTTACAAGCGACGGCAGCACCCTGGTCAGGGATGCCACCAAAGGATCCAGAGGTTCTCTATGCTGCCTTTGTCAGCAGAAATTTGCAAACTGACCAGGACGTATGACACTAAAAACAGCGTTGAACAACAAGCACAACACTTGAGTAAGGGTGTGGTCATTCGAGGTGGGGAGGTCAGTGTGGTGAGGCAATCTGGGGGGGCTCCTGGGAGGAATGGCCCCAACTCAGAAAGGGCAGACTTGGACTTCATTAGCATCAAGGCAAGAGGCAGAGGGCAACAGAGGACAGGCCCTACACTGAGAGCTAGAAGCCCCGGGCTCCCGTTCCAGCTCCACCTCTCAATCGCTCTGTGTCCGCTGTCTGTGCCTCTCTCCTCTTCTTACCAGCGGTGGCCGCAGG